>NW_027646117.1:0-526890 GCF_951394435.1 Stenella coeruleoalba | reverse complement strand
ATTCCACGGGTCTCTACTCTCCAGGTTTAAGGTATTCTTCCTTCAGCTAAAACATGCATGTGGAACCCAAGTATGATCAACCATGTGAACGGGAGACGTGTTCAAATATGTCTCAGTTTTCCTCCCCTGGTACTCGGGTGCAACATTCCAGACGCTTTACTAATACTCTCCGCACTTGGAGAGTCCGTGCCTTTAACCTCCTGTTTGGCCCAGTTTGCAATTTCTGCGGAAGATGAACAGAAATAGCGAGAACCAATGAGAGACTAGCTGGAGGTGTCTGGACGGGCAAATTTAACTCTCATTTCCCACCAGGAAGAGGAAATAACCAAAGGCTCAGCGTGCCGTGCCGGAACCAGATTAGGGCCTGAAGCCATCCTGCGGTGTTGCGGCCAGGTCACAGGAAAGCGAGTTGAAGAAAGGAGCTCAGGGCACTGTAATTCACAAACCTGCAGAGTTATAAATGACAGCTATCGTCCAAAAATAGACTGAAGTAAGGCTGCCAAGAGGACTTGAAAGTGGGGCAGAATTGCAGGAAACCGATTTCAGGAGTTAGACTGGAATTGCATTGAAAGCATAGGAAAAGAGGCAGAACGTCCACAATGATGCACTTGGCCAAAAAGGGCGTATGCGTTTTTTCCTGAATATATTCAGGAAAAAACGCATACGCTCTTTTTGGCCAACCAAGCAAGCTTGCAAAGGAAATCTGCACTACAATGAAGTCTCACTTCCCCCCGGTCAAAAGGGCCATCTGAAAAAAGTGTAAATCCAGAAAGGCAGGACAGGCCATGGAGAACTGGGAGCCTTGTTATGCTGATGGGCGGGATGTAAATTGCCAACAACCACTCCGGAGAAGTGTATGGTGTTTCCTGAAACATCTAAAAAACAAAGCAACAGAACCTAGGGCACTTCCACTTATGGTCCTATAGCTTAGGGAAATTAAAATCAAAAAGACACAGCCACCCCAAAGTTTGGAACGGCTCTGTTTACAAGAACCTCGTTTACAGTACAAGTTCAACATCGCAGAAAGTGAAAAATGGATAAAGAAGTTGTGGTATTTACTTACAAAGCAATATCACTCAGCAATGAAATCTGTGTCATCAGGCCCTTAACAGCACAATGAGTGGATTCAGGTATGATGATTCTAACTGAAATAAGTCACACAGAAAAAGAAACATCATAAGATATCAGTAATACATGGAATGGAAACTTGGCTACACAGGAACTGAATTACAGAACAGAACAGGGTCTCAAATTTAGAAAACCAACTTATTCTTGCTTAAGGGTAAAGGGTGAGTTGGGGTGCAGCATAAAACCAGAGACTGAAATGAGCACAGATAAAGTTCCTTAAGCCAAATATGGAATAGACAAGAGCTACTCCTTGCTCAACGAAATGGACTCAACACCGCATATTAAAACGCCTAAGAATGTACCTGACTAGTAAGTATCTTAAAACCTATGGATTGCTATGTCTCCGAAAGAGAATCAAGCATGTGTACAGGGGCATAAACGCAGCAGTGATAGGATTGGAGAGGTTCGGTGAGCAAATGAAGACCCTTTGAAGTCATATTGCATGGTACCCATTCCACGGGTTTCAACTACCCAGGTTTAAGGTATTCTTCCTTCAGCTAAAACATGCATGTGGAACCTAGAGTATGATCAACCATGTGATCGGGAGACGTGTTCAAATATGTCTCAGTTTTCCTCCCCTGGTACTCGGGTGCAACATTCCAGACGCTTTACTAACACTCTCCCCACTTGGAGAGTCAGTCCCTTTAACCTCCTGTTTGGCCCAGTTTGCAATTTCTGCGGAAGATGAACAGGAAATAACGAAAACCAATGAGAGGCTAGCTGGAGGTGTCTGGACGGGCAAATTTAACTCTCATTTCCCACCAGGAAGAGGAATTAACCAAAGGCTCAGCATGCCGTGCCGGAACCAGATTAGGGCCTGAAGCCATCCTGCGGTGTTGCGGCCAGGTCACAAGAAAGCGAGTTGAAGAAAGGAGCTCAGGGGCACTGTAATTCACAAACCTGCAGAGTTATAAATGACAGCTATCGTCCAAAAATAGACTGAAGTAAGGCTGCCAAGAGGACTTGAAAGCGGGGCAGAATTGCAGGAAACCGATTTCAGGAGGTAGACTGGAATTGCATTGAAAGCATAGGAAAAGAGGCAGAACGTCCACAATGATGCACTTGGCCAAAAAGGGCATATGCGTTTTTTCCTGAATATATTCAGGAAAAAACGCATACGCCCTTTTTGGCCAACCAAGCAAGCTTGCAAAGGAAATCTGCACTACAATGAAGTCTCACTTCCCCCCGGTCAAAAGGGCCATCTGAAAAAAGTGTAAAATCCAGAAAGGCAGGACAGGCCATGGAGAACTGGGAGCCTTGTTATGCTGATGGGCGGGATGTAAATTGCCAACAACCACTCGGGAGAAGTGTATGGTGTTTCCTGAAACATCTAAAAAACAAAGCAACAGAGCCTAGGGCACTTCCACTTATGGTCCTATAGCTTAGGGAATTTAAAATCAAAAAGACACAGCCACCCCAAAGTTTGGAACGGCTCTGTTTACAAGAACCTCGTTTACAGTACAAGTTCAACATCGCAGAAAGTGAAAAATGGATAAAAAAAGTTGTGGTATTTACTTACAAAGCAATATCACTCAGCAATGAAATCTGTGTCATCAGGCCATTAGCAGCACAATGAGTGGATTCAGGTATGATGATTCTAACTGAAATAAGTCACACAGAAAAAGAAACATCATAAGATATCAGTAATACACGGAATGTAAACTTGGCTACACAGGAACTGAATTACAGAACAGAACAGGGTCTCAAATTAAGAAAACCAACTTATGCTTGCTTAAGGGAAACGGTGAGTTGGGGTGCTGCATAAAACCAGAGATTGAAATGAGCACAGATAAAGTTCCTTAAGTCAAATATGGAATAGACAAGAGCTACTCCTTGCTCAACGAAATGGACTCAACACCGCATATTAAACGCCTAAGAATGTACCTGACTAGTAAGTATCGTAAAACCTATGGATTGCTATGTCTCCAAAAGAGAATCAAGCATGTGTACAGGGGCATAAACGCAGCAGTGATAGGATTGGAGAGGTTCGGTGAGCAAATGAAGGACCCTTTGAAGTCATATTGCATGGTACCCATTCCACGGGTCTCAACTCTCCAGGTTTAAGGTATTCTTCCTTCAGCTAAAACATGCATGTGGAACCCAAGTATGATCAAACCATGTGAACGGGAGACGTGTTCAAATATGTCTCAGTTTTCCTCCCCTGGTACTCGGGTGCAACATTCCAGACGCTTTACTAACACTCTCCCCACTTGGAGAGTCAGCGCCTTTAACCTCCTGTTTGGCCCAGTTGCAATTTCTGTGGAAGATGAACAGGAATAGCGAGAACAAATGAGAGGCTAGCTGGAGGTGTCTGGACGGGCAAATTTAACTCTCATTTCCCACCAGGAAGAGGAAATAACCAAAGGCTCAGCGTGCCGTACCGGAACCAGATTAGGGCCTGAAGCCATCCTGCGGTGTTGCGGCCAGGTCACAAGAAAGCGAGTTGAAGAAAGGAGCTCAGGGGCACTGTAATTCACAAACCTGCAGAGTTATAAATGACAGCTATCGTCCAAAAATAGACTGAAGTAAGGCTGCCAAGAGGACTTGAAAGCGGGGCAGAATTGCAGGAAACCGATTTCAGGAGGTAGACTGGAATTGCATTGAAAGCATAGGAAAAGAGGCAGAACGTCCACAATGATGCACTTGGCCAAAAAGGGCATATGCGTTTTTTCCTGAATATATTCAGGAAAAAACGCATACGCCCTTTTTGGCCAACCAAGCAAGCTTGCAAAGGAAATCTGCACTACAATGAAGTCTCACTTCCCCCCGGTCAAAAGGGCCATCTGAAAAAAGTGTAAAATCCAGAAAGGCAGGACAGGCCATGGAGAACTGGGAGCCTTGTTATGCTGATGGGCGGGATGTAAATTGCCAACAGACACTCGGGAGAAGTGTATGGTGTTTCCTGAAACATCTAAAAAACAAAGCAACAGAACCTAGGGCACTTCCACTTATGGTCCTATAGCTTAGGGAAATTAAAATCAAAAAGACACAGCCACCCCAAAGTTTGGGACGCCTCTGTTTACAAGAACCTCGTTTACAGTACAAGTTCAACATCGCAGAAAGTGAAAAATGGATAAAGAAGTTGTGGTATTTACTTACAAAGCAATATCACTCAGCAATGAAATCTGTGTCATCAGGCCCTTAGCAGCACAATGAGTGGATTCAGGTATGATGATTCTAACTGAAGTAAGTCACACAGAAAAAGAAACATCATAAGATATCAGTAATACACAGAATGTAAACTTGGCTACACAGGAACTGAATTACAGAACAGAACAGGGTCTCAAATTTAGAAAACCAACTATGCTTGCTTAAGGGTAAAGGTGAGTTGGGGTGCTGCATAAAACCAGAGATTGAAATGAGCACAGATAAAGTTCCTTAAGTCAAATATGGAATAGACAAGAGCTACTCCTTGCTCAACGAAATGGACTCAACACCGCATATTAAACGCCTAAGAATGTGCCTGACTAGTAAGTATCTTAAAACCTATGGATTGCTATGTCTCCGAAAGAGAATCAAGCATGTGTACAGGGGCATAAACGCAGCAGTGATAGGATTGGAGAGGTTCGGTGAGCAAATGAAGACCCTTTGAAGTCATATTGCATGGTACCCATTACACGGGTCTTAACTCTCCAGGTTTAAGGTATTCTTCCTTCAGCTAAAACATGCATGTGGAACCCAAGTATGATCAACCATGTGAACGGGAGACGTGTTCAAATATGTCTCAGTTTTCCTCCCCTGGTACTCGGGTGCAACATTCCAGACGCTTTACTAACACTCTCCCCCACTTGGAGAGTCAGCGCCTTTAACATCCTGTTTGGCCCAGTTTGCAATTTCTGCGGAAGATGAACAGGAATAGCGAGAACCAATGAGAGACTAGCTGGAGGTGTCTGGACGGGCAAATTTAACTCTCATTTCCCACCAGGAAGAGGAAATAACCAAAGGCTCAGCGTGCCGTGCCGGAACCAGATTAGGGCCTGAAGCCATCCTGCGGTGTTGCGGCCAGGTCACAAGAAAGCAAGTTGAAGAAAGGAGCTCAGGGGCACTGTAATTCTCAAACCTGCAGAGTTATAAATGACAGCTATCGTCCAAAAATAGACTGAAGTAAGGCTGCCAAGAGGACTTGAAAGCGGGGCAGAATTGCAAGAAATCGATTTCAAGAGGTAGACTGGAATTGCATTGAAAGCATAGGAAAAGAGGCAGAACGTCCACAATGATGCACTTGGCCAAAAAGGGCGTATGCGTTTTTTCCTGAATATATTCAGGAAAAAACGCATACGCCCTTTTTGGCCAACCAAGCAAGCTTGCAAAGGAAATCTGCACTACAATGAAGTCTCACTTCCCCCCGGTCAAAAGGGCCATCTGAAAAAAGTGTAAAATCCAGAAAGGCAGGACAGGCCATGGAGAACTGGGAGCCTTGTTATGCTGATGGGCGGGGATGTAAATTGCCAACAGACACTCGGGAGAAGTGTATGGTGTTTCCTGAAACATCTAAAAAACAAAGCAACAGAGCCTAGGGCACTGCCACTTATGGTCTTATAGCTTAGGGAAATTAAAATCAAAAAGACACAGCCACCCCCAAAGTTTGGGATGCCTCTGTTTACAAGAACCTCGTTTACAGTACAAGTTCAACATCGCAGAAAGTGAAAAATGGATAAAGAAGTTGTGGTATTTACTTACAAAGCAATATCACTCAGCAATGAAATCTATGTCATCAGGCCCTTAGCATCACAATGAGTGGATTCAGGTATGATGATTCTAACTGAAATAAGTCACACAGAAAAAGAAACATCATAAGATATCAGTAATACACGGAATGTAAACTTGGCTACACAGGAACTGAATTACAGAACAGAACAGGGTCTCAAATTTAGAAAACCAACTTATGCTTGCTTAAGGGTAAAGGTGAGTTGGGGTGCTGCATAAAACCAGAGATTGAAATGAGCACAGATAAAGTTCCTTAAGTCAAATATGGAATAGACAAGAGCTACTCCTTGCTCAACGAAATGGACTCAACACCGCATATTAAATGCCTAAGAATGTACCTGACTAGTAAGTATCTTAAAAACCTATGGATTGCTATGTCTCCAAAAGAGAATCAAGCATGTGTACAGGGGCATAAACGCAGCAGTGATAGGATTGGAGAGGTTCGGTGAGCAAATGAAGACCCTTTGAAGTCATATTGCATGGTACCCATTCCACGGGTCTCAACTCTCCAGGTTTAAGGTATTCTTCCTTCAGCTAAAACATGCATGTGGAACCCAAGTATGATCAACCATGTGAACGGGAGACGTGTTCAAGTATGTCTCAGTTTTCCTCCCCTGGTACTCGGGTGCAACATTCCAGACGCTTTACTAACACTCTCCCCACTTGGAGAGTCAGTCCCTTTAACCTCCTGTTTGGCCCAGTTTGCAATTTCTGCGGAAGATGAACAGGAATAGCGAGAACCAATGAGAGGCTAGCTGGAGGTGTCTGGACGGGCAAATTTAACTCTCATTTCCCACCAGGAAGAGGAATTAAGCAAAAGGCTCAGCATGCCGGGCCGGATCCAGATTAGGGCCTGAAGCCATCCTGCGGTGTTGCGGCCAGGTCACAAGAAAGCGAGTTGAAGAAAGGAGCTCAGGGGCACTGTAATTCACAAACCTGCAGAGTTATAAATGACAGCTATCGTCCAAAAATAGACTGAAGTAAGGCTGCCAAGAGGACTTGAAAGCGGGGCAGAATTGCAGGAAACCGATTTCAGGAGGTAGACTGGAATTGCATTGAAAGCATAGGAAAAGAGGCAGAACGTCCACAATGATGCACTTGGCCAAAAAGGGCGTATGCGTTTTTTCCTGAATATATTCAGGAAAAAACGCATACGCCCTTTTTGGCCAACCAAGCAAGCTTGCAAAGGAAATCTGCACTACAATGAAGTCTCACTTCCCCCCGGTCAAAAGGGCCATCTGAAAAAAGTGTAAAATCCAGAAAGGCAGGACAGGCCATGGAGAACTGGGAGCCTTGTTATGCTGATGGGCGGGATGTAAATTGCCAACAACCACTCGGGAGAAGTGTATGGTGTTTCCTGAAACATCTAAAAAACAAAGCAACAGAACCTAGGGCACTGCCACTTATGGTCCTATAGCTTAGGGAAATTAAAATCAAAAAGACACAGCCACCCCAAAGTTTGGAACGGCTCTGTTTACAAGAACCTCGTTTACAGTACAAGTTCAACATCGCAGAAAGTGAAAAATGGATAAAGAAGTTGTGGTATTTACTTACAAAGCAATATCACTCAGCAATGAAATCTGTGTCATCAGGCCCTTAGCAGCACAATGAGTGGATTCAGGTATGATGATTCTAACTGAAATAAGTCACACAGAAAAAGAAACATCATAAGATATCAGTAATACACGGAATGTAAACTTGGCTACACAGGAACTGAATTACAGAACAGAACAGGGTCTCAAATTTAGAAAACCAACTTATGCTTGCTTAAGGGGAAAGGTGAGTTGGGGTGCTGTATAAAACCAGAGATTGAAATGAGCACAGATAAAGTTCCTTAAGTCAAATATGGAATAGACAAGAGCTACTCCTTGCTCAACGAAATGGACTCAACACCGCATATTAAACGCCTAAGAATGTGCCTGACTAGTAAGTATCTTAAAACCTATGGATTGCTATGTCTCCGAAAGAGAATCAAGCATGTGTACAGGGGCATAAACGCAGCAGTGATAGGATTGGAGAGGTTCGGTGAGCAAATGAAGACCCTTTGAAGTCATATTGCATGGTACCCATTACACGGGTCTCAACTCTCCAGGTTTAAGGTATTCTTCCTTCAGCTAAAACATGCATGTGGAACCCAAGTATGATCAACCATGTGAACGGGAGACGTGTTCAAATATGTCTCAGTTTTCCTCCCCTGGTACTCGGGTGCAACATTCCAGACGCTTTACTAACACTCTCCCCACTTGGAGAGTCAGCGCCTTTAACATCCTGTTTGGCCCAGTTTGCAATTTCTGCGGAAGATGAACAGGAATAGCGAGAACCAATGAGAGACTAGCTGGAGGTGTCTGGACGGGCAAATTTAACTCTCATTTCCCACCAGGAAGAGGAAATAACCAAAGGCTCAGCGTGCCGTGCCGGAACCAGATTAGGGCCTGAAGCCATCCTGCGGTGTTGCGGCCAGGTCACAAGAAAGCAAGTTGAAGAAAGGAGCTCAGGGGCACTGTAATTCTCAAACCTGCAGAGTTATAAATGACAGCTATCGTCCAAAAATAGACTGAAGTAAGGCTGCCAAGAGGACTTGAAAGCGGGGCAGAATTGCAAGAAATCGATTTCAAGAGGTAGACTGGAATTGCATTGAAAGCATAGGAAAAGAGGCAGAACGTCCACAATGATGCACTTGGCCAAAAAGGGCGTATGTGTTTTTTCCTGAATATATTCAGGAAAAAACGCATACGCACTTTTTGGCCAACCAAGCAAGCTTGCAAAGGAAATCTGCACTACAATGAAGTCTCACTTCCCCCCGGTCAAAAGGGCCATCTGAAAAAAGTGTAAAATCCAGAAAGGCAGGACAGGCCATGGAGAACTGGGAGCCTTGTTATGCTGATGGGCGGGATGTAAATTGCCAACAGACACTCGGGAGAAGTGTATGGTGTTTCCTGAAACATCTAAAAAACAAAGCAACAGAGCCTAGGGCACTGCCACTTATGGTCTTATAGCTTAGGGAAATTAAAATCAAAAAGACACAGCCACCCCAAAGTTTGGGATGCCTCTGTTTACAAGAACCTCGTTTACAGTACAAGTTCAACATCGCAGAAAGTGAAAAATGGATAAAGAAGTTGTGGTATTTACTTACAAAGCAATATCACTCAGCAATGAAATCTATGTCATCAGGCCCTTAGCATCACAATGAGTGGATTCAGGTATGATGATTCTAACTGAAATAAGTCACACAGAAAAAGAAACATCATAAGATATCAGTAATACACGGAATGTAAACTTGGCTACACAGGAACTGAATTACAGAACAGAACAGGGTCTCAAATTTAGAAAACCAACTTATGCTTGCTTAAGGGTAAAGGTGAGTTGGGGTGCTGCATAAAACCAGAGATTGAAATGAGCACAGATAAAGTTCCTTAAGTCAAATATGGAATAGACAAGAGCTACTCCTTGCTCAACGAAATGGACTCAACACCGCATATTAAATGCCTAAGAATGTACCTGACTAGTAAGTATCTTAAAACCTATGGATTGCTATGTCTCCAAAAGAGAATCAAGCATGTGTACAGGGGCATAAACGCAGCAGTGATAGGATTGGAGAGGTTCGGTGAGCAAATGAAGACCCTTTGAAGTCATATTGCATGGTACCCATTCCACGGGTCTCAACTCTCCAGGTTTAAGGTATTCTTCCTTCAGCTAAAACATGCATGTGGAACCCAAGTATGATCAACCATGTGAACGGGAGACGTGTTCAAATATGTCTCAGTTTTCCTCCCCTGGTACTCGGGTGCAACATTCCAGACGCTTAACTAACACTCTCCCCACTTGGAGAGTCAGTCCCTTTAACCTCCTGTTTGGCCCAGTTTGCAATTTCTGCGGAAGATGAACAGGAATAGCGAGAACCAATGAGAGGCTAGCTGGAGGTGTCTGGACGGGCAAATTTAACTCTCATTTCCCACCAGGAAGAGGAATTAAGCAAAGGCTCAGCATGCCGGGCCGGATCCAGATTAGGGCCTGAAGCCATCCTGCGGTGTTGCGGCCAGGTCACAAGAAAGCGAGTTGAAGAAAGGAGCTCAGGGGCACTGTAATTCACAAACCTGCAGAGTTATAAATGACAGCTATCGTCCAAAAATAGACTGAAGTAAGGCTGCCAAGAGGACTTGAAAGCGGGGCAGAATTGCAGGAAACCGATTTCAGGAGGTAGACTGGAATTGCATTGAAAGCATAGGAAAAGAGGCAGAACGTCCACAATGATGCACTTGGCCAAAAAGGGCGTATGCGTTTTTTCCTGAATATATTCAGGAAAAAACGCATACGCCCTTTTTGGCCAACCAAGCAAGCTTGCAAAGGAAATCTGCACTACAATGAAGTCTCACTTCCCCCCGGTCAAAAGGGCCATCTGAAAAAAGTGTAAAATCCAGAAAGGCAGGACAGGCCATGGAGAACTGGGAGCCTTGTTATGCTGATGGGCGGGATGTAAATTGCCAACAACCACTCGGGAGAAGTGTATGGTGTTTCCTGAAACATCTAAAAAACAAAGCAACAGAACCTAGGGCACTGCCACTTATGGTCCTATAGCTTAGGGAAATTAAAATCAAAAAGACACAGCCACCCCAAAGTTTGGAACGGCTCTGTTTACAAGAACCTCGTTTACAGTACAAGTTCAACATCGCAGAAAGTGAAAAATGGATAAAGAAGTTGTGGTATTTACTTACAAAGCAATATCACTCAGCAATGAAATCTGTGTCATCAGGCCCTTAGCAGCACAATGAGTGGATTCAGGTATGATGATTCTAACTGAAATAAGTCACACAGAAAAAGAAACATCATAAGATATCAGTAATACACGGAATGTAAACTTGGCTACACAGGAACTGAATTACAGAACAGAACAGGGTCTCAAATTTAGAAAACCAACTTATTCTTGCTTAAGGATAAAGGTGAGTTGGGGTGCAGCATAAAACCAGAGACTGAAATGAGCACAGATAAAGTTCCTTAAGCCAAATATGGAATAGACAAGAGCTACTCCTTGCTCAACGAAATGGACTCAAAACCGCATATTAAACGCCTAAGAATGTACCTGACTAGTAACTATCTTAAAACCTATGGATTGCTATGTCTCCGAAAGAGAATCAAGCATGTGTACAGGGGCATAAAGGCAGCAGTGATAGGATTGGAGAGGTTCGGTGAGCAAATGAAGACCCTTTGAAGTCATATTGCATGGTACCCATTCCACGGGTCTCTACTCTCCAGGTTTAAGGTATTCTTCCTTCAGCTAAAACATGCATGTGGAACCCAAGTATGATCAACCATGTGAACGGGAGACGTGTTCAAATATGTCTCAGTTTTCCTCCCCTGGTACTCGGGTGCAACATTCCAGACGCTTTACTAATACTCTCCGCACTTGGAGAGTCCGTGCCTTTAACCTCCTGTTTGGCCCAGTTTGCAATTTCTGCGGAAGATGAACAGAAATAGCGAGAACCAATGAGAGACTAGCTGGAGGTGTCTGGACGGGCAAATTTAACTCTCATTTCCCACCAGGAAGAGGAAATAACCAAAGGCTCAGCGTGCCGTGCCGGAACCAGATTAGGGCCTGAAGCCATCCTGCGGTGTTGCGGCCAGGTCACAGGAAAGCGAGTTGAAGAAAGGAGCTCAGGGGCACTGTAATTCACAAACCTGCAGAGTTATAAATGACAGCTATCGTCCAAAAATAGACTGAAGTAAGGCTGCCAAGAGGACTTGAAAGTGGGGCAGAATTGCAGGAAACCGATTTCAGGAGTTAGACTGGAATTGCATTGAAAGCATAGGAAAAGAGGCAGAACGTCCACAATGATGCACTTGGCCAAAAAGGGCGTATGCGTTTTTTCCTGAATATATTCAGGAAAAAACGCATACGCTCTTTTTGGCCAACCAAGCAAGCTTGCAAAGGAAATCTGCACTACAATGAAGTCTCACTTCCCCCCGGTCAAAAGGGCCATCTGAAAAAAGTGTAAAATCCAGAAAGGCAGGACAGGCCATGGAGAACTGGGAGCCTTGTTATGCTGATGGGCGGGATGTAAATTGCCAACAACCACTCCGGAGAAGTGTATGGTGTTTCCTGAAACATCTAAAAAACAAAGCAACAGAACCTAGGGCACTTCCACTTATGGTCCTATAGCTTAGGGAAATTAAAATCAAAAAGACACAGCCACCCCAAAGTTTGGAACGGCTCTGTTTACAAGAACCTCGTTTACAGTACAAGTTCAACATCGCAGAAAGTGAAAAATGGATAAAGAAGTTGTGGTATTTACTTACAAAGCAATATCACTCAGCAATGAAATCTGTGTCATCAGGCCCTTAACAGCACAATGAGTGGATTCAGGTATGATGATTCTAACTGAAATAAGTCACACAGAAAAAGAAACATCATAAGATATCAGTAATACATGGAATGGAAACTTGGCTACACAGGAACTGAATTACAGAACAGAACAGGGTCTCAAATTTAGAAAACCAACTTATTCTTGCTTAAGGGTAAAGGTGAGTTGGGGTGCAGCATAAAACCAGAGACTGAAATGAGCACAGATAAAGTTCCTTAAGCCAAATATGGAATAGACAAGAGCTACTCCTTGCTCAACGAAATGGACTCAACACCGCATATTAAACGCCTAAGAATGTACCTGACTAGTAAGTATCTTAAAACCTATGGATTGCTATGTCTCCGAAAGAGAATCAAGCATGTGTACAGGGGCATAAACGCAGCAGTGATAGGATTGGAGAGGTTCGGTGAGCAAATGAAGACCCTTTGAAGTCATATTGCATGGTACCCATTCCACGGGTTTCAACTACCCAGGTTTAAGGTATTCTTCCTTCAGCTAAAACATGCATGTGGAACCTAGAGTATGATCAACCATGTGATCGGGAGACGTGTTCAAATATGTCTCAGTTTTCCTCCCCTGGTACTCGGGTGCAACATTCCAGACGCTTTACTAACACTCTCCCCACTTGGAGAGTCAGTCCCTTTAACCTCCTGTTTGGCCCAGTTTGCAATTTCTGCGGAAGATGAACAGGAATAACGAAAACCAATGAGAGGCTAGCTGGAGGTGTCTGGACGGGCAAATTTAACTCTCATTTCCCACCAGGAAGAGGAATTAACCAAAGGCTCAGCATGCCGTGCCGGAACCAGATTAGGGCCTGAAGCCATCCTGCGGTGTTGCGGCCAGGTCACAAGAAAGCGAGTTGAAGAAAGGAGCTCAGGGGCACTGTAATTCACAAACCTGCAGAGTTATAAATGACAGCTATCGTCCAAAAATAGACTGAAGTAAGGCTGCCAAGAGGACTTGAAAGCGGGGCAGAATTGCAGGAAACCGATTTCAGGAGGTAGACTGGAATTGCATTGAAAGCATAGGAAAAGAGGCAGAACGTCCACAATGATGCACTTGGCCAAAAAGGGCATATGCGTTTTTTCCTGAATATATTCAGGAAAAAACGCATACGCCCTTTTTGGCCAACCAAGCAAGCTTGCAAAGGAAATCTGCACTACAATGAAGTCTCACTTCCCCCCGGTCAAAAGGGCCATCTGAAAAAAGTGTAAAATCCAGAAAGGCAGGACAGGCCATGGAGAACTGGGAGCCTTGTTATGCTGATGGGCGGGATGTAAATTGCCAACAACCACTCGGGAGAAGTGTATGGTGTTTCCTGAAACATCTAAAAAACAAAGCAACAGAGCCTAGGGCACTTCCACTTATGGTCCTATAGCTTAGGGAATTTAAAATCAAAAAGACACAGCCACCCCAAAGTTTGGAACGGCTCTGTTTACAAGAACCTCGTTTACAGTACAAGTTCAACATCGCAGAAAGTGAAAAATGGATAAAAAAAGTTGTGGTATTTACTTACAAAGCAATATCACTCAGCAATGAAATCTGTGTCATCAGGCCATTAGCAGCACAATGAGTGGATTCAGGTATGATGATTCTAACTGAAATAAGTCACACAGAAAAAGAAACATCATAAGATATCAGTAATACACGGAATGTAAACTTGGCTACACAGGAACTGAATTACAGAACAGAACAGGGTCTCAAATTAAGAAAACCAACTTATGCTTGCTTAAGGGAAACGGTGAGTTGGGGTGCTGCATAAAACCAGAGATTGAAATGAGCACAGATAAAGTTCCTTAAGTCAAATATGGAATAGACAAGAGCTACTCCTTGCTCAACGAAATGGACTCAACACCGCATATTAAACGCCTAAGAATGTACCTGACTAGTAAGTATCGTAAAACCTATGGATTGCTATGTCTCCAAAAGAGAATCAAGCATGTGTACAGGGGCATAAACGCAGCAGTGATAGGATTGGAGAGGTTCGGTGAGCAAATGAAGACCCTTTGAAGTCATATTGCATGGTACCCATTCCACGGGTCTCAACTCTCCAGGTTTAAGGTATTCTTCCTTCAGCTAAAACATGCATGTGGAACCCAAGTATGATCAACCATGTGAACGGGAGACGTGTTCAAATATGTCTCAGTTTTCCTCCCCTGGTACTCGGGTGCAACATTCCAGACGCTTTACTAACACTCTCCCCACTTGGAGAGTCAGCGCCTTTAACCTCCTGTTTGGCCCAGTTTGCAATTTCTGTGGAAGATGAACAGGAATAGCGAGAACAAATGAGAGGCTAGCTGGAGGTGTCTGGACGGGCAAATTTAACTCTCATTTCCCACCAGGAAGAGGAAATAACCAAAGGCTCAGCGTGCCGTACCGGAACCAGATTAGGGCCTGAAGCCATCCTGCGGTGTTGCGGCCAGGTCACAAGAAAGCGAGTTGAAGAAAGGAGCTCAGGGGCACTGTAATTCACAAACCTGCAGAGTTATAAATGACAGCTATCGTCCAAAAATAGACTGAAGTAAGGCTGCCAAGAGGACTTGAAAGCGGGGCAGAATTGCAGGAAACCGATTTCAGGAGGTAGACTGGAATTGCATTGAAAGCATAGGAAAAGAGGCAGAACGTCCACAATGATGCACTTGGCCAAAAAGGGCATATGCGTTTTTTCCTGAATATATTCAGGAAAAAACGCATACGCCCTTTTTGGCCAACCAAGCAAGCTTGCAAAGGAAATCTGCACTACAATGAAGTCTCACTTCCCCCCGGTCAAAAGGGCCATCTGAAAAAAGTGTAAAATCCAGAAAGGCAGGACAGGCCATGGAGAACTGGGAGCCTTGTTATGCTGATGGGCGGGATGTAAATTGCCAACAGACACTCGGGAGAAGTGTATGGTGTTTCCTGAAACATCTAAAAAACAAAGCAACAGAACCTAGGGCACTTCCACTTATGGTCCTATAGCTTAGGGAAATTAAAATCAAAAAGACACAGCCACCCCAAAGTTTGGGACGCCTCTGTTTACAAGAACCTCGTTTACAGTACAAGTTCAACATCGCAGAAAGTGAAAAATGGATAAAGAAGTTGTGGTATTTACTTACAAAGCAATATCACTCAGCAATGAAATCTGTGTCATCAGGCCCTTAGCAGCACAATGAGTGGATTCAGGTATGATGATTCTAACTGAAGTAAGTCACACAGAAAAAGAAACATCATAAGATATCAGTAATACACAGAATGTAAACTTGGCTACACAGGAACTGAATTACAGAACAGAACAGGGTCTCAAATTTAGAAAACCAACTATGCTTGCTTAAGGGTAAAGGTGAGTTGGGGTGCTGCATAAAACCAGAGATTGAAATGAGCACAGATAAAGTTCCTTAAGTCAAATATGGAATAGACAAGAGCTACTCCTTGCTCAACGAAATGGACTCAACACCGCATATTAAACGCCTAAGAATGTGCCTGACTAGTAAGTATCTTAAAACCTATGGATTGCTATGTCTCCGAAAGAGAATCAAGCATGTGTACAGGGGCATAAACGCAGCAGTGATAGGATTGGAGAGGTTCGGTGAGCAAATGAAGACCCTTTGAAGTCATATTGCATGGTACCCATTACACGGGTCTTAACTCTCCAGGTTTAAGGTATTCTTCCTTCAGCTAAAACATGCATGTGGAACCCAAGTATGATCAACCATGTGAACGGGAGACGTGTTCAAATATGTCTCAGTTTTCCTCCCCTGGTACTCGGGTGCAACATTCCAGACGCTTTACTAACACTCTCCCCACTTGGAGAGTCAGCGCCTTTAACATCCTGTTTGGCCCAGTTTGCAATTTCTGCGGAAGATGAACAGGAATAGCGAGAACCAATGAGAGACTAGCTGGAGGTGTCTGGACGGGCAAATTTAACTCTCATTTCCCACCAGGAAGAGGAAATAACCAAAGGCTCAGCGTGCCGTGCCGGAACCAGATTAGGGCCTGAAGCCATCCTGCGGTGTTGCGGCCAGGTCACAAGAAAGCAAGTTGAAGAAAGGAGCTCAGGGGCACTGTAATTCTCAAACCTGCAGAGTTATAAATGACAGCTATCGTCCAAAAATAGACTGAAGTAAGGCTGCCAAGAGGACTTGAAAGCGGGGCAGAATTGCAAGAAATCGATTTCAAGAGGTAGACTGGAATTGCATTGAAAGCATAGGAAAAGAGGCAGAACGTCCACAATGATGCACTTGGCCAAAAAGGGCGTATGCGTTTTTTCCTGAATATATTCAGGAAAAAACGCATACGCCCTTTTTGGCCAACCAAGCAAGCTTGCAAAGGAAATCTGCACTACAATGAAGTCTCACTTCCCCCCGGTCAAAAGGGCCATCTGAAAAAAGTGTAAAATCCAGAAAGGCAGGACAGGCCATGGAGAACTGGGAGCCTTGTTATGCTGATGGGCGGGATGTAAATTGCCAACAGACACTCGGGAGAAGTGTATGGTGTTTCCTGAAACATCTAAAAAACAAAGCAACAGAGCCTAGGGCACTGCCACTTATGGTCTTATAGCTTAGGGAAATTAAAATCAAAAAGACACAGCCACCCCAAAGTTTGGGATGCCTCTGTTTACAAGAACCTCGTTTACAGTACAAGTTCAACATCGCAGAAAGTGAAAAATGGATAAAGAAGTTGTGGTATTTACTTACAAAGCAATATCACTCAGCAATGAAATCTATGTCATCAGGCCCTTAGCATCACAATGAGTGGATTCAGGTATGATGATTCTAACTGAAATAAGTCACACAGAAAAAGAAACATCATAAGATATCAGTAATACACGGAATGTAAACTTGGCTACACAGGAACTGAATTACAGAACAGAACAGGGTCTCAAATTTAGAAAACCAACTTATGCTTGCTTAAGGGTAAAGGTGAGTTGGGGTGCTGCATAAAACCAGAGATTGAAATGAGCACAGATAAAGTTCCTTAAGTCAAATATGGAATAGACAAGAGCTACTCCTTGCTCAACGAAATGGACTCAACACCGCATATTAAATGCCTAAGAATGTACCTGACTAGTAAGTATCTTAAAACCTATGGATTGCTATGTCTCCAAAAGAGAATCAAGCATGTGTACAGGGGCATAAACGCAGCAGTGATAGGATTGGAGAGGTTCGGTGAGCAAATGAAGACCCTTTGAAGTCATATTGCATGGTACCCATTCCACGGGTCTCAACTCTCCAGGTTTAAGGTATTCTTCCTTCAGCTAAAACATGCATGTGGAACCCAAGTATGATCAACCATGTGAACGGGAGACGTGTTCAAGTATGTCTCAGTTTTCCTCCCCTGGTACTCGGGTGCAACATTCCAGACGCTTTACTAACACTCTCCCCACTTGGAGAGTCAGTCCCTTTAACCTCCTGTTTGGCCCAGTTTGCAATTTCTGCGGAAGATGAACAGGAATAGCGAGAACCAATGAGAGGCTAGCTGGAGGTGTCTGGACGGGCAAATTTAACTCTCATTTCCCACCAGGAAGAGGAATTAAGCAAAGGCTCAGCATGCCGGGCCGGATCCAGATTAGGGCCTGAAGCCATCCTGCGGTGTTGCGGCCAGGTCACAAGAAAGCGAGTTGAAGAAAGGAGCTCAGGGGCACTGTAATTCACAAACCTGCAGAGTTATAAATGACAGCTATCGTCCAAAAATAGACTGAAGTAAGGCTGCCAAGAGGACTTGAAAGCGGGGCAGAATTGCAGGAAACCGATTTCAGGAGGTAGACTGGAATTGCATTGAAAGCATAGGAAAAGAGGCAGAACGTCCACAATGATGCACTTGGCCAAAAAGGGCGTATGCGTTTTTTCCTGAATATATTCAGGAAAAAACGCATACGCCCTTTTTGGCCAACCAAGCAAGCTTGCAAAGGAAATCTGCACTACAATGAAGTCTCACTTCCCCCCGGTCAAAAGGGCCATCTGAAAAAAGTGTAAAATCCAGAAAGGCAGGACAGGCCATGGAGAACTGGGAGCCTTGTTATGCTGATGGGCGGGATGTAAATTGCCAACAACCACTCGGGAGAAGTGTATGGTGTTTCCTGAAACATCTAAAAAACAAAGCAACAGAACCTAGGGCACTGCCACTTATGGTCCTATAGCTTAGGGAAATTAAAATCAAAAAGACACAGCCACCCCAAAGTTTGGAACGGCTCTGTTTACAAGAACCTCGTTTACAGTACAAGTTCAACATCGCAGAAAGTGAAAAATGGATAAAGAAGTTGTGGTATTTACTTACAAAGCAATATCACTCAGCAATGAAATCTGTGTCATCAGGCCCTTAGCAGCACAATGAGTGGATTCAGGTATGATGATTCTAACTGAAATAAGTCACACAGAAAAAGAAACATCATAAGATATCAGTAATACACGGAATGTAAACTTGGCTACACAGGAACTGAATTACAGAACAGAACAGGGTCTCAAATTTAGAAAACCAACTTATGCTTGCTTAAGGGGAAAGGTGAGTTGGGGTGCTGTATAAAACCAGAGATTGAAATGAGCACAGATAAAGTTCCTTAAGTCAAATATGGAATAGACAAGAGCTACTCCTTGCTCAACGAAATGGACTCAACACCGCATATTAAACGCCTAAGAATGTGCCTGACTAGTAAGTATCTTAAAACCTATGGATTGCTATGTCTCCGAAAGAGAATCAAGCATGTGTACAGGGGCATAAACGCAGCAGTGATAGGATTGGAGAGGTTCGGTGAGCAAATGAAGACCCTTTGAAGTCATATTGCATGGTACCCATTACACGGGTCTCAACTCTCCAGGTTTAAGGTATTCTTCCTTCAGCTAAAACATGCATGTGGAACCCAAGTATGATCAACCATGTGAACGGGAGACGTGTTCAAATATGTCTCAGTTTTCCTCCCCTGGTACTCGGGTGCAACATTCCAGACGCTTTACTAACACTCTCCCCACTTGGAGAGTCAGCGCCTTTAACATCCTGTTTGGCCCAGTTTGCAATTTCTGCGGAAGATGAACAGGAATAGCGAGAACCAATGAGAGACTAGCTGGAGGTGTCTGGACGGGCAAATTTAACTCTCATTTCCCACCAGGAAGAGGAAATAACCAAAGGCTCAGCGTGCCGTGCCGGAACCAGATTAGGGCCTGAAGCCATCCTGCGGTGTTGCGGCCAGGTCACAAGAAAGCAAGTTGAAGAAAGGAGCTCAGGGGCACTGTAATTCTCAAACCTGCAGAGTTATAAATGACAGCTATCGTCCAAAAATAGACTGAAGTAAGGCTGCCAAGAGGACTTGAAAGCGGGGCAGAATTGCAAGAAATCGATTTCAAGAGGTAGACTGGAATTGCATTGAAAGCATAGGAAAAGAGGCAGAACGTCCACAATGATGCACTTGGCCAAAAAGGGCGTATGTGTTTTTTCCTGAATATATTCAGGAAAAAACGCATACGCACTTTTTGGCCAACCAAGCAAGCTTGCAAAGGAAATCTGCACTACAATGAAGTCTCACTTCCCCCCGGTCAAAAGGGCCATCTGAAAAAAGTGTAAAATCCAGAAAGGCAGGACAGGCCATGGAGAACTGGGAGCCTTGTTATGCTGATGGGCGGGATGTAAATTGCCAACAGACACTCGGGAGAAGTGTATGGTGTTTCCTGAAACATCTAAAAAACAAAGCAACAGAGCCTAGGGCACTGCCACTTATGGTCTTATAGCTTAGGGAAATTAAAATCAAAAAGACACAGCCACCCCAAAGTTTGGGATGCCTCTGTTTACAAGAACCTCGTTTACAGTACAAGTTCAACATCGCAGAAAGTGAAAAATGGATAAAGAAGTTGTGGTATTTACTTACAAAGCAATATCACTCAGCAATGAAATCTATGTCATCAGGCCCTTAGCATCACAATGAGTGGATTCAGGTATGATGATTCTAACTGAAATAAGTCACACAGAAAAAGAAACATCATAAGATATCAGTAATACACGGAATGTAAACTTGGCTACACAGGAACTGAATTACAGAACAGAACAGGGTCTCAAATTTAGAAAACCAACTTATGCTTGCTTAAGGGTAAAGGTGAGTTGGGGTGCTGCATAAAACCAGAGATTGAAATGAGCACAGATAAAGTTCCTTAAGTCAAATATGGAATAGACAAGAGCTACTCCTTGCTCAACGAAATGGACTCAACACCGCATATTAAATGCCTAAGAATGTACCTGACTAGTAAGTATCTTAAAACCTATGGATTGCTATGTCTCCAAAAGAGAATCAAGCATGTGTACAGGGGCATAAACGCAGCAGTGATAGGATTGGAGAGGTTCGGTGAGCAAATGAAGACCCTTTGAAGTCATATTGCATGGTACCCATTCCACGGGTCTCAACTCTCCAGGTTTAAGGTATTCTTCCTTCAGCTAAAACATGCATGTGGAACCCAAGTATGATCAACCATGTGAACGGGAGACGTGTTCAAATATGTCTCAGTTTTCCTCCCCTGGTACTCGGGTGCAACATTCCAGACGCTTAACTAACACTCTCCCCACTTGGAGAGTCAGTCCCTTTAACCTCCTGTTTGGCCCAGTTTGCAATTTCTGCGGAAGATGAACAGGAATAGCGAGAACCAATGAGAGGCTAGCTGGAGGTGTCTGGACGGGCAAATTTAACTCTCATTTCCCACCAGGAAGAGGAATTAAGCAAAGGCTCAGCATGCCGGGCCGGATCCAGATTAGGGCCTGAAGCCATCCTGCGGTGTTGCGGCCAGGTCACAAGAAAGCGAGTTGAAGAAAGGAGCTCAGGGGCACTGTAATTCACAAACCTGCAGAGTTATAAATGACAGCTATCGTCCAAAAATAGACTGAAGTAAGGCTGCCAAGAGGACTTGAAAGCGGGGCAGAATTGCAGGAAACCGATTTCAGGAGGTAGACTGGAATTGCATTGAAAGCATAGGAAAAGAGGCAGAACGTCCACAATGATGCACTTGGCCAAAAAGGGCGTATGCGTTTTTTCCTGAATATATTCAGGAAAAAACGCATACGCCCTTTTTGGCCAACCAAGCAAGCTTGCAAAGGAAATCTGCACTACAATGAAGTCTCACTTCCCCCCGGTCAAAAGGGCCATCTGAAAAAAGTGTAAAATCCAGAAAGGCAGGACAGGCCATGGAGAACTGGGAGCCTTGTTATGCTGATGGGCGGGATGTAAATTGCCAACAACCACTCGGGAGAAGTGTATGGTGTTTCCTGAAACATCTAAAAAACAAAGCAACAGAACCTAGGGCACTGCCACTTATGGTCCTATAGCTTAGGGAAATTAAAATCAAAAAGACACAGCCACCCCAAAGTTTGGAACGGCTCTGTTTACAAGAACCTCGTTTACAGTACAAGTTCAACATCGCAGAAAGTGAAAAATGGATAAAGAAGTTGTGGTATTTACTTACAAAGCAATATCACTCAGCAATGAAATCTGTGTCATCAGGCCCTTAGCAGCACAATGAGTGGATTCAGGTATGATGATTCTAACTGAAATAAGTCACACAGAAAAAGAAACATCATAAGATATCAGTAATACACGGAATGTAAACTTGGCTACACAGGAACTGAATTACAGAACAGAACAGGGTCTCAAATTTAGAAAACCAACTTATGCTTGCTTAAGGGGAAAGGTGAGTTGGGGTGCTGTATAAAACCAGAGATTGAAATGAGCACAGATAAAGTTCCTTAAGTCAAATATGGAATAGACAAGAGCTACTCCTTGCTCAACGAAATGGACTCAACACCGCATATTAAACGCCTAAGAATGTACCTGACTAGTAAGTATCGTAAAACCTATGGATTGCTATGTCTCTGAAAGAGAATCAAGCATGTGTACAGGGGCATAAACGCAGCAGTGATAGGATTGGAGAGGTTCGGTGAGCAAATGAAGACCCTTTGAAGTCATATTGCATGGTACCCATTACACGGGTCTCAACTCTCCAGGTTTAAGGTATTCTTCCTTCAGCTAAAACATGCATGTGGAACCCAAGTATGATCAACCATGTGAACGGGAGACGTGTTCAAATATGTCTCAGTTTTCCTCCCCTGGTACTCGGGTGCAACATTCCAGACGCTTTACTAACACTCTCCTCAATTGGAGAGTCAGCGCCTTTAACCTACTGTTTGGCCCAGTTTGCAATTTCTGCGGAAGATGAACAGGAATAAAAAACGCATACGCCCTTTTTGGCCAACCAAGCAAGCTTGCAAAGGAAATCTGCACTACAATGAAGTTTCACTTCCCCCCGGTCAAAAGGGCCATCTGAAAAAAGTGTAAAATCCAGAAAGGCAGGACAGGCCATGGAGAACTGGGAGCCTTGTTATGCTGATGGGCGGGATGTAAATTGCCAACAACCACTTGGGAGAAGTGTATGGTGTTTCCTGAAACATCTAAAAAACAAAGCAACAGAACCTAGGGCACTTCCACTTATGGTCCTATAGCTTAGGGAAATTAAAATCAAAAAGACACAGCCACCCCAAAGTTTGGAACGGCTCTGTTTACAAGAACCTCGTTTACAGTACAAGTTCAACATCGCAGAAAGTGAAAAATGGATAAAGAAGTTGTGGTATTCACTTACAAAGCAATATCACTCAGCAATGAAATCTGTGTCATCAGGCCCTTAGCAGCACAATGAGTGGATTCAGGTATGATGATTCTAACTGAAATAAGTCACACAGAAAAAGAAACATCATAAGATATCAGTAATACACGGAATGTAAACTTGGCTACACAGGAACTGAATTACAGAACAGAACAGGGTCTCAAATTTAGAAAACCAACTTATGCTTGCTTAAGGGGAAAGGTGAGTTGGGGTGCTGCATAAAACCAGAGATTGAAATGAGCACAGATAAAGTTCCTTAAGTCAAATATGGAATAGACAAGAGCTACTCCTTGCTCAACGAAATGGACTCAACACCGCATATTAAACATCTAAGAATGTACCTGACTAGTAAGTATCTTAAAACCTATGGATTGCTATGTCTCCGAAAGAGAATCAAGCATGTGTACAGGGGCATAAACGCAGCAGTGATAGGATTGGAGAGGTTCGGTGAGCAAATGAAGACCCTTTGAAGTCATATTGCATGGTACCCATTACACGGGTCTCAACTCTCCAGGTTTAAGGTATTCTTCCTTCAGCTAAAACATGCATGTGGAACCCAAGTATGATCAACCATGTGAACGGGAGACGTGTTCAAATATGTCTCAGTTTTCCTCCCCTGGTACTCGGGTGCAACATTCCAGACGCTTTACTAACACTCTCCCCACTTGGAGAGTCAGCGCCTTTAACCTCCTGTTTGGCCCAGTTTGCAATTTCTGCGGAAGATGAACAGAAATAGCGAGAACCAATGAGAGACTAGCTGGAGGTGTCTGGACGGGCAAATTTAACTCTCATTTCCCACCAGGAAGAGGAAATAACCAAAGGCTCAGCGTGCCGTGCCGGAACCAGATTAGGGCCTGAAGCCATCCTGCGGTGTTGCGGCCAGGTCACAAGAAAGCGAGTTGAAGAAAGGAGCTCAGGGGCACTGTAATTCACAAACCTGCAGAGTTATAAATGACAGCTATCGTCCAAAAATAGACTGAAGTAAGGCTGCCAAGAGGACTTGAAAGCGGGGCAGAATTGCAGGAAACCGATTTCAGGAGGTAGACTGGAATTGCATTGAAAGCATAGGAAAAGAGGCAGAACGTCCACAATGATGCACTTGGCCAAAAAGGGCGTATGCGTTTTTTCCTGAATATATTCAGGAAAAAACGCATACGCCCTTTTTGGCCAACAAAGCAAGCTTGCAAAGGAAATCTGCACTACAATGAAGTCTCACTTCCCCCCGGTCAAAAGGGCCATCTGAAAAAAGTGTAAAATCCAGAAAGGCAGGACAGGCCATGGAGAACTGGGAGCCTTGTTATGCTGATGGGCGGGATGTAAATTGCCAACAACCACTCGGGAGAAGTGTATGGTGTTTCCTGAAACATCTAAAAAACAAAGCAACAGAACCTAGGGCACTGCCACTTATGGTCCTATAGCTTAGGGAAATTAAAATCAAAAAGACACAGCCACCCCAAAGTTTGGAACGGCTCTGTTTACAAGAACCTCGTTTACAGTACAAGTTCAACATCGCAGAAAGTGAAAAATGGATAAAGAAGTTGTGGTATTTACTTACAAAGCAATATCACTCAGCAATGAAATCTGTGTCATCAGGCCCTTAGCAGCACAATGAGAGGATTCAGGTATGATGATTCTAACTGAAGTAAGTCACACAGAAAAAGAAACATCATAAGATATCAGTAATACACGGAATGTAAACTTGGCTACACAGGAATTGAATTACAGAACAGAACAGGGTCTCAAATTTAGAAAACCAACTTATTCTTACTTAAGGGTAAAGGTGAGTTGGGGTGCTGCATAAAACCAGAGATTGAAATGAGCACAGATAAAGTTCCTTAAGCCAAATATGGAATAGACAAGAGCTACTCCTTGCTCAACGAAATGGACTCAACACCCCATATTAAACGCGTAAGAATGTACCTGACTAGTAAGTATCTTAAAACCTATGGATTGCTATGTCTCCAAAAGAGAATCAAGCATGTGTACAGGGGCATAAACGCAGCAGTGATAGGATTGGAGAGGTTCGGTGAGCAAATGAAGACCCTTTGAAGTCATATTGCATGGTACCCATTACACGGTTTTCAACTACTCAGGTTTAAGGTATTCTTCCTTCAGCTAAAACATGCATGTGGAACCTAGAGTATGATCAACCATGTGATCGGGAGACGTGTTCAAATATGTCTCAGTTTTCATCCCCTGGTACTCGGGTGCAACATTCCAGACGCTTTACTAACACTCTCCCCACTTGGAGAGTCAGTCCCTTTAACCTCCTGTTTGGCCCAGTTTGCAATTTCTGCGGAAGATGAACAGGAATAGCGAGAACCAATGAGAGGCTAGCTGGAGGTGTCTGGTCGGGCAAATTTAACTCTCATTTCCCACCAGGAAGAGGAATTAACCAAAGGCTCAGCATGCCGGGCCGGAAACAGTTTAGGGCCTGAAGCCATCCTGCGGTGTTGCGGCCAGGTCACAAGAAAGCGAGTTGAAGAAAGGAGCTCAGGGGCACTGTAATTCACAAACCTGCAGAGTTATAAATGACAGCTATCGTCCAAAAATAGACTGAAGTAAGGCTGCCAAGAGGACTTGAAAGCGGGGCAGAATTGCAGGAAACCGATTTCAGGAGGTAGACTGGAATTGCATTGAAAGCATAGGAAAAGAGGCAGAACGTCCACAATGATGCACTTGGCCAAAAAGGGCGTATGCGTTTTTTCCTGAATATATTCAGGAAAAAACGCATACGCCCTTTTTGGCCAACCAAGCAAGCTTGCAAAGGAAATCTACACCACAATGAAGTCTCACTTCCCCCCGGTCAAAAGGGCCATCTGAAAAAAGTGTAAAATCCAGAAAGGCAGGACAGGCCATGGAGAACTGGGAGCCTTGTTATGCTGATGGGCGGGATGTAAATTGCCAACAGACACTCGGGAGAAGTGTATGGTGTTTCCTGAAACATCTAAAAAACAAAGCAACAGAACCTAGGGCACTTCCACTTATGGTCCTATAGCTTAGGGAAATTAAAATCAAAAAGACACAGCCACCCCAAAGTTTGGAACGGCTCTGTTTACAAGAACCTCGTTTACAGTACAAGTTCAACATCGCAGAAAGTGAAAAATGGATAAAGAAGTTGTGGTATTTACTTACAAAGCAATATCACTCAGCAATGAAATCTGTGTCATCAGGCCCTTAGCAGCACAATGAGTGGATTCAGGTATGATGATTCTAACTGAAGTAAGTCACACACAAAAAGAAACATCGTAAGATATCAGTAATACACGGAATGGAAACTTGGCTACAGAGGAACTGAATTACAGAACAGAACAGGGTCTCAAATTTAGAAAACCAACTTATGCTTGCTTAAGGGTAAAGGTGAGTTGGGGTGCTGCATAAAACCAGAGATTGAAATGAGCACAGATAAAGTTCCTTAAGCCAAATATGGAATAGACAAGAGCTACTCCTTGCTCAACGAAATGGACTCAACACCGCATATTAAACGCCTAAGAATGTACCTGACTAGTAAGTATCTTAAAACCTATGGATTGCTATGTCTCCGAAAGAGAATCAAGCATGTGTACAGGGGCATAAACGCAGCAGTGATAGGATTGGAGAGGTTCGGTGAGCAAATGAAGACCCTTTGAAGTCATATTGCATGGTACCCATTCCACGGGTTTCAACTACCCAGGTTTAAGGTATTCTTCCTTCAGCTAAAACATGCATGTGGAACCTAGAGTATAATCAACCATGTGATCGGGAGACGTGTTCAAATATGTCTCAGTTTTCCTCCCCTGGTACTCGGGTGCAACATTCCAGACGCTTTACTAACACTCTCCCCACTTGGAGAGTCAGTCCCTTTAACCTCCTGTTTGGCCCAGTTTGCAATTTCTGCGGAAGATGAACAGGAATAGTGAGAACCAATGAGAGGCTAGCTGGAGGTGTCTGGACGGGCAAATTTTACTCTCATTTCCCACCAGGAAGAGGAAATAACCAAAGGCTCAGCGTGCCGTACCGGAACCAGATTAGGGCCTGAAGTCATCCTGCGGTGTTGCGGCCAGCTCAAAAGAAAGCGAGTTGAAGAAAGGAGCTCAGGGGCACTGTAATTCACAAACCTGCAGAGTTATAAATGACAGGTATCGTCCATAAATAGACTGAAGTAAGGCTGCCAAGAGGACTTGAAATCGGGGCAGAATTGCAGGAAACCGATTTCAGGAGGTAGACTGGAATTGCATTGAAAGCATAGGAAAAGAGGCAGAACGTCCACAATGATGCACTTGGCCAAAAAGGGCGTATGCGTTTTTTCCTGAATATATTCAGGAAAAAACGCATACGCCCTTTTTGGCCAACCAAGCAAGCTTGCAAAGGAAATCTGCACTACAATGAAGTCTCACTTCCCCCCGGTCAAAAGGGCCATCTGAAAAAAGTGTAAAATCCAGAAAGGCAGGACAGGCCATGGAGAACAGGGAGCCTTGTTATGCTGATGGGCGGGATGTAAATTGCCAACAACCACTCGGGAGAAGTGTATGGTGTTTCCTGAAACATCTAAAAAACAAAGCAACAGAACCTAGGGCACTTCCACTTATGGTCCTATAGCTTAGGGAAATTAAAATCAAAAAGACACAGCCACCCCAAAGTTTGGAACGGCTCTGTTTACAAGAACCTCGTTTACAGTACAAGTTCAACATCGCAGAAAGTGAAAAATGGATAAAGAAGTTGTGGTATTTACTTACAAAGCAATATCACTCAGCAATGAAATCTGTGTCATCAGGCCCTTAGCAGCACAATGAGTGGATTCAGGTATGATGATTCTAACTGAAGTAAGTCACACAGAAAAAGAAACATCATAAGATATCAGTAATACACGGAATGTAAACTTGGCTACACAGGAACTGAATTACAGAACAGAACAGGGTCTCAAATTTAGAAAACCAACTTATGCTTGCTTAAGGGGAAAGGTGAGTTGGGGTGCTGCATAAAACCAGAGATTGAAATGAGCACAGATAAAGTTCCTTAAGTCAAATATGGAATAGACAAGAGCTACTCCTTGCTCAACGAAATGGACTCAACACCGCATATTAAGCGCCTAAGAATGTACCTGACTAGTAAGTATCTTAAAACCTATGGATTGCTATGTCTCTGAAAGAGAATCAAGCATGTGTACAGGGGCATAAACGCAGCAGTGATAGGATTGGAGAGGTTCGGTGAGCAAATGAAGACCCTTTGAAGTCATATTGCATGGTACCCATTACACGGGTGTTAACTCTCCAGGTTTAAGGTATTCTTCCTTCAGCTAAAACATGCATGTGGAACCCAAGTATGATCAACCATGTGAACGGGAGACGTGTTCAAATATGTCTCAGTTTTCCTCCCCTGTTACTCGGGTGCAACATTCCAGACGCTTTACTAACACTCTCCCCACTTGGAGAGTCAGCGCCTTTAACCTCCTGTTTGGCCCAGTTTGCAATTTCTGCGGAAGATGAACAGGAATAGCGAGAACCAATGAGAGACTAGCTGGAGGTGTCTGGACGGGCAAATTTAACTCTCATTTCCCACCAGGAAGAGGAAATAACCAAAGGCTCAGCGTGCTGTGCCGGAACCAGATTAGGGCCTGAAGCCATCCTGCGGTGTTGCGGCCAGCTCAAAAGAAAGCAAGTTGAAGAAAGGAGCTCAGGGGCACTGTAATTGACAAACCTGCAGAGTTATAAATGACAGCTATCGTCCAAAAATAGACTGAAGTAAGGCTGCCAAGAGGACTTGAAAGCGGGGCAGAATTGCAGGAAACCGATTTCAGGAGGTAGACTGGAATTGCATTGAAAGCATAGGAAAAGAGGCAGAACGTCCACAATGATGCACTTGGCCAAAAAGGGCGTATGCGTTTTTTCCTGAATATATTCAGGAAAAAACGCATACGCCCTTTTTGGCCAACCAAGCAAGCTTGCAAAGGAAATCTGCACTACAATGAAGTCTCACTTCCCCCCGGTCAAAAGGGCCATCTGAAAAAAGTGTAAAATCCAGAAAGGCAGGACAGGCCATGGAGAACTGGGAGCCTTGTTATGCTGATGGGCGGGATGTAAATTGCCAACAACCACTCGGGAGAAGTGTATGGTGTTTCCTGAAACATCTAAAAAACAAAGCAACAGAACCTAGGGCACTTCCACTTATGGTCCTATAGCTTAGGGAAATTAAAATCAAAAACACACAGCTACCCCAAAGTTTGGAACGGCTCTGTTTACAAGAACCTCGTTTACAGTACAAGTTCAACATCGCAGAAAGTGAAAAATGGATAAAGAAGTTGTGGTATTTACTTACAAAGCAATATCACTCAGCAATGAAATCTATGTCATCAGGCCCTTAGCAGCACAATGAGTGGATTCAGGTATGATGATTCTAACTGAAGTAAGTCACACAGAAAAAGAAACATCATAAGATATCAGTAATACACGGAATGTAAACTTGGCTACACAGGAACTGAATTACAGAACAGAACAGGGTCTCAAATTTAGAAAACCAACTTATGCTTGCTTAAGGGGAAAGGTGAGTTGGGGTGCTGCAAAAAACCAGAGATTGAAATGAGCACAGATAAAGTTCCTTAAGTCAAATATGGCATAGACAAGAGCTACTCCTTGCTCAACGAAATGGACTCAACACCGCATATTAAACGCCTAAGAATGTACCTGACTAGTAAGTATCTTAAAACCTATGGATTGCTATGTCTCCGAAAGAGAATCAAGCATGTGTACAGGGGCATAAACGCAGCAGTGATAGGATTGGAGAGGTTCGGTGAGCAAATGAAGACCCTTTGAAGTCATATTGCATGGTACCCATTACACGGGTCTTAACTCTCCAGGTTTAAGGTATTCTTCCTTCAGCTAAATCATGCATGTGGAACCCAAGTATGATCAACCATGTGAATGGGAGACGTGTTCAAATATGTCTCAGTTTTCCTCCCCTGGTACTCGGGTGCAACATTCCAGACGCTTTACTAACACTCTCCCCACTTGGAGAGTCAGCGCCTTTAACCTCCTGTTTGGCCCAGTTTGCAATTTCTGCGGAAGATGAACATGAATAGCGAGAACCAATGGGAGGCTAGCTGGAGGTGTCTGGACGGGCAAATTTAACTCTCATTTCCCACCAGGAAGAGGAAATAACCAAAGGCTCAGCGTGCCGTGCCGGAACCAGATTAGGGCCTGAAGCCATCCTGCAGTGTTGCGGCCAGGTCAAAAGAAAGCAAGTTGAAGAAAGGAGCTCTGGGGCACTGTAATTCACAAACCTGCAGAGTTATAAATGACAGCTATCGTCCAAAAATAGACTGAAGTAAGGCTGCCAAGAGGACTTGAAAGCGGGGCAGAATTGCAGGAAACCGATTTCAGGAGGTAGACTGGAATTGCATTGAAAGCATAGGAAAAGAGGCAGAACGTCCACAATGATGCACTTGGCCAAAAAGGGCGTATGCGTTTTTTCCTGAATATATTCAGGAAAAAACGCATACACCCTTTTTGGACAACCAAGCAAGCTTGCAAAGGAAATCTGCACTACAATGAAGTCTCACTTCCCCCCGGTCAAAAGGGCCATCTGAAAAAAGTGTAAAATCCAGAAAGGCAGGACAGGCCATGGAGAACTGGGAGCCTTGTTATGCTGATGGGCGGGATGTAAATTGCCAACAGACACTTGGGAGAAGTGTATGGTGTTTCCTGAAACATCTAAAAAACAAAGCAACAGAGCCTAGGGCACTTCCACTTATGGTCCTATAGCTTAGGGAAATTAAAATCAAAAAGACACAGCCACCCCAAAGTTTGGGACGCCTCCGTTTACAAGAACCTCGATTACCGTACAAGTTCAATATCACAGAAAGTGAAAAATGGATAAAGAACTTGTGGTACTTACGTACAATGCAGTATCACTCAGCAATGAAATCTATGTCATCAGTCCCGTAGCAGCATAATGAGTGGATTCAGGTACGATGATTCTAACTGAAATAAGTCACACAGAAAAAGAAACATCATAAGATATCAGTAATACACGGAATGGAAACTTGGCTACACAGGAACTGAATTACAGAACAGAACAGGGTCTCAAATTTAGAAAAACAACTTATGCTTGCTTAAGGGTAAAGGTGAGTTGGGGTGCTGCATAAAACCAGAGATTGAAATGAGCACAGATAAAGTTCCTTAAGCCAAATATGGAATAGACAAGAGCTACTCCTTGCTCAACGAAATGGACTCAACACCGCATATTAAACGCCTAAGAATGTACCTGACTTGTAAGTATCTTAAAACCTATGGATTGCTATGTCTCCGAAAGAGAATCAAGCATGTGTACAGGGGCATAAACGCAGCAGTGATAGGATTGGAGAGGTTCGGTGAGCAAATGAAGACCCTTTGAAGTCATATTGCATGGTACCCATTCCACGGGTTTCAACTACCCAGGTTTAAGGTATTCTTCCTTCAGCTAAAACATGCATGTGGAACCTAGAGTATGATCAACCATGTGATCGGGAGACGTGTTCAAATATGTCTCAGTTTTCCTCCCCTGGTACTCGCGTGCAACATTCCAGACGCTTTACTAACACTCTCCCCTCTTGGAGAGTCAGTCCCTTTAACCTCCTGTTTGGCCCAGTTTGCAATTTCTGCGGAAGATGAACAGGAATAGCGAGAACCAATGAGAGGCTAGCTGGAGGTGTCTGGACGGGCAAATTTAACTCTCATTTCCCACCAGGAAGAGGAATTAACCAAAGGCTCAGCATGCCGTGCCGGAACCAGATTAGGGCCTGAAGCCATCCTGCGGTGTTGCGGCCAGGTCACAAGAAAGCGAGTTGAAGAAAGGAGCTCAGGGGCACTGTAATTCACAAACCTGCAGAGTTATAAATGACAGCTATCGTCCAAAAATAGACTGAAGTAAGGCTGCCAAGAGGACTCGAAAGCGGGGCAGAATTGCAGGAAACCGATTTCAGGAGGTAGACTGGAATTGCATTGAAAGCATAGGAAAAGAGGCAGAACGTCCACAATGATGCACTTGGCCAAAAAGGGCGTATGCGTTTTTTCCTGAATATATTCAGGAAAAAACGCATACGCCCTTTTTGGCCAACCAAGCAAGCTTGCAAAGGAAATCTGCACTACAATGAAGTCTCACTTCCCCCCGGTCAAAAGGGCCATCTGAAAAAAGTGTAAAATCCAGAAAGGCAGGACAGGCCATGGAGAACTGGGAGCCTTGTTATGCTGATGGGCGGGATGTAAATTGCCAACAGACACTCGGGAGAAGTGTATGGTGTTTCCTGAAACATCTAAAAAACAAAGCAACAGAGCCTAGGGCACTTCCACTTATGGTCCTATAGCTTAGGGAAATTAAAATCAAAAAGACACAGCCACCCCAAAGTTTGGGACGCCTCTGTTTACAAGAACCTCGTTTACAGTACAAGTTCAACATCGCAGAAAGTGAAAAATGGATAAAGAAGTTGTGGTATTTACTTACAAAGCAATATCACTCAGCAATGAAATCTGTGTCATCAGGCCCTTAGCAGCACAATGAGTGGATTCAGGTATGATGATTCTAACTGAAGTAAGTCACACAGAAAAAGAAACATCATAAGATATCAGTAATACACGGAATGTAAACTTGGCTACACAGGAACTGAATTACAGAACAGAACAGGGTCTCAAATTTAGAAAACCAACTTATGCTTGCTTAAGGGTAAAGGTGAGTTGGGGTGCTGCATAAAACCAGAGATTGAAATGAGCACAGATAAAGTTCCTTAAGTCAAATATGGAATAGACAAGAGCTACTCCTTGCTCAACGAAATGGACTCAACACCGCATATTAAACGCCTAAGAATGTACCTGACTAGTAAGTATCGTAAAACCTATGGATTGCTATGTCTCCGAAAGAGAATCAAGCATGTGTACAGGGGCATAAACGCAGCAGTGATAGGATTGGAGAGGTTCGGTGAGCAAATGAAGACCCTTTGAAGTCATATTGCATGGTACCCATTACACGGGTCTTAACTCTCCAGGTTTAAGGTATTCTTCCTTCAGCAAAAACATGCATGTGGAACCCAAGTATGATCAACCATGTGAATGGGAGACGTGTTCAAATATGTCTCAGTTTTCCTCCCCTGGTACTCGGGTGCAACATTCCAGACGCTTTACTAACACTCTCCCCACTTGGAGAGTCAGCGCCTTTAACCTCCTGTTTGGCCCAGTTTGCAATTTCTGCGGAAGATGAACAGGAATAGCGAGAACCAATGAGAGACTAGCTGAAGGTGTCTGGACGGGCAAATTTAACGTTCATTTCCCACCAGGAAAAGGAAATAACCAAAGGCTCAGCGTGCCGTGCCGGAACCAGATTAGGGCCTGAAGCCATCCTGCGGTGTTGTGGCCAGGTCACAAGAAAGCGAGTTGAAGAAAGGAGCTCAGGGGCACTGTAATTCACAAACCTGCAGAGTTATAAATGACAGCTATCGTCCAAAAATAGACTGAAGTAAGGCTGCCAAGAGGACTTGAAAGCGGGGCAGAATTGCAGGAAACCGATTTCAGGAGGTAGACTGGAATTGCATTGAAAGCATAGGAAAAGAGGCAGAACGTCCACAATGATGCACTTGGCCAAAAAGGGCGTATGCGTTTTTTCCTGAATATATTCAGGAAAAAACGCATACGCCCTTTTTGGCCAACCAAGCGAGCTTGCAAAGGAAATCTGCACTACAATGAAGTCTCACTTCCCCCCAGTCAAAAGGGCCATCTGAAAAAAGTGTAAAAACCAGAAAGTCAGGACAGGCCATGGAGAACTGGGAGCCTTGTTATGCTGATGGGCGGGATGTAAATTGCCAACAGACACTCGGGAGAAGTGTATGGTGTTTCCTGAAACATCTAAAAAACAAAGCAACAGAGCCTAGTGCACTGCCACTTATGGTCCTATAGCTTAGGGAAATTAAAATCAAAAAGAAACAGCCACCCTAAAGTTTGGGACGCCTCTGTTTACAAGAACCTCGTTTACAGTACAAGTTCAACATCGCAGAAAGTGAAAAATGGATAAAGAAGTTGTGGTATTTACTTACAAAGCAATATCACTCAGCAATGAAATCTGTGTCATCAGGCCCTTAGCAGCACAATGAGTGGATTCAGGTATGATGATTCTAACTGAAGTAAGTCACACAGAAAAAGAAACATCATAAGATATCAGTAATACACGGAATGTAAACTTGGCTACACAGGAACTGAATTACAGAACAGAACAGGGTCTCAAATTTAGAAAACCAACTATGCTTGCTTAAGGGTAAAGGTGAGTTGGGGTGCTGCATAAAACCAGAGATTGAAATGAGCACAGATAAAGTTCCTTAAGTCAAATATGGAATAGACAAGAGCTACTCCTTGCTCAACGAAATGGACTCAACACCGCATATTAAACGCCTAAGAATGTGCCTGACTAGTAAGTATCTTAAAACCTATGGATTGCTATGTCTCCGAAAGAGAATCAAGCATGTGTACAGGGGCATAAACGCAGCAGTGATAGGATTGGAGAGGTTCGGTGAGCAAATGAAGACCCTTTGAAGTCATATTGCATGGTACCCATTCCACGGGTCTCAACTCTCCAGGTTTAAGGTATTCTTCCTTCAGCTAAAACATGCATGTGGAACCCAAGTATGATCAACCATGTGAACGGGAGACGTGTTCAAATATGTCTCAGTTTTCCTCCCCTGGTACTCGGGTGCAACATTCCAGACGCTTTACTAACACTCTCCCCACTTGGAGAGTCAGCGCCTTTAACCTCCTGTTTGGCCCAGTTTGCAATTTCTGCGGAAGATGAACAGGAATAGCGAGAACCAATGAGAGGCTAGCTGGAGGTGTCTGGACGGGCAAATTTAACTCTCATTTCCCACCAGGAAGAGGAAATAACCAAAGGCTCAGCGTGCCGTACCGGAACCAGATTAGGGCCTGAAGCCATCCTGCGGTGTTGCGGCCAGGTCACAAGAAAGCGAGTTGAAGAAAGGAGCTCAGGGGCACTGTAATTCACAAACCTGCAGAGTTATAAATGACAGCTATCGTCCAAAAATAGACTGAAGTAAGGCTGCCAAGAGGACTTGAAAGCGGGGCAGAATTGCAGGAAACCGATTTCAGGAGGTAGACTGGAATTGCATTGAAAGCATAGGAAAAGAGGCAGAACGTCCACAATGATGCACTTGGCCAAAAAGGGCGTATGCGTTTTTTCCTGTATATATTCAGGAAAAAAAGCATACGCCCTTTTTGGCCAACCAAGCAAGCTTGCAAAGGAAATCTGCACTACAATGAAGTCTCACTTCCCCCCGGTCAAAAGGGCCATCTGAAAAAAGTGTAAAATCCAGAAAGGCAGGACAGGCCATGGAGAACTGGGAGCCTTGTTATGCTGATGGGCGGGATGTAAATTGCCAACAGACACTCGGGAGAAGTGTATGGTGTTTCCTGAAACATCTAAAAAACAAAGCAACAGAGCCTAGGGCACTGCCACTTATGGTCTTATAGCTTAGGGAAATTAAAATCAAAAAGACACAGCCACCCCAAAGTCTGGGACGCCTCTGTTTACAAGAACCTCGTTTACAGTACAAGTTCAACATCGCAGAAAGTGAAAAATGGATAAAGAAGTTGTGGTATTTACTTACAAAGCAATATCACTCAGCAATGAAATCTATGTCATCAGGCCCTTAGCATCACAATGAGTGGATTCAGGTATGATGATTCTAACTGAAATAAGTCACACAGAAAAAGAAACATCATAAGATATCAGTAATACACGGAATGTAAACTTGGCTACACAGGAACTGAATTACAGAACAGAACAGGGTCTCAAATTTAGAAAACCAACTTATGCTTGCTTAAGGGTAAAGGTGAGTTGGGGTGCTGCATAAAACCAGAGATTGAAATGAGCACAGATAAAGTTCCTTAAGTCAAATATGGAATAGACAAGAGCTACTCCTTGCTCAACGAAATGGACTCAACACCGCATATTAAACGCCTAAGAATGTACCTGACTAGTAAGTATCGTAAAACCTATGGATTGCTATGTCTCCGAAAGAGAATCAAGCATGTGTACAGGGGCATAAACGCAGCAGTGATAGGATTGGAGAGGTTCGGTGAGCAAATGAAGACCCTTTGAAGTCATATTGCATGGTACCCATTACACGGGTCTTAACTCTCCAGGTTTAAGGTATTCTTCCTTCAGCAAAAACATGCATGTGGAACCCAAGTATGATCAACCATGTGAATGGGAGACGTGTTCAAATATGTCTCAGTTTTCCTCCCCTGGTACTCGGGTGCAACATTCCAGACGCTTTACTAACACTCTCCCCACTTGGAGAGTCAGCGCCTTTAACCTCCTGTTTGGCCCAGTTTGCAATTTCTGCGGAAGATGAACAGGAATAGCGAGAACCAATGAGAGACTAGCTGAAGGTGTCTGGACGGGCAAATTTAACGTTCATTTCCCACCAGGAAAAGGAAATAACCAAAGGCTCAGCGTGCCGTGCCGGAACCAGATTAGGGCCTGAAGCCATCCTGCGGTGTTGTGGCCAGGTCACAAGAAAGCGAGTTGAAGAAAGGAGCTCAGGGGCACTGTAATTCACAAACCTGCAGAGTTATAAATGACAGCTATCGTCCAAAAATAGACTGAAGTAAGGCTGCCAAGAGGACTTGAAAGCGGGGCAGAATTGCAGGAAACCGATTTCAGGAGGTAGACTGGAATTGCATTGAAAGCATAGGAAAAGAGGCAGAACGTCCACAATGATGCACTTGGCCAAAAAGGGCGTATGCGTTTTTTCCTGAATATATTCAGGAAAAAACGCATACGCCCTTTTTGGCCAACCAAGCGAGCTTGCAAAGGAAATCTGCACTACAATGAAGTCTCACTTCCCCCCAGTCAAAAGGGCCATCTGAAAAAAGTGTAAAAACCAGAAAGGCAGGACAGGCCATGGAGAACTGGGAGCCTTGTTATGCTGATGGGCGGGATGTAAATTGCCAACAGACACTCGGGAGAAGTGTATGGTGTTTCCTGAAACATCTAAAAAACAAAGCAACAGAGCCTAGTGCACTGCCACTTATGGTCCTATAGCTTAGGGAAATTAAAATCAAAAAGAAACAGCCACCCTAAAGTTTGGGACGCCTCTGTTTACAAGAACCTCATTTACAGTACAAGTTCAACATCGCAGAAAGTGAAAAATGGATAAAGAAGTTGTGGTATTTACTTACAAAGCAATATCACTCAGCAATGAAATCTGTGTCATCAGGCCCTTAGCAGCACAATGAGTGGATTCAGGTATGATGATTCTAACTGAAGTAAGTCACACAGAAAAAGAAACATCATAAGATATCAGTAATACACGGAATGTAAACTTGGCTACACAGGAACTGAATTACAGAACAGAACAGGGTCTCAAATTTAGAAAACCAACTATGCTTGCTTAAGGGTAAAGGTGAGTTGGGGTGCTGCATAAAACCAGAGATTGAAATGAGCACAGATAAAGTTCCTTAAGTCAAATATGGAATAGACAAGAGCTACTCCTTGCTCAACGAAATGGACTCAACACCGCATATTAAACGCCTAAGAATGTGCCTGACTAGTAAGTATCTTAAAACCTATGGATTGCTATGTCTCCGAAAGAGAATCAAGCATGTGTACAGGGGCATAAACGCAGCAGTGATAGGATTGGAGAGGTTCGGTGAGCAAATGAAGACCCTTTGAAGTCATATTGCATGGTACCCATTCCACGGGTCTCAACTCTCCAGGTTTAAGGTATTCTTCCTTCAGCTAAAACATGCATGTGGAACCCAAGTATGATCAACCATGTGAACGGGAGACGTGTTCAAATATGTCTCAGTTTTCCTCCCCTGGTACTCGGGTGCAACATTCCAGACGCTTTACTAACACTCTCCCCACTTGGAGAGTCAGCGCCTTTAACCTCCTGTTTGGCCCAGTTTGCAATTTCTGCGGAAGATGAACAGGAATAGCGAGAACCAATGAGAGGCTAGCTGGAGGTGTCTGGACGGGCAAATTTAACTCTCATTTCCCACCAGGAAGAGGAAATAACCAAAGGCTCAGCGTGCCGTACCGGAACCAGATTAGGGCCTGAAGCCATCCTGCGGTGTTGCGGCCAGGTCACAAGAAAGCGAGTTGAAGAAAGGAGCTCAGGGGCACTGTAATTCACAAACCTGCAGAGTTATAAATGACAGCTATCGTCCAAAAATAGACTGAAGTAAGGCTGCCAAGAGGACTTGAAAGCGGGGCAGAATTGCAGGAAACCGATTTCAGGAGGTAGACTGGAATTGCATTGAAAGCATAGGAAAAGAGGCAGAACGTCCACAATGATGCACTTGGCCAAAAAGGGCGTATGCGTTTTTTCCTGAATATATTCAGGAAAAAAAGCATACGCCCTTTTTGGCCAACCAAGCAAGCTTGCAAAGGAAATCTGCACTACAATGAAGTCTCACTTCCCCCCGGTCAAAAGGGCCATCTGAAAAAAGTGTAAAATCCAGAAAGGCAGGACAGGCCATGGAGAACTGGGAGCCTTGTTATGCTGATGGGCGGGATGTAAATTGCCAACAGACACTCGGGAGAAGTGTATGGTGTTTCCTGAAACATCTAAAAAACAAAGCAACAGAGCCTAGGGCACTGCCACTTATGGTCTTATAGCTTAGGGAAATTAAAATCAAAAAGACACAGCCACCCCAAAGTCTGGGACGCCTCTGTTTACAAGAACCTCGTTTACAGTACAAGTTCAACATCGCAGAAAGTGAAAAATGGATAAAGAAGTTGTGGTATTTACTTACAAAGCAATATCACTCAGCAATGAAATCTATGTCATCAGGCCCTTAGCATCACAATGAGTGGATTCAGGTATGATGATTCTAACTGAAATAAGTCACACAGAAAAAGAAACATCATAAGATATCAGTAATACACGGAATGTAAACTTGGCTACACAGGAACTGAATTACAGAACAGAACAGGGTCTCAAATTTAGAAAACCAACTTATGCTTGCTTAAGGGTAAAGGTGAGTTGGGGTGCTGCATAAAACCAGAGATTGAAATGAGCACAGATAAAGTTCCTTAAGTCAAATATGGAATAGACAAGAGCTACTCCTTGCTCAACGAAATGGACTCAACACCGCATATTAAACGCCTAAGAATGTACCTGACTAGTAAGTATCGTAAAACCTATGGATTGCTATGTCTCCAAAAGAGAATCAAGCATGTGTACAGGGGCATAAACGCAGCAGTGATAGGATTGGAGAGGTTCGGTGAGCAAATGAAGACCCTTTGAAGTCATATTGCATGGTACCCATTCCACGGGTCTCAACTCTCCAGGTTTAAGGTATTCTTCCTTCAGCTAAAACATGCATGTGGAACCCAAGTATGATCAACCATGTGAACGGGAGACGTGTTCAAATATGTCTCAGTTTTCCTCCCCTGGTACTCGGGGGCAACATTCCAGACGATTTACTAACACTCTCCCCACTTGGAGAGTCAGCGCCTTTAACCTCCTGTTTGGCCCAGTTTGCAATTTCTGCGGAAGATGAACAGGAATAGCGAGAACCAATGAGAGGGTAGCTGGAGGTGTCTGGACGGGCAAATTTCACTCTCATTTCCCACCAGGAAGAGGAAATAACCAAAGGCTCAGCGTGCCGTACCAGAACCAGATTAGGGCCTGAAGCCATCCTGCGGTGTTGCGGCCAGCTCAAAAGAAAGCGAGTTGAAGAAAGGAGCTCAGGGGCACTGTAATTCACAAACCTGCAGAGTTATAAATGACAGCTATCGTCCAAAAATAGACTGAAGTAAGGCTGCCAAGAGGACTTGAAAGCGGGGCAGAATTGCAGGAAACCGATTTCAGGAGGTAGACTGAAATTGCATTGAAAGCATAGGAAAAGAGGCAGAACGTCCACAATGATGCACTTGGCCAAAAAGGGCGTAAGCGTTTTTTCCTGAATATATTCAGGAAAAAACGCATACGCCCTTTTTGGCCAACCAAGCAAGCTTGCAAAGGAAATCTGCACTACAATGAAGTCTCACTTCCCCCCGGTCAAAAGGGCCATCTGAAAAAAGTGTAAAATCCAGAAAGGCAGGACAGGCCATGGAGAACTGGGAGCCTTGTTATGCTGATGGGCGGGATGTAAATTGCCAACAACCACTCGGGAGAAGTGTATGGTGTTTCCTGAAACATCTAAAAAACAAAGCAACAGAGCCTAGGGCACTGCCACTTATGGTCCTATAGCTTAGGGAAATTAAAATCAAAAAGACACAGCCACCCCAAAGTTTGGGACGCCTCCGTTTACAAGAACCTCGTTTACAGTACAAGTTCAACATCGCAGAAAGTGAAAAATGGATAAAGAAGTTGTGGTATTTATTTACAAAGCAATATCACTCAGCAATGAAATCTATGTCATCAGGCCCTTAGCAGCACAATGAGTCGATTCAGGTATGATGATTCTAACTGAAATAAGTCACACAGAAAAAGAAACATCATAAGATATCAGTAATACACGGAATGTAAACTTGGCTACACAGGAACTGAATTACAGAACAGAACAGGGTCTCAAATTTAGAAAACCAACTTATGCTTGCTTAAGGGGAAAGGTGAGTTGGGGTGCTGCATAAAACCAGAGATTGAAATGAGCACAGATAAAGTTCCTTAAGTCAAATATGGAATAGACAAGAGCTACTCCTTGCTCAACGAAATGGACTCAACACCGCATATTAAACGTCTAAGAATGTACCTGACTAGTAAGTATCTTAAAACCTATGGATTGCTATGTCTCCGAAAGAGAATCAAGCATGTGTACAGGGGCATAAACGCAGCAGTGATAGGATTGGAGAGGTTCGGTGAGCAAATGAAGACCCTTTGAAGTCATATTGCATGGTACCCATTCCACGGGTTTCAACTACCCAGGTTTAAGGTATTCTTCCTTCAGCTAAAACATGCATGTGGAACCCAAGTATGATCAACCATGTGAACGGGAGACGTGTTCAAATATGTCTCAGTTTTCCTCCCCTGGTACTCGGGTGCAACATTCCAGACGCTTTACTAACACTCTCCCCACTTGGAGAGTCAGCGCCTTTAACCTCCTGTTTGGCCCAGTTTGCAATTTCTGCGGAAGATGAACAGAAATAGCGAGAACCAATGAGAGACTAGCTGGAGGTGTCTGGACGGGCAAATTTAACTCTCATTTCCCACCAGGAAGAGGAAATAACCAAAGGCTCAGCGTGCCGTTCCGGAACCAGATTAGGGCCTGAAGCCATCCTGCGGTGTTGCGGCCAGGTCACAAGAAAGCGAGTTGAAGAAAGGAGCTCAGGGGCACTGTAATTCACAAACCTGCAGAGTTATAAATGACAGCTATCGTCCAAAAATAGACTGAAGTAAGGCTGCCAAGAGGACTTGAATGCGGGGCAGAATTGCAGGAAACCGATTTCAGGAGGTAGACTGGAATTGCATTGAAAGCATAGGAAAAGAGGCAGAACGTCCACAATGATGCACTTGGCCAAAAAGGGCGTATGCGTTTTTTCCTGAATATATTCAGGAAAAAACGCATACGCCCTTTTTGGCCAACCAAGCAAGCTTGCAAAGGAAATCTGCACTACAATGAAGTCTCACTTCCCCCCGGTCAAAAGGGCCATCTGAAAAAAGTGTAAAATCCAGAAAGGCAGGACAGGCCATGGAGAACTGGGAGCCTTGTTATGCTGATGGGCGGGATGTAAATTGCCAACAGACACTCGGGAGAAGTGTATGGTGTTTCCTGAAACATCTAAAAAACAAAGCAACAGAACCTAGGGCACTTCCACTTATGGTCCTATAGCTTAGGGAAATTAAAATCAAAAAGACACAGCCACCCCAAAGTTTGGGACGGCTCTGTTTACAAGAACCTCGTTTACAGTACAAGTTCAACATCGCAGAAAGTGAAAAATGGAAAGAAGTTGTGGTATTTACTTACAAAGCAATATCACTCAGCAATGAAATCTGTGTCATCAGGCCCTTAGCAGCACAATGAGTGGATTCAGGTATGATGATTCTAACTGAAGTAAGTCACACAGAAAAAGAAACATCATCAGATATCAGTAATACACGGAATGTAAACTTGGCTACACAGGAACTGAATTACAGAACAGAACAGGGTCTCAAATTTAGAAAACCAACTTATTCTTGCTTAAGGGTAAAGGTGAGTTGGGGTGCAGCATAAAACCAGAGACTGAAATGAGCACAGATAAAGTTCCTTAAGCCAAATATGGAATAGACAAGAGCTACTCCTTGCTCAACGAAATGGACTCAACACCGCATATTAAACGCCTAAGAATGTACCTGACTAGTAAGTATCTTAAAACCTATGGATTGCTATGTCTCCGAAAGAGAATCAAGCATGTGTACAGGGGCATAAACGCAGCAGTGATAGGATTGGAGAGGTTCGGTGAGCAAATGAAGACCCTTTGAAGTCATATTGCATGGTACCCATTCCACGGGTTTCAACTACCCAGGTTTAAGGTATTCTTCCTTCAGCTAAAACATGCATGTGGAACCTAGAGTATGATCAACCATGTGATCGGGAGACGTGTTCAAATATGTCTCAGTTTTCCTCCCCTGGTACTCGGGTGCAACATTCCAGACGCTTTACTAACACTCTCCCCACTTGGAGAGTCAGTCCCTTTAACCTCCTGTTTGGCCCAGTTTGCAATTTCTGCGGAAGATGAACAGGAATAGCGAGAACCAATGAGAGGCTAGCTGGAGGTGTCTGGACGGGCAAATTTAACTCTCATTTCCCACCAGGAAGAGGAATTAACCAAAGGCTCAGCATGCCGTGCCGGAACCAGATTAGGGCCTGAAGCCATCCTGCGGTGTTGCGGCCAGGTCACAAGAAAGCGAGTTGAAGAAAGGAGCTCAGGGGCACTGTAATTCACAAACCTGCAGAGTTATAAATGACAGCTATCGTCCAAAAATAGACTGAAGTAAGGCTGCCAAGAGGACTTGAAAGCGGGGCAGAATTGCAGGAAACCGATTTCAGGAGGTAGACTGGAATTGCATTGAAAGCATAGGAAAAGAGGCAGAACGTCCACAATGATGCACTTGGCCAAAAAGGGCGTATGCGTTTTTTCCTGAATATATTCAGGAAAAAAAGCATACGCCCTTTTTGGCCAACCAAGCAAGCTTGCAAAGGAAATCTGCACTACAATGAAGTCTCACTTCCCCCCGGTCAAAAGGGCCATCTGAAAAAAGTGTAAAATCCAGAAAGGCAGGACAGGCCATGGAGAACTGGGAGCCTTGTTATGCTGATGGGCGGGATGTAAATTGCCAACAGACACTCGGGAGAAGTGTATGGTGTTTCCTGAAACATCTAAAAAACAAAGCAACAGAACCTAGGGCACTTCCACTTATGGTCCTATAGCTTAGGGAAATTAAAATCAAAAAGACACAGCCACCCCAAAGTTTGGGACGGCTCTGTTTACAAGAACCTCGTTTACAGTACAAGTTCAACATCGCAGAAAGTGAAAAATGGATAAAGAAGTTGTGGTATTTACTTACAAAGCAATATCACTCAGCAATGAAATCTGTGTCATCAGGCCCTTAGCAGCACAATGAGTGGATTCAGGTATGATGATTCTAACTGAAGTAAGTCACACAGAAAAAGAAACATCATAAGATATCAGTAATACACGGAATGTAAACTTGGCTACACAGGAACTGAATTACAGAACAGAACAGGGTCTCAAATTTAGAAAACCAACTATGCTTGCTTAAGGGTAAAGGTGAGTTGGGGTGCTGCATAAAACCAGAGATTGAAATGAGCACAGATAAAGTTCCTTAAGTCAAATATGGAATAGACAAGAGCTACTCCTTGCTCAACGAAATGGACTCAACACCGCATATTAAACGCCTAAGAATGTGCCTGACTAGTAAGTATCTTAAAACCTATGGATTGCTTTGTCTCCGAAAGAGAATCAAGCATGTGTACAGGGGCATAAACGCAGCAGTGATAGGATTGGAGAGGTTCGGTGAGCAAATGAAGACCCTTTGAAGTCATATTGCATGGTACCCATTCCACGGGTCTCAACTCTCCAGGTTTAAGGTATTCTTCCTTCAGCTAAAACATGCATGTGGAACCCAAGTATGATCAACCATGTGAACGGGAGACGTGTTCAAATATGTCTCAGTTTTCCTCCCCTGGTACTCGGGTGCAACATTCCAGACGCTTTACTAACACTCTCCTCACTTGGAGAGTCAGCGCCTTTAACCTCCTGTTTGGCCCAGTTTGCAATTTCTGCGGAAGATGAACAGGAATAGCGAGAACAAATGAGAGACTAGCTGGAGGTGTCTGGACGGGCAAATTTAACTCTCATTTCCCACCAGGAAGAGGATATAACCGAAGGCTCAGCGTGCCGTGCCGGAACCAGATTAGGGCCTGAAGCCATCCTGCGGTGTTGCGGCCAGGTCACAAGAAAGCAAGTTGAAGAAAGGAGCTCAGGGGCACTGTAATTCTCAAACCTGCAGAGTTATAAATAACAGCTATCATCCAAAAATAGACTGAAGTAAGGCTGCCAAGAGGACTTGAAAGCGGGGCAGAATTGCAGGAAACCGATTTCAGGAGGTAGACTGGAATTGCATTGAAAGCATAGGAAAAGAGGCAGAACGTCCACAATGATGCACTTGGCCAAAAAGGGCGTATGCGTTTTTTCCTGAAATATTCAGGAAAAAACGCATACGCCCTTTTTGGCCAACCAAGCAAGCTTGCAAAGGAAATCTGCACTACAATGAAGTCTCACTTCCCACCGGTCAAAAGGGCCATCTGAAAAAAGTGTAAAATCCAGAAAGGCAGGACAGGCCATGGAGAACTGGGAGCCTTGTTATGCTGATGGGCGGGATGTAAATTGCCAACAACCACTCGGGAGAAGTGTATGGTGTTTCCTGAAACATCTAAAAAACAAAGCAACAGAACCTAGGGCACTTCCACTTATGGTCCTATAGCTTAGGGAAATTAAAATCAAAAAGACACAGCCACCCCAAAGTTTGGAATGGCTCTGTTTACAAGAACCTCGTTTACAGTACAAGTTCAACATCGCAGAAAGTGAAAAATGGATAAAGAAGTTGTGGTATTTACTTACAAAGCAATATCACTCAGCAATGAAATCTGTGTCGTCAGGCCCTTAGCAGCACAATGAGTGGATTCAGGTATGATGATTCTAACTGAAATAAGTCACACAGAAAAAGAAACATCATAAGATATCAGTAATACACGGAATGTAAACTTGGCTACACAGGAACTGAATTACAGAACAGAACAGGGTCTCAAATTTAGAAAACCAACTTATTCTTGCTTAAGAGTAAAGGTGAGTTAGGGTGCAGCATAAAACCAGAGACTGAAATGAGCACAGATAAAGTTCCTTAAGCCAAATATGGAATAGACAAGAGCTACTCCTTGCTCAACGAAATGGACTCAACACCGCATATTAAACGCCTAAGAATGTACCTGACTAGTAAGTATCGTAAAACCTATGGATTGCTATGTCTCCAAAAGAGAATCAAGCATGTGTACAGGGGCATAAACGCAGCAGTGATAGGATTGGAGAGGTTCGGTGAGCAAATGAAGACCCTTTGAAGTCATATTGCATGGTACCCATTCCACGGGTCTCAACTCTCCAGGTTTAAGGTATTCTTCCTTCAGCTAAAACATGCATGTGGAACCCAAGTATGATCAACCATGTGAACGGGAGACGTGTTCAAATATGTCTCAGTTTTCCTCCCCTGGTACTCGGGTGCAACATTCCAGACGCTTTACTAACACTCTCCTCACTTGGAGAGTCAGCGCCTTTAACCTCCTGTTTGGCCCAGTTTGCAATTCCTGCGGAAGATGAACAGGAATAAAAAACGCATACGCCCTTTTTGGCCAACCAAGCAAGCTTGCAAAGGAAATCTGCACTACAATGAAGTCTCACTTCCCCCCAGTCAAAAGGGCCATCTGAAAAAAGTGTAAAATCCAGAAAGGCAGGACAGGCCATGGAGAACTGGGAGCCTTGTTATGCTGATGGGCGGGATGTAAATTGCCAACAGACACTCGGGAGAAGTGTATGGTGTTTCCTGAAACATCTAAAAAACAAAGCAACAGAACCTAGGGCACTTAAACTTATGGTCCTATAGCTTAGGGAAATTAAAATCAAAAAGACACAGCCACCCCAAAGTTTGGAACGCCTCTGTTTACAAGAACCTCGTTTACAGTACAAGTTCAAAATCGCAGAAAGTGAAAAATGGATAAAGAAGTTGTGGTATTTACTTACAAAGCAATATCACTCAGCAATGAAATCTGTGTCATCAGGCCCTTAGCAGCACAATGAGTGGATTCAGGTATGATGATTCTAACTGAAGTAAGTCACACAGAAAAAGAAACATCATAAGATATCAGTAATACACGGAACGTAAACTTGGCTACACAGGAACTGAATTACAGAACAGAACAGGGTCTCAAATTTAGAAAACGAACTATGCTTGCTTAAGGGTAAAGGTGAGTTGGGGTGCTGCATAAAACCAGAGATTGAAATGAGCACAGATAAAGATCCTTAAGTCAAATATGGAATAGACAAGAGCTACTCCTTGCTCAACGAAATGGACTCAACACCGCATATTAAACGCCTAAGAATGTGCCTGACTAGTAAGTATCTTAAAACCTATGGATTGCTATGTCTCCGAAAGAGAATCAAGCATTTGTACAGGGGCATAAACGCAGCAGTGATAGGATTGGAGAGGTTCGGTGAGCAAATGAAGACCCTTTGAAGTCATATTGCATGGTACCCATTCCACGGGTCTTAACTCTCCAGGTTTAAGGTATTCTTCCTTCAGCTAAAACATGCATGTGGAACCCAAGTATGATCAACCATGTGAACGGGAGACGTGTTCAAATATGTCTCAGTTTTCCTCCCCTGGTACTCGGGTGCAACATTCCAGACGCTTTACTAACACTCTCCCCACTTGGAGAGTCAGCGCCTTTAACCTCCTGTTTGGCCCACTTTTCAATTTCTGCGGAAGATGAACAGGAATAGCGAGAACCAATGAGAGACTAGCTGGAGATGTCTGGACGGGCAAATTTAACTCTCATTTCCCACCAGGAAGAGGAAATAACCGAAGGCTCAGCGTGCCGTGCCGGAACCAGATTAGGGCCTGAAGCCATCCTGCGGTGTTGCGGCCAGGTCACAAGAAAGCGAGTTGAAGAAAGGAGCTCAGGAACACTGTAATTCTCAAACCTGCAGAGTTATAAATGACAGCTATCGTCCAAAAATAGACTGAAGTAAGGCTGCCAAGAGGACTTGAAAGCGGGGCAGAATTGCAGGAAACCGATTTCAGGAGGTAGACTGGAATTGCATTGAAAGCATAGGAAAAGAGGCAGAACGTCCACAATGATGCACTTGGCCAAAAAGGGCGTATGCGTTTTTTCCTGAATATATTCAGGAAAAAACGCATACGCCCTTTTTGGCCAACCAAGCAAGCTTGCAAAGGAAATCTGCACTACAATGAAGTCTCACATCCCCCCGGTCAAAAGGGCCATCTGAAAACAGTGTAAAATCCAGAAAGGCAGGACAGGCCATGGAGAACTGGGAGCCTTGTTATGCTGATGGGTGGGATGTAAATTGCCAACAACCACTCGGGAGAAGTGTATGGTGTTTCCTGAAACATCTAAAAAACAAAGCAACAGAACCTAGGGCACTTCCACTTATGGTCCTATAGCTTAGGGAAATTAAAATCAAAAAGACACAGCCACCCCAAAGTTTGGAACGGCTCTGTTTACAAGAACCTCGTTTACAGTACAAGTTCAACATCGCAGAAAGTGAAAAATGGATAAAGAAGTTGTGGTATTCACTTACAAAGCAATATCACTCAGCAATGAAATCTATGTCATCAGGCCCTTAGCAGCACAATGAGTGGATTCAGGTATGATGATTCTAACTGAAATAAGTCACACAGAAAAAGAAACATCATAAGATATCAGTAATACACGGAATGTAAACTTGGCTACAGAGGAACTGAATTACAGAACAGAACTGGGTCACAAATTTAGAAAAACAACTTATGCTTGCTTAAGGGTAAAGGTGAGTTGGGGTGCTGCATAAAACCAGAGATTGAAATGAGCACAGATAAAGTTCCTTAAGCCAAATATGGAATAGACTAGAGCTACTCCTTGCTCAACGAAATGGACTCAACACCGCATATTAAACGCCTAAGAATGAACCTGACTTGTAAGTATCTTAAAACCTATGGATAGCTATGTCTCCAAAAGAGAATCAAGCATGTGTACAGGGGCATAAACGCAGCAGTGATAAGATTGGAGAGGTTCGGTGAGCAAATGAAGACCCTTTGAAGTCATATTGCATGGTACCCATTCCACAGGTTTCAACTACCCAGGTTTAAGGTATTCTTCCTTCAGCTAAAACATGCATGTGGAACCTAGAGTATGATCAACCATGTGATCGGGAGACGTGTTCAAATATGTCTCAGTTTTCCTCCCCTGGTACTCGGGTGCAACATTCCAGACGCTTTACTAACACTCTCCCCACTTGGAGAGTCAGTCCCTTTAACCTCCTGTTTGGCCCAGTTTGCAATTTCTGCGGAAGATGAACAGGAATAGCGAGAACCAATGAGAGGCTAGCTGGAGGTGTCTGGACGGGCAAATTTAACTCTCATTTCCCACCAGGAAGAGGAATTAACCAAAGGCTCAGCATGCCGGGCCGGAACCAGATTAGGGCCTGAAGCCATCCTGCGGTGTTGCGGCCAGGTCACAAGAAAGCGAGTTGAAGAAAGAAGCTCAGGGCCACTGTAATTCACAAACCTGCAGAGTTATAAATGACAGCTATCATCCAAAAATAGACTGAAGTAAGGCTGCCAAGAGTACTTGAATGTGGGGCAGAATTGCAGGAAACCGATTTCAGGAGGTAGACTGGAATTGCATTGAAAGCATAGGAAAAGAGGCAGAACGTCCACAATGATGCACTTGGCCAAAAAGGGCGTATGCGTTTTTTCCTGAATATATTCAGGAAAAAACGCATACGCCCTTTTTGGCCAACCAAGCAAGCTTGCAAAGGAAATCTGCACTACAATGAAGTCTCACTTCCCCCCGGTCAAAAGGGCCATCTGAAAAAAGTGTAAAATCCAGAAAGGCAGGACAGGCCATGGAGAACTGGGAGCCTTGTTATGCTGATGGGTGGGATGTAAATTGCCAACAACCACTCGGGAGAAGTGTATGGTGTTTCCTGAAACATCTAAAAAACAAAGCAACAGAACCTAGGGCACTTAAACTTATGGTCCTATAGCTTAGGGAAATTAAAATCAAAAAGACACAGCCACCCCAAAGTTTGGAACGCCTCTGTTTACAAGAACCTCGTTTACAGTACAAGTTCAAAATCGCAGAAAGTGAAAAATGGATAAAGAAGTTGTGGTATTTACTTACAAAGCAATATCACTCAGCAATGAAATCTGTGTCATCAGGCCCTTAGCAGCACAATGAGTGGATTCAGGTATGATGATTCTAACTGAAGTAAGTCACACAGAAAAAGAAACATCATAAGATATCAGTAATACACGGAACGTAAACTTGGCTACACAGGAACTGAATTACAGAACAGAACAGGGTCTCAAATTTAGAAAACGAACTATGCTTGCTTAAGGGTAAAGGTGAGTTGGGGTGCTGCATAAAACCAGAGATTGAAATGAGCACATATAAAGATCCTTAAGTCAAATATGGAATAGACAAGAGCTACTCCTTGCTCAACGAAATGGACTCAACACCGCATATTAAACGCCTAAGAATGTGCCTGACTAGTAAGTATCTTAAAACCTATGGATTGCTATGTCTCCGAAAGAGAATCAAGCATTTGTACAGGGGCATAAACGCAGCAGTGATAGGATTGGAGAGGTTCGGTGAGCAAATGAAGACCCTTTGAAGTCATATTGCATGGTACCCATTCCACGGGTCTTAACTCTCCAGGTTCAAGGTATTCTTCCTTCAGCTAAAACATGCATGTGGAACCCAAGTATGATCAACCATGTGAACGGGAGACGTGTTCAAATATGTCTCAGTTTTCCTCCCCTGGTACTCGGGTGCAACATTCCAGACGCTTTACTAACACTCTCCCCCTTGGAGAGTCAGCGCCTTTAACCTCCTGTTTGGCCCACTTTTCAATTTCTGCGGAAGATGAACAGGAATAGCGAGAACCAATGAGAGACTAGCTGGAGATGTCTGGACGGGCAAATTTAACTCTCATTTCCCACCAGGAAGAGGAAATAACTGAAGGCTCAGCGTGCCGTGCCGGAACCAGATTAGGGCCCGAAGCCATCCTGCGGTGTTGCGGCCAGGTCACAAGAAAGCGAGTTGAAGAAAGGAGCTCAGGAACACTGTAATTCTCAAACCTGCAGAGTTATAAATGACAGCTATCGTCCAAAAATAGACTGAAGTAAGGCTGCCAAGAGGACTTGAAAGCGGGGCAGAATTGCAGGAAACCGATTTCAGGAGGTAGACTGGAATTGCATTGAAAGCATAGGAAAAGAGGCAGAACGTCCACAATGATGCACTTGGCCAAAAAGGGCGTATGCGTTTTTTCCTGAATATATTCAGGAAAAAACGCATACGCCCTTTTTGGCCAACCAAGCAAGCTTGCAAAGGAAATCTGCACTACAATGAAGTCTCACATCCCCCCGGTCAAAAGGGCCATCTGAAAACAGTGTAAAATCCAGAAAGGCAGGACAGGCCATGGAGAACTGGGAGCCTTGTTATGCTGATGGGTGGGATGTAAATTGCCAACAACCACTCGGGAGAAGTGTATGGTGTTTCCTGAAACATCTAAAAAACAAAGCAACAGAACCTAGGGCACTTCCACTTATGGTCCTATAGCTTAGGGAAATTAAAATCAAAAAGACACAGCCACCCCAAAGTTTGGAACGGCTCTGTTTACAAGAACCTCGTTTACAGTACAAGTTCAACATCGCAGAAAGTGAAAAATGGATAAAGAAGTTGTGGTATTCACTTACAAAGCAATATCACTCAGCAATGAAATCTATGTCATCAGGCCCTTAGCAGCACAATGAGTGGATTCAGGTATGATGATTCTAACTGAAATAAGTCACACAGAAAAAGAAACATCATAAGATATCAGTAATACACGGAATGTAAACTTGGCTACAGAGGAACTGAATTACAGAACAGAACTGGGTCACAAATTTAGAAAAACAACTTATGCTTGCTTAAGGGTAAAGGTGAGTTGGGGTGCTGCATAAAACCAGAGATTGAAATGAGCACAGATAAAGTTCCTTAAGCCAAATATGGAATAGACTAGAGCTACTCCTTGCTCAACGAAATGGACTCAACACCGCATATTAAACGCCTAAGAATGAACCTGACTTGTAAGTATCTTAAAACCTATGGATAGCTATGTCTCCAAAAGAGAATCAAGCATGTGTACAGGGGCATAAACGCAGCAGTGATAAGATTGGAGAGGTTCGGTGAGCAAATGAAGACCCTTTGAAGTCATATTGCATGGTACCCATTCCACGGGTTTCAACTACCCAGGTTTAAGGTATTCTTCCTTCAGCTAAAACATGCATGTGGAACCTAGAGTATGATCAACCATGTGATCGGGAGACGTGTTCAAATATGTCTCAGTTTTCCTCCCCTGGTACTCGGGTGCAACATTCCAGACGCTTTACTAACACTCTCCCCACTTGGAGAGTCAGTCCCTTTAACCTCCTGTTTGGCCCAGTTTGCAATTTCTGCGGAAGATGAACAGGAATAGCGAGAACCAATGAGAGGCTAGCTGGAGGTGTCTGGACGGGCAAATTTAACTCTCATTTCCCACCAGGAAGAGGAATTAACCAAAGGCTCAGCATGCCGGGCCGGAACCAGATTAGGGCCTGAAGCCATCCTGCGGTGTTGCGGCCAGGTCACAAGAAAGCGAGTTGAAGAAAGAAGCTCAGGGCCACTGTAATTCACAAACCTGCAGAGTTATAAATGACAGCTATCATCCAAAAATAGACTGAAGTAAGGCTGCCAAGAGTACTTGAATGTGGGGCAGAATTGCAGGAAACCGATTTCAGGAGGTAGACTGGAATTGCATTGAAAGCATAGGAAAAGAGGCAGAACGTCCACAATGATGCACTTGGCCAAAAAGGGCGTATGCGTTTTTTCCTGAATATATTCAGGAAAAAACGCATACGCCCTTTTTGGCCAACCAAGCAAGCTTGCAAAGGAAATCTGCACTACAATGAAGTCTCACTTCCCCCCGGTCAAAAGGGCCATCTGAAAAAAGTGTAAAATCCAGAAAGGCAGGACAGGCCATGGAGAACTGGGAGCCTTGTTATGCTGATGGGCGGGATGTAAATTGCCAACAGACACTCGGGAGAAGTGTATGGTGTTTCCTGAAACATCTAAAAAACAAAGCAACAGAGCCTAGGGCACTTCCACTTATGATCCTATACCTTAGGGAAATTAAAATCAAAAAGACACAGCCACCCCAAAGTTTGGGACGCCTCTGTTTACAAGAACCTCGTTTACAGTACAAGTTCAACATCGCAGAAAGTGAAAAATGGATAAAGAAGTTGTGGTATTTACTTACAAAGCAATATCACTCAGCAATGAAATCTGTGTCATCAGGCCCTTAGCAGCACAATGAGTGGATTCAGGTATGATGATTCTAACTGAAGTAAGTCACACAGAAAAAGAAACATCATAAGATATCAGTAATACATGGAATGGAAACTTGGCTACACAGGAACTGAATTACAGAACAGAACAGGGTCTCAAATTTAGAAAACCAACTTATGCTTGCTTAAGGGTAAAGGTGAGTTGGGGTGCTGCATAAAACCAGAGATTGAAATGAGCACAGATAAAGTTCCTTAAGTCAAATATGGAATAGACAAGAGCTACTCCTTGCTCAACGAAATGGACTCAACACCGCATATTAAACGCCTAAGAATGTACCTGACTAGTAAGTATCTTAAAACCTATGGATTGCTATGTCTCCGAAAGAGAATCAAGCATGTGTACAGGGGCATAAACGCAGCAGTGATAGGATTGGAGAGGTTCGGTGAGCAAATGAAGACCCTTTGAAGTCATATTGCATGGTACCCATTACACGGGTCTTAACTCTCCAGGTTTAAGGTATTCTTCCTTCAGCTAAAACATGCATGTGGAACCCAAGTATGATCAACCATGTGAATGGGAGACGTGTTCAAATATGTCTCAGTTTTCTTACCCTGGTACTCGGGTGCAACATTCCAGACGCTTTACTAACACTCTCCCCACTTGGAGAGTCAGCGCCTTTAACATCCTGTTTGGCCCAGTTTGCAATTTCTGCGGAAGATGAACAGGAATAGCGAGAACCAATGAGAGACTAGCTGGAGGTGTCTGGACGGGCAAATTTAACTCTCATTTCCCACCAGGAAGAGGAAATAACCAAAGGCTCAGCGTGCCGTGCCGGAACCAGATTAGGGCGTGCAGCCATCCTGCGGTGTTGTGGCCAGGTCACAAGAAAGCGAGTTGAAGAAAGGAGCTCAGGGGCACTGTAATTCACAAACCTGCAGAGTTATAAATGACAGCTATCGTCCAAAAATAGACTGAAGTAAGGCTGCCAAGAGGACTTGAAAGCGGGGCAGAATTGCAGGAAACCGATTTCAGGAGGTAGACTGGAATTGCATTGAAAGCATAGGAAAAGAGGCAGAATGTCCACAATGATGCACTTGGCCAAAAATGGCGTATGCGTTTTTTCCTGAATATATTCAGGAAAAAACGCATACGCCCTTTTTGGCCAACCAAGCAAGCTTGCAAAGGAAATCTGCACTACAATGAAGTCTCACTTCCCCCCGGTCAAAAGGGCCATCTGAAAAAAGTGTAAAATCCAGAAAGGCAGGACAGGCCATGGAGAACTGGGAGCCTTGTTATGCTGATGGGCGGGATGTAAATTGCCAACAGACACTCGGGAGAAGTGTATGGTGTTTCCTGAAACATCTAAAAAACAAAGCAACAGAACCTAGGGCACTTCCACTTATGGTCCTATAGCTTAGGGAAATTAAAATCAAAAAGACACAGCCACCCCAAAGTTTGGAACGGCTCTGTTTACAAGAACCTCGTTTACAGTACAAGTTCAACATCGCAGAAAGTGAAAAATGGATAAAGAAGTTGTGGTATTTACTTACAAAGCAATATCACTCAGCAATGAAATCTATGTCATCAGGCCCTTAGCATCACAATGAGTGGATTCAGGTATGATGATTCTAACTGAAGTAAGTCACACAGAAAAAGAAACATCATAAGATATCAGTAATACACGGAATGTAAACTTGGCTACACAGGAACTGAATTACAGAACAGAACAGGGTCTCAAATTTAGAAAACCAACTTATGCTTGCTTAAGGGGAAAGGTGAGTTGGGGTGCTGCATAAAACCAGAGATTGAAATGAGCACAGATAAAGTTCCTTAAGTCAAATATGGAATAGACAAGAGCTACTCCTTGCTCAACGAAATGGACTCAACACCGCATATTAAACGCCTAAGAATGTACCTGACTAGTAAGTATCTTAAAACCTATGGATTGCTATGTCTCCGAAAGAGAATCAAGCATGTGTACAGGGGCATAAACGCAGCAGTGATAGGATTGGAGAGGTTCAGTGAGCAAATGAAGACCCTTTGAAATCATATTGCATGGTACCCATTACACGGGTCTTAACTCTCCAGGTTTAAGGTATTCTTCCTTCAGCTAAAACATGCATGTGGAACCCAAGTATGATCAACCATGTGAACGGGAGACGTGTTCAAATATGTCTCAGTTTTCCTCCCCTGGTACTCGGGTGCAACATTCCAGACGCTTTACTAACACTCTCCCCACTTGGAGAGTCAGCGCCTTTAACCTCCTGTTTGGCCCAGTTTGCAATTTCTGCGGAAGATGAACAGGAACAGTGAGAACCAATGTGAGACTAGCTGGAGGTGTCTGGACGGGCAAATTTAACTCTCATTTCCCACCAGGAAGAGGAAATAACCAAAGGCTCAGCGTGCCGTGCCGGAACCAGATTAGGGCCTGAAGCCATCCTGCAGTGTTGCGGCCAGGTCACAAGAAAGCAAGTTGAAGAAAGGAGCTCAGGGGCACTGTAATTCTCAAACGTGCAGAGTTATAAATGACAGCTATCGTCCAAAAATAGACTGAAGTAAGGCTGCCAAGAGGACTTGAAAGCGGGGCAGAATTGCAGGAAACCGATTTCAGGAGGTAGACTGGAATTGCATTGAAAGCATAGGAAAAGAGGCAGAACGTCCACAATGATGCACTTGGCCAAAAAGGGCGTATGCGTTTTTTCCTGAATATATTCAGGAAAAAACGCATACGCCCTTTTTGGCCAACCAAGCAAGCTTGCAAAGGAAATCTGCACTACAATGAAGTCTCACATCCCCCCGGTCAAAAGGGCCATCTGAAAACAGTGTAAAATCCAGAAAGGCAGGACAGGCCATGGAGAACTGGGAGCCTTGTTATGCTGATGGGTGGGATGTAAATTGCCAACAACCACTCGGGAGAAGTGTATGGTGTTTCCTGAAACATCTAAAAAACAAAGCAACAGAACCTAGGGCACTTCCACTTATGGTCCTATAGCTTAGGGAAATTAAAATCAAAAAGACACAGCCACCCCAAAGTTTGGAACGGCTCTGTTTACAAGAACCTCGTTTACAGTACAAGTTCAACATCGCAGAAAGTGAAAAATGGATAAAGAAGTTGTGGTATTCACTTACAAAGCAATATCACTCAGCAATGAAATCTATGTCATCAGGCCCTTAGCAGCACAATGAGTGGATTCAGGTATGATGATTCTAACTGAAATAAGTCACACAGAAAAAGAAACATCATAAGATATCAGTAATACACGGAATGTAAACTTGGCTACAGAGGAACTGAATTACAGAACAGAACTGGGTCACAAATTTAGAAAAACAACTTATGCTTGCTTAAGGGTAAAGGTGAGTTGGGGTGCTGCATAAAACCAGAGATTGAAATGAGCACAGATAAAGTTCCTTAAGCCAAATATGGAATAGACTAGAGCTACTCCTTGCTCAACGAAATGGACTCAACACCGCATATTAAACGCCTAAGAATGTACCTGACTTGTAAGTATCTTAAAACCTATGGATAGCTATGTCTCCAAAAGAGAATCAAGCATGTGTACAGGGGCATAAACGCAGCAGTGATAAGATTGGAGAGGTTCGGTGAGCAAATGAAGACCCTTTGAAGTCATATTGCATGGTACCCATTCCACGGGTTTCAACTACCCAGGTTTAAGGTATTCTTCCTTCAGCTAAAACATGCATGTGGAACCTAGAGTATGATCAACCATGTGATCGGGAGACGTGTTCAAATATGTCTCAGTTTTCCTCCCCTGGTACTCGGGTGCAACATTCCAGACGCTTTACTAACACTCTCCCCACTTGGAGAGTCAGCGCCTTTAACCTCCTGTTTGGCCCAGTTTGCAATTTCTGCGGAAGATGAACAGGAATAGCGAGAACCAATGAGAGGCTAGCTGGAGGTGTCTGGACGGGCAAATTTAACTCTCATTTCCCACCAGGAAGAGGAATTAACCAAAGGCTCAGCATGCCGGGCCGGAACCAGATTAGGGCCTGAAGCCATCCTGCGGTGTTGCGGCCAGGTCACAAGAAAGCGAGTTGAAGAAAGGAGCTCAGGGGCACTGTAATTCACAAACCTGCAGAGTTATAAATGACAGCTATCGTCCAAAAATAGACTGAAGTAAGGCTGCCAAGAGGACTTGAAAGCGGGGCAGAATTGCAGGAAACCGATTTCAGGAGGTAGACTGGAATTGCATTGAAAGCATAGGAAAAGAGGCAGAACGTCCACAATGATGCACTTGGCCAAAAAGGGCGTATGCGTTTTTTCCTGAATATATTCAGGAAAAAACGCATACGCCCTTTTCTGCCAACCAAGCAAGCTTGCAAAGGAAATCTGCACTACAATGAAGTCTCACTTCCCCCCGGTCAAAAGGGCCATCTGAAAAAAGTGTAAAATCCAGAAAGGCAGGACAGGCCATGGAGAACTGGGAGCCTTGTTATGCTGATGGGCGGGTTGTAAATTGCCAACAGACACTCGGGAGAAGTGTATGGTGTTTCCTGAAACATCTAAAAAACAAAGCAACAGAGCCTAGGGCACTGCCACTTATGGTCCTATAGCTTAGGGAAATTAAAATCAAAAAGACACAGCCACCCCAAAGTTTGGGACGCCTCTGTTTACAAGAACCTCGTTTACAGTACAAGTTCAACATCGCAGAAAGTGAAAAATGGATAAAGAAGTTGTGGTATTTACTTACAAAGCAATATCACTCAGCAATGAAATCTGTGTCATCAGGCCCTTAGCAGCACAATGAGTGGATTCAGGTATGATGATTCTAACTGAAGTAAGTCACACAGAAAAAGAAACATCATAAGATATCAGTAATACACGGAATGTAAACTTGGCTACACAGGAACTGAATTACAGAACAGAACAGGGTCTCAAATTTAGAAAACCAACTTATGCTTGCTTAAGGGGAAAGGTGAGTTGGGGTGCTGCATAAAACCAGAGATTGAAATGAGCACAGATAAAGTTCCTTAAGTCAAATATGGAATAGACAAGAGCTACTCCTTGCTCAACGAAATGGACTCAACACCGCATATTAAAAGTCTAAGAATGTACCTGACTAGTAAGTATCTTAAAACCTATGGATTGCTATGTCTCCGAAAGAGAATCAAGCATGTGTACAGGGGCATAAACGCAGCAGTGATAGGATTGGAGAGGTTCGGTGAGCAAATGAAGACCCTTTGAAGTCATATTGCATGGTACCCATTACACGGGTCTTAACTCTCCAGGTTTAAGGTATTCTTCCTTCAGCTAAAACATGCATGTGGAACCCAAGTATGATCAACCATGTGAACGGGAGACGTGTTCAAATATGTCTCAGTTTTCCTCCCCTGGTACTCGGGTGCAACATTCCAGACGCTTTACTAACACTCTCCCAACTTGGAGAGTCAGCGCCTTTAACCTCCTGTTTGGCCCAGTTTGCAATTTCTGCGGAAGATGAACAGGAATAGCGAGAACCAATGAGAGGCTAGCTGGAGGTGTCTGGACGGGCAAATTTAACTCTCATTTCCCACCAGGAAGAGGAATTAACCAAAGGCTCAGCATGCCGGGCCGGAACCAGATTAGGGCCTGAAGCCATCCTGCGGTGTTGCGGCCAGGTCACAAGAAAGCGAGTTGAAGAAAGGAGCTCAGGGGCACTGTAATTCACAAACCTGCAGAGTTATAAATGACAGCTATCGTCCAAAAATAGACTGAAGTAAGGCTGCCAAGAGGACTTGAAAGCGGGGCAGAATTGCAGGAAACCGATTTCAGGAGGTAGACTGGAATTGCATTGAAAGCATAGGAAAAGAGGCAGAACGTCCACAATGATGCACTTGGCCAAAAAGGGCGTATGCGTTTTTTCCTGAATATATTCAGGAAAAAACGCATACGCCCTTTTTGGCCAACCAAGCAAGCTTGCAAAGGAAATCTGCACTACAATGAAGTCTCACTTCCCCCCGGTCAAAAGGGCCATCTGAAAAAAGTGTAAAATCCAGAAAGGCAGGACAGGCCATGGAGAACTGGGAGCTTTGTTATGCTGATGGGCGGGATGTAAATTGCCAACAGACACTCGGGAGAAGTGTATGGTGTTTCCTGAAACATCTAAAAAACAAAGCAACAGAACCTAGGGCACTTCCACTTATGGTCCTATAGCTTAGGGAAATTAAAATCAAAAAGACACAGCCACCCCAAAGTTTGGAACGGCTCTGTTTACAAGAACCTCGTTTACAGTACAAGTTCAACATCGCAGAAAGTGAAAAATGGATAAAGAAGTTGTGGTATTCACTTACAAAGCAATATCACTCAGCAATGAAATCTGTGTCATCAGGCCCTTAGCAGCACAATGAGTGGATTCAGGTGTGATGATTCTAACTGAAGTAAGTCACACAGAAAAAGAAACATCATAAGATATCAGTAATACACGGAATGTAAACTTGGCTACACAGGAACTGAATTACAGAACAGAACAGGGTCTCAAATTTAGAAAACCAACTATGCTTGCTTAAGGGTAAAGGTGAGTTGGGGTGCTGCATAAAACCAGAGATTGAAATGAGCACAGATAAAGTTCCTTAAGTCAAATATGGAATAGACAAGAGCTACTCCTTGCTCAACGAAATGGACTCAACACCGCATATTAAACGCCTAAGAATGTACCTGACTAGTAAGTATCTTAAAACCTATGGATTGCTATGTCTCTGAAAGAGAATCAAGCATGTGTACAGGGGCATAAACGCAGCAGTGATAGGATTGGAGAGGTTCAGTGAGCAAATGAAGACCCTTTGAAATCATATTGCATGGTACCCATTACACGGGTCTTAACTCTCCAGGTTTAAGGTATTCTTCCTTCAGCTAAAACATGCATGTGGAACCCAAGTATGATCAACCATGTGAACGGGAGACGTGTTCAAATATGTCTCAGTTTTCCTCCCCTGGTACTCGGGTGCAACATTCCAGACGCTTTACTAACACTCTCCCCACTTGGAGAGTCAGCGCCTTTAACCTCCTGTTTGGCCCAGTTTGCAATTTCTGCGGAAGATGAACAGGAACAGTGAGAACCAATGTGAGACTAGCTGGAGGTGTCTGGACGGGCAAATTTAACTCTCATTTCCCACCAGGAAGAGGAAATAACCAAAGGCTCAGCGTGCCGTGCCGGAACCAGATTAGGGCCTGAAGCCATCCTGCAGTGTTGCGGCCAGGTCACAAGAAAGCAAGTTGAAGAAAGGAGCTCAGGGGCACTGTAATTCTCAAACCTGCAGAGTTATAAATGACAGCTATCGTCCAAAAATAGACTGAAGTAAGGCTGCCAAGAGGACTTGAAAGCGGGGCAGAATTGCAGGAAACCGATTTCAGGAGGTAGACTGGAATTGCATTGAAAGCATAGGAAAAGAGGCAGAACGTCCACAATGATGCACTTGGCCAAAAAGGGCGTATGCGTTTTTTCCTGAATATATTCAGGAAAAAACGCATACGCCCTTTTTGGCCAACCAAGCAAGCTTGCAAAGGAAATCTGCACTACAATGAAGTCTCACTTCCCCCCGGTCAAAAGGGCCATCTGAAAAAAGTGTAAAATCCAGAAAGGCAGGACAGGCCATGGAGAACTGGGAGCCTTGTTATGCTAATGGGCGGGATGTAAATTGCCAACAACCACACGGGAGAAGTGTATGGTGTTTCCTGAAACATCTAAAAAACAAAGCAACAGAACCTAGGGCACTTCCACTTATGGTCCTATAGCTTAGGGAAATTAAAATCAAAAAGACACAGCCACCCCAAAGTTTGGAACGGCTCTGTTTACAAGAACCTCGTTTACAGTACAAGTTCAACATCGCAGAAAGTGAAAAATGGATAAAGAAGTTGTGGTATTTACTTACAAAGCAATATCACTCAGCAATGAAATCTGTGTCATCAGGCCCTTAGCAGCACAATGAGTGGATTCAGGTATGATGATTCTAACTGAAGTAAGTCACACAGAAAAAGAAACATCATAAGATATCAGTAATACACGGAATGTAAACTTGGCTACACAGGAACTGAATTACAGAACAGAACAGGGTCTCAAATTTAGAAAACCAACTATGCTTGCTTAAGGGTAAAGGTGAGTTGGGGTGCTGCATAAAACCAGAGATTGAAATGAGCACAGATAAAGTTCCTTAAGTCAAATATGGAATAGACAAGAGCTACTCCTTGCTCAACGAAATGGACTCAACACCGCATATTAAACGCCTAAGAATGTACCTGACTAGTAAGTATCTTAAAACCTATGGATTGCTATGTCTCCGAAAGAGAATCAAGCATGTGTACAGGGGCATAAACGCAGCAGTGATAGGATTGGAGAGGTTCAGTGAGCAAATGAAGACCCTTTGAAATCATATTGCATGGTACCCATTACACGGGTCTTAACTCTCCAGGTTTAAGGTATTCTTCCTTCAGCTAAAACATGCATGTGGAACCCAAGTATGATCAACCATGTGAACGGGAGACGTGTTCAAATATGTCTCAGTTTTCCTCCCCTGGTACTCGGGTGCAACATTCCAGACGCTTTACTAACACTCTCCCCACTTGGAGAGTCAGCGCCTTTAACATCCTGTTTGGCCCAGTTTGCAATTTCTGCGGAAGATGAACAGGAACAGTGAGAACCAATGTGAGACTAGCTGGAGGTGTCTGGACGGGCAAATTTAACTCTCATTTCCCACCAGGAAGAGGAAATAACCAAAGGCTCAGCGTGCCGTGCCGGAACCAGATTAGGGCCTGAAGCCATCCTGCAGTGTTGCGGCCAGGTCACAAGAAAGCAAGTTGAAGAAAGGAGCTCAGGGACACTGTAATTCTCAAACCTGCAGAGTTATAAATGACAGCTATCGTCCAAAAATAGACTGAAGTAAGGCTGCCAAGAGGACTTGAAAGCGGGGCAGAATTGCAGGAAACCGATTTCAGGAGGTAGACTGGAATTGCATTGAAAGCATAGGAAAAGAGGCAGAACGTCCACAATGATGCACTTGGCCAAAAAGGGCGTATGCGTTTTTTCCTGAATATATTCAGGAAAAAACGCATACGCCCTTTTTGGCCAACCAAGCAAGCTTGCAAAGGAAATCTGCACTACAATGAAGTCTCACTTCCCCCCGGTCAAAAGGGCCATCTGAAAAAAGTGTAAAATCCAGAAAGGCAGGACAGGCCATGGAGAACTGGGAGCCTTGTTATGCTGATGGGCGGGATGTAAATTGCCAACAACCACTCGGGAGAAGTGTATGGTGTTTCCTGAAACATCTAAAAAACAAAGCAACAGAACCTAGGGCACTTCCACTTATGGTCCTATAGCTTAGGGAAATTAAAATCAAAAAGACACAGCCACCCCAAAGTTTGGAACGGCTCTGTTTACAAGAACCTCGTTTACAGTACAAGTTCAACATCGCAGAAAGTGAAAAATGGATAAAGAAGTTGTGGTATTCACTTACAAAGCAATATCACTCAGCAATGAAATCTATGTCATCAGGCCCTTAGCAGCACAATGAGTGGATTCAGGTATGATGATTCTAACTGAAATAAGTCACACAGAAAAAGAAACATCATAAGATATCAGTAATACACGGAATGGAAACTTGGCTACACAGGAACTGAATTACAGAACAGAACAGGGTCTCAAATTTAGAAAAACAACTTATGCTTGCTTAAGGTTAAAGGTGAGTTGGGGTGCTGCATAAAACCAGAGATTGAAATGAGCACAGATAAAGTTCCTTAAGCCAAATATGGAATAGACAAGAGCTACTCCTTGCTCAACGAAATGGACTCAACACCGCATATTAAACGCCTAAGAATGTACCTGACTTGTAAGTATCTTAAAACCTATGGATTGCTATGTCTCCGAAAGAGAATCAAGCATGTGTACAGGGGCATAAACGCAGCAGTGATAGGATTGGAGAGGTTCGGTGAGCAAATGAAGACCCTTTGAAGTCATATTGCATGGTACCCATTCCACGGGTTTCAACTACCCAGGTTTAAGGTATTCTTCCTTCAGCTAAAACATGCATGTGGAACCTAGAGTATGATCAACCATGTGATCGGGAGACGTGTTCAAATATGTCTCAGTTTTCCTCCCCTGGTACTCGGGTGCAACATTCCAGACGCTTTACTAACACTCTCCCCACTTGGAGAGTCAGTCCCTTTAACCTCCTGTTTGGCCCAGTTTGCAATTTCTGCGGAAGATGAACAGGAATAGCGAGAACCAATGAGAGACTAGCTGGAGGTGTCTGGACGGGCAAATTTAACTCTCATTTCCCACCAGGAAGAGGAAATAACCAAAGGCTCAGCGTGCCGTGCCGGAACCAGATTAGGGCCTGAAGCCATCCTGCGGTGTTGTGGCCAGGTCACAAGAAAGCGAGTTGAAGAAAGGAGCTCAGGGGCACTGTAATTCACAAACCTGCAGAGTTATAAATGACAGCTATCGTCCAAAAATAGACTGAAGTAAGGCTGCCAAGAGGACTTGAAAGCGGGGCAGAATAGCAGGAAACCGATTTCAGGAGGTAGACTGGAATTGCATTGAAAGCATAGGAAAAGAGGCAGAACGTCCACAATGATGCACTTGGCCAAAAAGTGCGTATGCGTTTTTTCCTGAATATATTCAGGAAAAAACGCATACGCCCTTTTTGGCCAACCAAGCAAGCTTGCAAAGGAAATCTGCACTACAATGAAGTCTCACTTCCCCCCGGTCAAAAGGGCCATCTGAAAAAAGTGTAAAATCCAGAAAGGCAGGACAGGCCATGGAGAACTGGGAGCCTTGTTATGCTGATGGGCGGGATGTAAATTGCCAACAGACACTCGGGAGAAGTGTATGGTGTTTCCTGAAACATCTAAAAAACAAAGCAACAGAGCCTAGTGCACTGCCACTTATGGTCCTATAGCTTAGGGAAATTAAAATCAAAAAGACACAGCCACCCTAAAGTTTGGGACGCCTCTGTTTACAAGAACCTCGTTTACAGTACAAGTTCAACATCGCAGAAAGTGAAAAATGGATAAAGAAGTTGTGGTATTTACTTACAAAGCAATATCACTCAGCAATGAAATCTGTGTCATCAGGCCCTTAGCAGCACAATGAGTGGATTCAGGTATGATGATTCTAACTGAAGTAAGTCACACAGAAAAAGAAACATCATAAGATATCAGTAATACACGGAATGTAAACTTGGCTACACAGGAACTGAATTACAGAACAGAACAGGGTCTCAAATTTAGAAAAACAACTATGCTTGCTTAAGGGTAAAGGTGAGTTGGGGTGCTGCATAAAACCAGAGATTGAAATGAGCACCGATAAAGTTCCTTAAGTCAAATATGGAATAGACAAGAGCTACTCCTTGCTCAACGAAATGGACTCAACACCGCATATTAAACGCCTAAGAATGTACCTGACTAGTAAGTATCTTAAAACCTATGGATTGCTATGTCTCCGAAAGAGAATCAAGCATGTGTACAGGGGCATAAACGCAGCAGTGATAGGATTGGAGAGGTTCAGTGAGCAAATGAAGACCCTTTGAAATCATATTGCATGGTACCCATTACACGGGTCTTAACTCTCCAGGTTTAAGGTATTCTTCCTTCAGCTAAAACATGCATGTGGAACCCAAGTATGATCAACCATGTGAACGGGAGACGTGTTCAAATATATCTCAGTTTTCCTCCCCTGGTACTCGGGTGCAACATTCCAGACGCTTTACTAACACTCTCCCCACTTGGAGAGTCAGCGCCTTTAACCTCCTGTTTGGCCCAGTTTGCAAATTCTGCGGAAGATGAACAGGAACAGTGAGAACCAATGTGAGACTAGCTGGAGGTGTCTGGACGGGCAAATTTAACTCTCATTTCCCACCAGGAAGAGGAAATAACCAAAGACTCAGCGTGCCGTACCGGAACCAGATTAGGGCCTGAAGCCATCCTGCGGTGTTGCGGCCAGGTCACAAGAAAGCGAGTTGAAGAAAGGAGCTCAGGGGCACTGTAATTCACAAACCTGCAGAGTTATAAATGACAGCTATCGTCCAAAAATAGACTGAAGTAAGGCTGCCAAGAGGACTTGAAAGCGGGGCAGAATTGCAGGAAACCGATTTCAGGAGGTAGAATGAAATTGCATTGAAAGCATAGGAAAAGAGGCAGAACGTCCACAATGATGCACTTGGCCAAAAAGGGCGTATGCGTTTTTTCCTGAATATATTCAGGAAAAAACGCATACGCCGTTTTTGGCCAACCAAGCAAGCAAGCAAAGGAAATCTGCACTACAATGAAGTCTCACTTCCCCCTGGTCAAAAGGGCCATCTGAAAAAACTGTAAAATCCAGAAAGGCAGGACAGGCCATTGAGAACTGGGAGCCTTGTTATGCTGATGGGCGGGATGTAAATTGCCAACAGACACTTGGGAGAAGTGTATGGTGTTTCCTGAAACATCTAAAAAACAAAGCAACAGAGCCTAGGGCACTTCCACTTATGGTCCTATAGCTTAGGGAAATTAAAATCAAAAAGACACAGCCACCCCAAAGTTTGGGACGCCTCTGTTTACAAGAACCTCGTTTACAGTACAAGTTCAACATCACAGAAAGTGAAAAATGGATAAAGAAGTTGTGGTATTCACTTACAAAGCAATATCACTCAGCAATGAAATCTATGTCATCAGGCCCTTAGCAGCACAATGAGTCGATTCAGGTATGATGATTCTAACTGAAATAAGTCACACAGAAAAAGAAACATCATAAGATATCAGTAATACACGGAATGGAAACTTGGCTACACAGGAACTGAATTACAGAACAGAACTGGGTCACAAATTTAGAAAAACAACTTATGCTTGCTTAAGGGTAAAGGTGAGTTGGGGTGCTGCATAAAACCAGAGATTGAAATGAGCACAGATAAAGTTCCTTAAGCCAAATATGGAATAGACAAGAGCTACTCCTTGCTCAACGAAATGGACTCAACACCGCATATTAAACGCCTAAGAATGTACCTGACTAGTAAGTATCTTAAAACCTATGGATTACTATGTCTCCGAAAGAGAATCAAGCATGTGTACAGGGTCATAAACGCAGCAGTGATAGGATTGGAGAGGTTCGGTGAGCAAATGAAGACCCTTTGAAGTCATATTGCATGGTACCCATTGCACGGGTCTCAACTCTCCAGGTTTAAGGTATTCTTCCTTCAGCTAAAACATGCATGTGGAACCCAAGTATGATCAACCATGTGAACGGGAGACGTGTTCAAATATGTCTCAGTTTTCCTCCCCTGGTACTCGGGTGCAACATTCCAGACGCTTTACTAACACTCTCCCCACTTGGAGAGTCAGTCCCTTTAACCTCCTGTTTGGCCCAGTTTGCAATTTCTGCGGAAGATGAACAGGAATAGCGAGAACCAATGAGAGGCTAGCTGGAGGTGTCTGGACGGGCAAATTTAACTCTCATTTCCCACCAGGAAGAGGAATTAACCAAAGGCTCAGCATGCCGGGCCGGAACCAGATTAGGGCCTGAAGCCATCCTGCGGTGTTGCGGCCAGGTCACAAGAAAGCGAGTTGAAGAAAGGAGCTCAGGGGCACTGTAATTCACAAACCTGCAGAGTTATAAATGACAGCTATCGTCCAAAAATAGACTGAAGTAAGGCTGCCAAGAGGACTTGAAAGCGGGGCAGAATAGCAGGAAACCGATTTCAGGAGGTAGACTGGAATTGCATTGAAAGCATAGGAAAAGAGGCAGAACGTCCACAATGATGCACTTGGCCAAAAAGGGCGTATGCGTTTTTTCCTGAATATATTCAGGAAAAAACGCATACGCCCTTTTTGGCCAACCAAGCAAGCTTGCAAAGGAAATCTGCACTACAATGAAGTCTCACTTCCCCCCGGTCAAAAGGGCCATCTGAAAAAAGTGTAAAATCCAGAAAGGCAGGACAGGCCATGGAGAACTGGGAGCCTTGTTATGCTGATGGGCGGGATGTAAATTGCCAACAGACACTCGGGAGAAGTGTATGGTGTTTCCTGAAACATCTAAAAAACAAAGCAACAGAGCCTAGGGCACTTCCACTTATGGTCCTATAGCTTAGGGAAATTAAAATCAAAAAGACACAGCCACCCCAAAGTTTGGAACGGCTCTGTTTACAAGAACCTCGTTTACAGTACAAGTTCAACATCGCAGAAAGTGAAAAATGGATAAAGAAGTTGTGGTATTTACTTACAAAGCAATATCACTCAGCAATGAAATCGGTGTCATCAGGCCCTTAGCATTACAATGAGTGGATTCAGGTATGATGATTCTAACTGAAGTAAGTCACACAGAAAAAGAAACATCATAAGATATCACTAATACACGGAATGTAAACTTGGCTACACAGGAACTGAATTACAGAACAGAACAGGGTCTCAAATTTAGAAAACCAACTATGCTTGCTTAAGGGTAAAGGTGAGTTGGGGTGCTGCATAAAACCAGAGATTGAAATGAGCACAGATAAAGTTCCTTAAGTCAAATATGGAATAGACAAGAGCTACTCCTTGCTCAACGAAATGGACTCAACACCGCATATTAAACTCCTAAGAATGTGCCTGACTAGTAAGTATCTTAAAACCTATGGATTGCTATGTCTCCGAAAGAGAATCAAGCATGTGTACAGGGGCATAAACGCAGCAGTGATAGGATTGGAGAGGTTCGGTGAGGAAATGAAGACCCTTTGAAGTCATATTGCATGGTACCCATTACACGGGTCTCAACTCTCCAGGTTTAAGGTATTCTTCCTTCAGCTAAAACATGCATGTGGAACCCAAGTATGATCAACGATGTGAACGGGAGACGTGTTCAAATATGTCTCAGTTTTCCTCCCCTGGTACTCGGGTGCAACATTCCAGACGCTTTACTAACACTCTCCCCACTTGGAGAGTCAGCGCCTTTAACCTCCTGTTTGGCTCAGTTTGCAATTTCTGCGGAAGATGAACAGGAATAGCGAGAACCAATGAGAGGCTAGCTGGAGGTGTCTGGACGGGCAAATTTAACTCTCATTTCCCACAAGGAAGAGGAAATAACCAAAGGCTCAGCGTGCCGTACCGGAACCAGATTAGGGCCTGAAGCCATCCTGCGGTGTTGCGGCCAGCTCAAAAGAAAGCGAGTTGAAGAAAGGAGCTCAGGGGCACTGTAATTCACAAACCTGCAGAGTTATAAATGACAGCTATCGTCCAAAAATAGACTGAAGTAAGGCTGCCAAGAGGACTCGAAAGCGGGGCAGAATTGCAGGAAACCGATTTCAGGAGGTAGACTGGAATTGCATTGAAAGCATAGGAAAAGAGGCAGAACGTCCACAATGATGCACTTGGCCAAAAAGGGCGTATGCGTTTTTTCCTGAATATATTCAGGAAAAAACGCATACGCCCTTTTTGGCCAACCAAGCAAGCTTGCAAAGGAAATCTGCACTACAATGAAGTCTCACTTCCCCCCGGTCAAAAGGGCCATCTGAAAAAAGTGTAAAATCCAGAAAGGCAGGACAGGCCATGGAGAACTGGGAGCCTTGTTATGCTGATGGGCGGGATGTAAATTGCCAACAACCACTCGGGAGAAGTGTATGGTGTTTCCTGAAACATCTAAAAAACAAAGCAACGGAGCCTAGGGCACTTCCACTTATGGGCCTATAGCTTAGGGAAATTAAAATCAAAAAGACACAGCCACCCCAAAGTTTGGAACGGCTCTGTTTACAAGAACCTCCTTTACAGTACAAGTTCAACATCGCAGAAAGTGAAAAATGGATAAAGAAGTTGTGGTATTCACTTACAAAGCAATATCACTCAGCAATGAAATCTATGTCATCAGGCCCTTAGCAGCACAATGAGTCGATTCAGGTATGATGATTCTAACTGAAATAAGTCACACAGAAAAAGAAACATCATAAGATATCAGTAATACACGGAATGGAAACTTGGCTACACAGGAACTGAATTACAGAACAGAACTGGGTCACAAATTTAGAAAAACAACTTATGCTTGCTTAAGGGTAAAGGTGAGTTGGGGTGCTGCATAAAACCAGAGATTGAAATGAGCACAGATAAAGTTCCTTAAGCCAAATATGGAATAGACAAGAGCTACTCCTTGCTCAACGAAATGGACTCAACACCGCATATTAAACGCCTAAGAATGTACCTGACTAGTAAGTATCTTAAAACCTATGGATTGCTATGTCTCCGAAAGAGAATCAAGCATGTGTACAGGGGCATAAACGCAGCAGTGATAGGATTGGAGAGGTTCGGTGAGCAAATGAAGACCCTTTGAAGTCATATTGCATGGTACCCATTCCATGGGTCTCAACTCTCCAGGTTTAAGGTATTCTTCCTTCAGCTAAAACATGCATGTGGAACCCAAGTATGATCAACCATGTGAACGGGAGACGTGTTCAAATATGTCTCAGTTTTCCTCCCCTGGTACTCGGGTGCAACATTCCAGACGCTTTACTAACACTCTCCCCACTTGGAGAGTCAGTCCCTTTAACCTCCTGTTTGGCCCAGTTTGCAAATTCTGCGGAAGATGAACAGGAATAGCGAGAACCAATGAGAGGCTAGCTGGAGGTGTCTGGACGGGCAAATTTAACTCTCATTTCCCACCAGGAAGAGGAATTAACCAAAGGCTCAGCATGCCTGGCCGGAACCAGATTAGGGCCTGAAGCCATCCTGCGGTGTTGCGGTCAGGTCACAAGAAAGCGAGTTGAAGAAAGGAGCTCAGGGGCACTGTAATTCACAAACCTGCAGAGTTATAAATGACAGCTATCGTCCAAAAATAGACTGAAGTAAGGCTGCCAAGAGGACTTGAAAGCGGGGCAGAATAGCAGGAAACCGATTTCAGGAGGTAGACTGGAATTGCATTGAAAGCATAGGAAAAGAGGCAGAACGTCCACAATGATGCACTTGGCCAAAAAGGGCGTATGCGTTTTTTCCTGAATATATTCAGGAAAAAACGCATACGCCCTTTTTGGCCAACCAAGCAAGCTTGCAAAGGAAATCTGCACTACAATGAAGTCTCACTTCCCCCCGGTCAAAAGGGCCATCTGAAAAAAGTGTAAAATCCAGAAAGGAAGGACAGGCCATGGAGAACTGGGAGCCTTGTTATGCTGATGGGCGGGATGTAAATTGCCAACAGACACTCGGGAGAAGTGTATGGTGTTTCCTGAAACATCTAAAAAACAAAGCAACAGAGCCTAGGGCATTTCCACTTATGGTCCTATAGCTTAGGGAAATTAAAATCAAAAAGACACAGCCACCCCAAAGTTTGGAACGGCTCTGTTTACAAGAACCTCGTTTACAGTACAAGTTCAACATCGCAGAAAGTGAAAAATGGATAAAGAAGTTGTGGTATTTACTTACAAAGCAATATCACTCGGCAATGAAATCTGTGTCATCAGGCCCTTAGCAGCACAATGAGTGGATTCAGGTATGATGATTCTAACTGAAGTAAATCACACAGAAAAAGAAACATCATAAGATATCACTAATACACGGAATGTAAACTTGGCTACACAGGAACTGAATTACAGAACAGAACAGGGTCTCAAATTTAGAAAACCAACTATGCTTGCTTAAGGGTAAAGGTGAGTTGGGGTGCTGCATAAAACCAGAGATTGAAATGAGCACAGATAAAGTTCCTTAAGTCAAATATGGAATAGACAAGAGCTACTCCTTGCTCAACGAAATGGACTCAACACCGCATATTAAACGCCTAAGAATATGCCTGACTAGTAAGTATCTTAAAACCTATGGATTGCTATGTCTCCGAAAGAGAATCAAGCATGTGTACAGGGGCATAAACGCAGCAGTGATAGGATTGGAGAGGTTCGGTGAGCAAATGAAGACCCTTTGAAGTCATATTGCATGGTACCCATTCCACGGGTCTCAACTCTCCAGGTTTAAGGTATTCTTCCTTCAGCTAAAACATGCATGTGGAACCCAAGTATGATCAACCATGTGAACGGGAGACGTGTTCAAATATGTCTCAGTTTTCCTCCCCTGGTACTCGGGTGCAACATTCCAGACGCTTTACTAACACTCTCCCCACTTGGAGAGTCAGCGCCTTTAACCTCCTGTTTGGCCCAGTTTGCAATTTCTGCGGAAGATGAACAGGAATAGCGAGAACCAATGAGAGGCTAGCTGGAGGTGTCTGGACGGGCAAATTTAACTCTCATTTCCCACAAGGAAGAGGAAATAACCAAAGGCTCAGCGTGCCGTACCGGAACCAGATTAGGGCCTGAAGCCATCCTGCGGTGTTGCGGCCAGCTCAAAAGAAAGCGAGTTGAAGAAAGGAGCTCAGGGGCACTGTAATTCACAAACCTGCAGAGTTATAAATGACAGCTATCGTCCAAAAACATACTGAAGTAAGGCTGCCAAGAGGACTCGAAAGCGGGGCAGAATTGCAGGAAACCGATTTCAGGAGGTAGACTGGAATTGCATTGAAAGCATAGGAAAAGAGGCAGAACGTCCACAATGATGCACTTGGCCAAAAAGGGCGTATGCGTTTTTTCCTGAATATATTCAGGAAAAAACGCATACGCCCTTTTTGGCCAACCAAGCAAGCTTGCAAAGGAAATCTGCACTACAATGAAGTCTCACTTCCCCCCGGTCAAAAGGGCCATCTGAAAAAAGTGTAAAATCCAGAAAGGCAGGACAGGCCATGGAGAACTGGGAGCCTTGTTATGCTGATGGGCGGGATGTAAATTGCCAACAGACACTTGGGAGAAGTGTATGGTGTTTCCTGAAACATCTAAAAAACAAAGCAACAGAACCTAGGGCACTTCCACTTATGGTCCTATAGCTTAGGGAAATTAAAATCAAAAAGACACAGCCACCCCAAAGTTTGGGACGCCTCTGTTTACAAGAACCTCGTTTACAGTACAAGTTCAACATCGCAGAAAGTGAAAAATGGATAAAGAAGTTGTGGTATTTACTTACAAAGCAATATCACTCAGCAATGAAATCTATGTCATCAGGCCCTTAGCATCACAATGAGTGGATTCAGGTATGATGATTCTAACTGAAGTAAGTCACACAGAAAAAGAAACATCATAAGATATCAGTAATACACGGAATGTAAACTTGGCTACACAGGAACTGAATTACAGAACAGAACAGGGTCTCAAATTTAGAAAACCAACTTATGCTTGCTTAAGGGGAAAGGTGAGTTGGGGTGCTGCATAAAACCAGAGATTGAAATGAGCACAGATAAAGTTGCTTAAGTCAAATATGGAATAGACAAGAGCTACTCCTTGCTCAACGAAATGGACTCAACACCGCATATTAAACGTCTAAGAATGTACCTGACTAGTAAGTATCTTAAAACCTATGGATTGCTATGTCTCCGAAAGAGAATCAAGCATGTGTACAGGGGCATAAACGCAGCAGTGATAGGATTGGAGAGGTTCGGTGAGCAAATGAAGACCCTTTGAAGTCATATTGCATGGTACCCATTCCACGGGTCTTAACTCTCCAGGTTTAAGGTATTCTTCCTTCAGCTAAAACATGCATGTGGAACCCAAGTATGATCAACCATGTGAACGGGAGACGTGTTCAAATATGTCTCAGTTTTCCTCCCCTGGTACTCGGGTGCAACATTCCAGACGCTTTACTAACACTCTCCCCACTTGGAGAGTCAGCGCCTTTAACCTCCTGTTTGGCCCAGTTTGCAATTTCTGCGGAAGATGAACAGGAATAGCGAGAACCAATGAGAGGCTAGCTGGAGGTGTCTGGACGGGCAAATTTAACTCTCATTTCCCACAAGGAAGAGGAAATAACCAAAGGCTCAGCGTGCCGTACCGGAACCAGATTAGGGCCTGAAGCCATCCTGCGGTGTTGTGGCCAGGTCACAAGAAAGCGAGTTGAAGAAAGGAGCTCAGGGGCCCTGTAATTCACAAACCTGCAGAGTTATAAATGACAGCTATCGTCCAAAAATAGACTGAAGTAAGGCTGCCAAGAGGACTTGAAAGCGGGGCAGAATTGCAGGAAACCGATTTCAGGAGGTAGACTGGAATTGCATTGAAAGCATAGGAAAAGAGGCAGAACGTCCACAATGATGTACTTGGCCAAAAAGGGCGTATGCGTTTTTTCCTGAATATATTCAGGAAAAAACGCATACGCCCTTTTTGGCCAACCAAGCAAGCTTGCAAAGGAAATCTGCACTACAATGAAGTCTCACTTCCCCCCGGTCAAAAGGGCCATCTGAAAAAAGTGTAAAATCCAGAAAGGCAGGACAGGCCATGGAGAACTGGGAGCCTTGTTATGCTGATGGGCGGGATGTAAATTGCCAACAGACACTCGGGAGAAGTGTATGGTGTTTCCTGAAACATCTAAAAAACAAAGCAACAGAACCTAGGGCACTTCCACTTATGGTCCTATAGCTTAGGGAAATTAAAATCAAAAAGACACAGCCACCCCAAAGTTTGGGACGCCTCTGTTTACAAGAACCTCGTTTACAGTACAAGTTCAACATCGCAGAAAGTGAAAAATGGATAAAGAAGTTGTGGTATTTACTTACAAAGCAATATCACTCAGCAATGAAATCTATGTCATCAGACCCTTAGAAGCACAATGAGTGGATTCAGGTATGATGATTCTAACTGAAGTAAGTCACACAGAAAAAGAAACATCATAAGATATCAGTAATACACGGAATGTAAACTTGGCTACACAGGAACTGAATTACAGAACAGAACAGGGTCTCAAATTTAGAAAACCAACTTATGCTTGCTTAAGGGGAAAGGTGAGTTGGGGTGCTGCATAAAACCAGAGATTGAAATGAGCACAGATAAATTTCCTTAAGTCAAATATGGAATAGACAAGAGCTACTCCTTGCTCAACGAAATGGACTCAACACCGCATATTAAACGTCTAAGAATGTACCTGACTAGTAAGTATCTTAAAACCTATGGATTGCTATGTCTCCGAAAGAGAATCAAGCATGTGTACAGGGGCATAAACGCAGCAGTGATAGGATTGGAGAGGTTCGGTTAGCAAATGAAGACCCTTTGAAGTCATATTGCATGGTACCCATTACACGGGTCTTAACTCTCCAGGTTTAAGGTATTCTTCCTTCAGCTAAAACATGCATGTGGAACCCAAGTATGATCAACCATGTGAACGGGAGACGTGTTCAAATATGTCTCAGTTTTCCTCCCCTGGTACTCGGGTGCAACATTCCAGACGCTTTACTAACACTCTCCCCACTTGGAGAGTCAGCGCCTTTAACCTCCTGTTTGGCCCAGTTTGCAATTTCTGCGGAAGATGAACAGGAATAGCGAGAACCAATGAGAGGCTAGCTGGAGGTGTCTGGACGGGCAAATTTAACTCTCATTTCCCACAAGGAAGAGGAAATAACCAAAGGCTCAGCGTGCCGTACCGGAACCACATTAGGGCCTGAAGCCATCCTGCGGTGTTGCGGCCAGCTCAAAAGAAAGCGAGTTGAAGAAAGGAGCTCAGGGGCACTGTAATTCACAAACCTGCAGAGTTATAAATGACAGCTATCGTCCAAAAACATACTGAAGTAAGGCTGCCAAGAGGACTTGAAAGCGGGGCAGAATTGCAGGAAACCGATTTCAGGAGGTAGACTGGAATTGCATTGAAAGCATAGGAAAAGAGGCAGAACGTCCACAATGATGCACTTGGCCAAAAAGGGCGTATGCGTTTTTTCCTGAATATATTCAGGAAAAAACGCATACGCCCTTTTTGGCCAACCAAGCAAGCTTGCAAAGGAAATCTGCACTACAATGAAGTCTCACTTCCCCCCGGTCAAAAGGGCCATCTGAAAAAAGTGTAAAATCCAGAAAGGAAGGACAGGCCATGGAGAACTGGGAGCCTTGTTATGCTGATGGGCGGGATGTAAATTGCCAACAGACACTCGGGAGAAGTGTATGGTGTTTCCTGAAACATCTAAAAAACAAAGCAACAGAGCCTAGGGCACTGCCACTTATGGTCCTATAGCTTAGGGAAATTAAAATCAAAAAGACACAGCCACCCCAAAGTTTGGAACGGCTCTGTTTACAAGAACCTCGTTTACAGTACAAGTTCAACATCGCAGAAAGTGAAAAATGGATAAAGAAGTTGTGGTATTTACTTACAAAGCAATATCACTCAGCAATGAAATCTGTGTCATCAGGCCCTTAGCAGCACAATGAGTGGATTCAGGTATGATGATTCTAACTGAAGTAAATCACACAGAAAAAGAAACATCATAAGATATCACTAATACACGGAATGTAAACTTGGCTACACAGGAACTGAATTACAGAACAGAACACGGTCTCAAATTTAGAAAACCAACTATGCTTGCTTAAGGGTAAAGGTGAGTTGGGGTGCTGCATAAAACCAGAGATTGAAATGAGCACAGATAAAGTTCCTTAAGTCAAATATGGAATAGACAAGAGCTACTCCTTGCTCAACGAAATGGACTCAACACCGCATATTAAACGCCTAAGAATGTGCCTGACTAGTAAGTATCTTAAAACCTATGGATTACTATGTCTCCGAAAGAGAATCAAGCATGTGTACAGGGGCATAAACGCAGCAGTGATAGGATTGGAGAGGTTCGGTGAGCAAATGAAGACCCTTTGAAGTCATATTGCATGGTACCCATTACACGGGTCTCAACTCTCCAGGTTTAAGGTATTCTTCCTTCAGCTAAAACATGCATGTGGAACCCAAGTATGATCAACCATGTGAACGGGAGACGTGTTCAAATATGTCTCAGTTTTCCTCCCCTGGTACTCGGGTGCAACATTCCAGACGCTTTACTAACACTCTCCCCACTTGGAGAGTCAGCGCCTTTAACCTCCTGTTTGGCCCAGTTTGCAATTTCTGCGGAAGATGAACAGGAATAGCGAGAACCAATGAGAGGCTAGCTGGAGGTGTCTGGACGGGCAAATTTAACTCTCATTTCCCACAAGGAAGAGGAAATAACCAAAGGATCAGCGTGCCGTACCGGAACCAGATTAGGGCCTGAAGCCATCCTGCGGTGTTGCGGCCAGCTCAAAAGAAAGCGAGTTGAAGAAAGGAGCTCAGGGGCACTGTAATTCACAAACCTGCAGAGTTATAAATGACAGCTATCGTCCAAAAACATACTGAAGTAAGGCTGCCAAGAGGACTTGAAAGCGGGGCAGAATTGCAGGAAACCGATTTCAGGAGGTAGACTGGAATTGCATTGAAAGCATAGGAAAAGAGGCAGAACGTCCACAATGATGTACTTGGCCAAAAAGGGCGTATGCGTTTTTTCCTGAATATATTCAGGAAAAAACGCATACGCCCTTTTTGGCCAACCAAGCAAGCTTGCAAAGGAAATCTGCACTACAATGAAGTCTCACTTCCCCCCGGTCAAAAGGGCCATCTGAAAAAAGTGTAAAATCCAGAAAGGCAGGACAGGCCATGGAGAACTGGGAGCCTTGTTATGCTGATGGGCGGGATGTAAATTGCCAACAGACACTCGGGAGAAGTGTATGGTGTTTCCTGAAACATCTAAAAAACAAAGCAACAGAACCTAGGGCACTTCCACTTATGGTCCTATAGCTTAGGGAAATTAAAATCAAAAAGACACAGCCACCCCAAAGTTTGGGACGCCTCTGTTTACAAGAACCTCGTTTACAGTACAAGTTCAACATCGCAGAAAGTGAAAAATGGATAAAGAAGTTGTGGTATTTACTTACAAAGCAATATCACTCAGCAATGAAATCTATGTCATCAGACCCTTAGAAGCACAATGAGTGGATTCAGGTATGATGATTCTAACTGAAGTAAGTCACACAGAAAAAGAAACATCATAAGATATCAGTAATACACGGAATGTAAACTTGGCTACACAGGAACTGAATTACAGAACAGAACAGGGTCTCAAATTTAGAAAACCAACTTATGCTTGCTTAAGGGGAAAGGTGAGTTGGGGTGCTGCATAAAACCAGAGATTGAAATGAGCACAGATAAATTTCCTTAAGTCAAATATGGAATAGACAAGAGCTACTCCTTGCTCAACGAAATGGACTCAACACCGCATATTAAACGTCTAAGAATGTACCTGACTAGTAAGTATCTTAAAACCTATGGATTGCTATGTCTCCGAAAGAGAATCAAGCATGTGTACAGGGGCATAAACGCAGCAGTGATAGGATTGGAGAGGTTCGGTTAGCAAATGAAGACCCTTTGAAGTCATATTGCATGGTACCCATTACACGGGTCTTAACTCTCCAGGTTTAAGGTATTCTTCCTTCAGCTAAAACATGCATGTGGAACCCAAGTATGATCAACCATGTGAACGGGAGACGTGTTCAAATATGTCTCAGTTTTCCTCCCCTGGTACTCGGGTGCAACATTCCAGACGCTTTACTAACACTCTCCCCACTTGGAGAGTCAGCGCCTTTAACCTCCTGTTTGGCCCAGTTTGCAATTTCTGCGGAAGATGAACAGGAATAGCGAGAACCAATGAGAGGCTAGCTGGAGGTGTCTGGACGGGCAAATTTAACTCTCATTTCCCACAAGGAAGAGGAAATAACCAAAGGCTCAGCGTGCCGTACCGGAACCACATTAGGGCCTGAAGCCATCCTGCGGTGTTGCGGCCAGCTCAAAAGAAAGCGAGTTGAAGAAAGGAGCTCAGGGGCACTGTAATTCACAAACCTGCAGAGTTATAAATGACAGCTATCGTCCAAAAACATACTGAAGTAAGGCTGCCAAGAGGACTTGAAAGCGGGGCAGAATTGCAGGAAACCGATTTCAGGAGGTAGACTGGAATTGCATTGAAAGCATAGGAAAAGAGGCAGAACGTCCACAATGATGCACTTGGCCAAAAAGGGCGTATGCGTTTTTTCCTGAATATATTCAGGAAAAAACGCATACGCCCTTTTTGGCCAACCAAGCAAGCTTGCAAAGGAAATCTGCACTACAATGAAGTCTCACTTCCCCCCGGTCAAAAGGGCCATCTGAAAAAAGTGTAAAATCCAGAAAGGAAGGACAGGCCATGGAGAACTGGGAGCCTTGTTATGCTGATGGGCGGGATGTAAATTGCCAACAGACACTCGGGAGAAGTGTATGGTGTTTCCTGAAACATCTAAAAAACAAAGCAACAGAGCCTAGGGCACTGCCACTTATGGTCCTATAGCTTAGGGAAATTAAAATCAAAAAGACACAGCCACCCCAAAGTTTGGAACGGCTCTGTTTACAAGAACCTCGTTTACAGTACAAGTTCAACATCGCAGAAAGTGAAAAATGGATAAAGAAGTTGTGGTATTTACTTACAAAGCAATATCACTCAGCAATGAAATCTGTGTCATCAGGCCCTTAGCAGCACAATGAGTGGATTCAGGTATGATGATTCTAACTGAAGTAAATCACACAGAAAAAGAAACATCATAAGATATCACTAATACACGGAATGTAAACTTGGCTACACAGGAACTGAATTACAGAACAGAACACGGTCTCAAATTTAGAAAACCAACTATGCTTGCTTAAGGGTAAAGGTGAGTTGGGGTGCTGCATAAAACCAGAGATTGAAATGAGCACAGATAAAGTTCCTTAAGTCAAATATGGAATAGACAAGAGCTACTCCTTGCTCAACGAAATGGACTCAACACCGCATATTAAACGCCTAAGAATGTGCCTGACTAGTAAGTATCTTAAAACCTATGGATTACTATGTCTCCGAAAGAGAATCAAGCATGTGTACAGGGGCATAAACGCAGCAGTGATAGGATTGGAGAGGTTCGGTGAGCAAATGAAGACCCTTTGAAGTCATATTGCATGGTACCCATTACACGGGTCTCAACTCTCCAGGTTTAAGGTATTCTTCCTTCAGCTAAAACATGCATGTGGAACCCAAGTATGATCAACCATGTGAACGGGAGACGTGTTCAAATATGTCTCAGTTTTCCTCCCCTGGTACTCGGGTGCAACATTCCAGACGCTTTACTAACACTCTCCCCACTTGGAGAGTCAGCGCCTTTAACCTCCTGTTTGGCCCAGTTTGCAATTTCTGCGGAAGATGAACAGGAATAGCGAGAACCAATGAGAGGCTAGCTGGAGGTGTCTGGACGGGCAAATTTAACTCTCATTTCCCACAAGGAAGAGGAAATAACCAAAGGATCAGCGTGCCGTACCGGAACCAGATTAGGGCCTGAAGCCATCCTGCGGTGTTGCGGCCAGCTCAAAAGAAAGCGAGTTGAAGAAAGGAGCTCAGGGGCACTGTAATTCACAAACCTGCAGAGTTATAAATGACAGCTATCGTCCAAAAACATACTGAAGTAAGGCTGCCAAGAGGACTTGAAAGCGGGGCAGAATTGCAGGAAACCGATTTCAGGAGGTAGACTGGAATTGCATTGAAAGCATAGGAAAAGAGGCAGAACGTCCACAATGATGCACTTGGCCAAAAAGGGCGTATGCGTTTTTTCCTGAATATATTCAGGAAAAAACGCATACGCCCTTTTTGGCCAACCAAGCAAGCTTGCAAAGGAAATCTGCACTACAATGAAGTCTCACTTCCCCCCGGTCAAAAGGGCCATCTGAAAAAAGTGTAAAATCCAGAAAGGCAGGACAGGCCATGGAGAACTGGGAGCCTTGTTATGCTGATGGGCGGGATGTAAATTGCCAACAGACACTCGGGAGAAGTGTATGGTGTTTCCTGAAACATCTAAAAAACAAAGCAACAGAACCTAGGGCACTTCCACTTATGGTCCTATAGCTTAGGGAAATTAAAATCAAAAAGACACAGCCACCCCAAAGTTTGGGACGCCTCTGTTTACAAGAACCTCGTTTACAGTACAAGTTCAACATCGCAGAAAGTGAAAAATGGATAAAGAAGTTGTGGTATTTACTTACAAAGCAATATCACTCAGCAATGAAATCTATGTCATCAGACCCTTAGAAGCACAATGAGTGGATTCAGGTATGATGATTCTAACTGAAGTAAGTCACACAGAAAAAGAAACATCATAAGATATCAGTAATACACGGAATGTAAACTTGGCTACACAGGAACTGAATTACAGAACAGAACAGGGTCTCAAATTTAGAAAACCAACTTATGCTTGCTTAAGGGGAAAGGTGAGTTGGGGTGCTGCATAAAACCAGAGATTGAAATGAGCACAGATAAATTTCCTTAAGTCAAATATGGAATAGACAAGAGCTACTCCTTGCTCAACGAAATGGACTCAACACCGCATATTAAACGTCTAAGAATGTACCTGACTAGTAAGTATCTTAAAACCTATGGATTGCTATGTCTCCGAAAGAGAATCAAGCATGTGTACAGGGGCATAAACGCAGCAGTGATAGGATTGGAGAGGTTCGGTTAGCAAATGAAGACCCTTTGAAGTCATATTGCATGGTACCCATTACACGGGTCTTAACTCTCCAGGTTTAAGGTATTCTTCCTTCAGCTAAAACATGCATGTGGAACCCAAGTATGATCAACCATGTGAACGGGAGACGTGTTCAAATATGTCTCAGTTTTCCTCCCCTGGTACTCGGGTGCAACATTCCAGACGCTTTACTAACACTCTCCCCACTTGGAGAGTCAGCGCCTTTAACCTCCTGTTTGGCCCAGTTTGCAATTTCTGCGGAAGATGAACAGGAATAGCGAGAACCAATGAGAGGCTAGCTGGAGGTGTCTGGACGGGCAAATTTAACTCTCATTTCCCACAAGGAAGAGGAAATAACCAAAGGCTCAGCGTGCCGTACCGGAACCACATTAGGGCCTGAAGCCATCCTGCGGTGTTGCGGCCAGCTCAAAAGAAAGCGAGTTGAAGAAAGGAGCTCAGGGGCACTGTAATTCACAAACCTGCAGAGTTATAAATGACAGCTATCGTCCAAAAACATACTGAAGTAAGGCTGCCAAGAGGACTTGAAAGCGGGGCAGAATTGCAGGAAACCGATTTCAGGAGGTAGACTGGAATTGCATTGAAAGCATAGGAAAAGAGGCAGAACGTCCACAATGATGCACTTGGCCAAAAAGGGCGTATGCGTTTTTTCCTGAATATATTCAGGAAAAAACGCATACGCCCTTTTTGGCCAACCAAGCAAGCTTGCAAAGGAAATCTGCACTACAATGAAGTCTCACTTCCCCCCGGTCAAAAGGGCCATCTGAAAAAAGTGTAAAATCCAGAAAGGCAGGACAGGCCATGGAGAAATGGGAGCCTTGTTATGCTGATGGGCGGGATGTAAATTGCCAACAGACACTCGGGAGAAGTGTATGGTGTTTCCTGAAACATCTAAAAAACAAAGCAACAGAACCTAGGGCACTTCCACTTATGGTCCTATAGCTTAGGGAAATTAAAATCAAAAAGACACAGCCACCCCAAAGTTTGGGACGCCTCTGTTTACAAGAACCTCGTTTACAGTACAAGTTCAACATCGCAGAAAGTGAAAAATGGATAAAGAAGTTGTGGTATTCACTTACAAAGCAATATCACTCAGCAATGAAATCTATGTCATCAGGCCCTTAGCAGCACAATGAGTGGATTCAGGTATGATGATTCTAACTGAAATAAGTCACACAGAAAAAGAAACATCATAAGATATCAGTAATACACGGAATGTAAACTTGGCTACACAGGAACTGAATTACAGAACAGAACAGGGTCTCAAATTTAGAAAACCAACTTATGCTTGCTTAAGGGGAAAGGTGAGTTGGGGTGCTGCATAAAACCAGAGATTGAAATGAGCACAGATAAAGTTCCTTAAGTCAAATATGGAATAGACAAGAGCTACTCCTTGCTCAACGAAATGGACTCAACACCTCATATTAAACGTCTAAGAATGTACCTGACTGGTAAGTATCTTAAAACCTATGGATTGCTATGTCTCCGAAAGAGAATCAAGCATGTGTACAGGGGCATAAACGCAGCAGTGATAGGATTGGAGAGGTTCGGTGAGCAAATGAAGACCCTTTGAAGTCATATTGCATGGTACCCATTACACGGGTCTCAACTCTCCAGGTTTAAGGTATTCTTCCTTCAGCTAAAACATGCATGTGGAACCCAAGTATGATCAACCATGTGAACGGGAGACGTGTTCAAATATGTCTCAGTTTTCCTCCCCTGGTACTCGGGTGCAACATTCCAGACGCTTTACTAACACTCTCCCCACTTGGAGAGTCAGTCCCTTTAACCTCCTGTTTGGCCCAGTTTGCAAATTCTGCGGAAGATGAACAGGAATAGCGAGAACCAATGAGAGGCTAGCTGGAGGTGTCTGGACGGGCAAATTTAACTCTCATTTCCCACCAGGAAGAGGAATTAACCAAAGGCTCAGCATGCCGGGCCGGAACCACATTAGGGCCTGAAGCCATCCTGCGGTGTTGCGGTCAGGTCACAAGAAAGCGAGTTGAAGAAAGGAGCTCAGGGGCACTGTAATTCACAAACCTGCAGAGTTATAAATGACAGCTATCGTCCAAAATTAGACTGAAGTAAGGCTGCCAAGAGGACTTGAAAGCGGGGCAGAATTGCAGAAAACCGATTTCAGGAGGTAGACTGGAATTGCATTGAAAGCATAGGAAAAGAGGCAGAACGTCCACAATGATGCACTTGGCCAAAAAGGGCGTATGCGTTTTTTCCTGAATATATTCAGGAAAAAACGCATACGCCCTTTTTGGCCAACCAAGCAAGCTTGCAAAGGAAATCTGCACTACAATGAAGTCTCACTTCCCCCCGGTCAAAAGGGCCATCTGAAAAAAGTGTAAAATCCAGAAAGGAAGGACAGGCCATGGAGAACTGGGAGCCTTGTTATGCTGATGGGCGGGATGTAAATTGCCAACAGACACTCGGGAGAAGTGTATGGTGTTTCCTGAAACATCTAAAAAACAAAGCAACAGAGCCTAGGGCACTGCCACTTATGGTCCTATAGCTTAGGGAAATTAAAATCAAAAAGACACAGCCACCCCAAAGTTTGGAACGGCTCTGTTTACAAGAACCTCGTTTACAGTACAAGTTCAACATCGCAGAAAGTGAAAAATGGATAAAGAAGTTGTGGTATTTACTTACAAAGCAATATCACTCAGCAATGAAATCTGTGTCATCAGGCCCTTAGCAGCACAATGAGTGGATTCAGGTATGATGATTCTAACTGAAGTAAATCACACAGAAAAAGAAACATCATAAGATATCACTAATACACGGAATGTAAACTTGGCTACACAGGAACTGAATTACAGAACAGAACACGGTCTCAAATTTAGAAAACCAACTATGCTTGCTTAAGGGTAAAGGTGAGTTGGGGTGCTGCATAAAACCAGAGATTGAAATGAGCACAGATAAAGTTCCTTAAGTCAAATATGGAATAGACAAGAGCTACTCCTTGCTCAACGAAATGGACTCAACACCGCATATTAAACGCCTAAGAATGTGCCTGACTAGTAAGTATCTTAAAACCTATGGATTACTATGTCTCCGAAAGAGAATCAAGCATGTGTACAGGGGCATAAACGCAGCAGTGATAGGATTGGAGAGGTTCGGTGAGCAAATGAAGACCCTTTGAAGTCATATTGCATGGTACCCATTACACGGGTCTCAACTCTCCAGGTTTAAGGTATTCTTCCTTCAGCTAAAACATGCATGTGGAACCCAAGTATGATCAACCATGTGAACGGGAGACGTGTTCAAATATGTCTCAGTTTTCCTCCCCTGGTACTCGGGTGCAACATTCCAGACGCTTTACTAACACTCTCCCCACTTGGAGAGTCAGCGCCTTTAACCTCCTGTTTGGCCCAGTTTGCAATTTCTGCGGAAGATGAACAGGAATAGCGAGAACCAATGAGAGGCTAGCTGGAGGTGTCTGGACGGGCAAATTTAACTCTCATTTCCCACAAGGAAGAGGAAATAACCAAAGGATCAGCGTGCCGTACCGGAACCAGATTAGGGCCTGAAGCCATCCTGCGGTGTTGCGGCCAGCTCAAAAGAAAGCGAGTTGAAGAAAGGAGCTCAGGGGCACTGTAATTCACAAACCTGCAGAGTTATAAATGACAGCTATCGTCCAAAAACATACTGAAGTAAGGCTGCCAAGAGGACTTGAAAGCGGGGCAGAATTGCAGGAAACCGATTTCAGGAGGTAGACTGGAATTGCATTGAAAGCATAGGAAAAGAGGCAGAACGTCCACAATGATGCACTTGGCCAAAAAGGGCGTATGCGTTTTTTCCTGAATATATTCAGGAAAAAACGCATACGCCCTTTTTGGCCAACCAAGCAAGCTTGCAAAGGAAATCTGCACTACAATGAAGTCTCACTTCCCCCCGGTCAAAAGGGCCATCTGAAAAAAGTGTAAAATCCAGAAAGGCAGGACAGGCCATGGAGAACTGGGAGCCTTGTTATGCTGATGGGCGGGATGTAAATTGCCAACAGACACTCGGGAGAAGTGTATGGTGTTTCCTGAAACATCTAAAAAACAAAGCAACAGAACCTAGGGCACTTCCACTTATGGTCCTATAGCTTAGGGAAATTAAAATCAAAAAGACACAGCCACCCCAAAGTTTGGGACGCCTCTGTTTACAAGAACCTCGTTTACAGTACAAGTTCAACATCGCAGAAAGTGAAAAATGGATAAAGAAGTTGTGGTATTTACTTACAAAGCAATATCACTCAGCAATGAAATCTATGTCATCAGGCCCTTAGCATCACAATGAGTGGATTCAGGTATGATGATTCTAACTGAAGTAAGTCACACAGAAAAAGAAACATCATAAGATATCAGTAATACACGGAATGTAAACTTGGCTACACAGGAACTGAATTACAGAACAGAACAGGGTCTCAAATTTAGAAAACCAACTTATGCTTGCTTAAGGGGAAAGGTGAGTTGGGGTGCTGCATAAAACCAGAGATTGAAATGAGCACAGATAAAGTTCCTTAAGTCAAATATGGAATAGACAAGAGCTACTCCTTGCTCAACGAAATGGACTCAACACCGCATATTAAACGTCTAAGAATGTACCTGACTAGTAAGTATCTTAAAACCTATGGATTGCTATGTCTCCGAAAGAGAATCAAGCATGTGTACAGGGGCATAAACGCAGCAGTGATAGGATTGGAGAGGTTCGGTGAGCAAATGAAGACCCTTTGAAGTCATATTGCATGGTACCCATTACACGGGTCTTAACTCTCCAGGTTTAAGGTATTCTTCCTTCAGCTAAAACATGCATGTGGAACCCAAGTATGATCAACCATGTGAACGGGAGACGTGTTCAAATATGTCTCAGTTTTCCTCCCCTGGTACTCGGGTGCAACATTCCAGACGCTTTACTAACACTCTCCCCACTTGGAGAGTCAGTCCCTTTAACCTCCTGTTTGGCCCAGTTTGCAATTTCTGCGGAAGATGAACAGGAATAGCGAGAACCAATGAGAGGCTAGCTGGAGGTGTCTGGACGGGCAAATTTAACTCTCATTTCCCACCAGGAAGAGGAATTAACCAAAGGCTCAGCATGCCGGGCCGGAACCAGATTAGGGCCTGAAGCCATCCTGCGGTGTTGCGGCCAGGTCACAAGAAAGCGAGTTGAAGAAAGGAGCTCAGGGGCACTGTAATTCACAAACCTGCAGAGTTATAAATGACAGCTATCGTCCAAAAATAGACTGAAGTAAGGCTGCCAAGAGGACTTGAAAGCGGGGCAGAATTGCAGGAAACCGATTTCAGGAGGTAGACTGGAATTGCATTGAAAGCATAGGAAAAGAGGCAGAACGTCCACAATGATGCACTTGGCCAAAAAGGGCGTATGCGTTTTTTCCTGAATATATTCAGGAAAAAACGCATACGCCCTTTTTGGCCAACCAAGCAAGCTTGCAAAGGAAATCTGCACTACAATGAAGTCTCACTTCCCCCCGGTCAAAAGGGCCATCTGAAAAAAGTGTAAAATCCAGAAAGGCAGGACAGGCCATGGAGAACTGGGAGCCTTGTTATGCTGATGGGCGGGATGTAAATTGCCAACAGACACTCGGGAGAAGTGTATGGTGTTTCCTGAAACATCTAAAAAACAAAGCAACAGAGCCTAGGGCACTGCCAGTTATGGTCCTATAGCTTAGGGAAATTAAAATAAAAAAGACACAGCCACCCCAATGTTTGGGACGGCTCTGTTTACAAGAACCTCGTTTACAGTACAAGTTCAACATCGCAGAAAGTGAAAAATGGATAAAGAAGTTGTGGTATTTACTTACAAAGCAATATCACTCAGCAATGAAATCTGTGTCATCAGGCCCTTAGCAGCACAATGAGTGGATTCAGGTATGATGATTCTAACTGAAGTAAGTCACACAGAAAAAGAAACATCATAAGATATCACTAATACACGGAATGGAAACTTGGCTACACAGGAACTGAATTACAGAACAGAACAGGGTCTCAAATTTAGAAAACCAACTATGCTTGCTTAAGGGTAAAGGTGAGTTGGGGTGCTGCATAAAACCAGAGATTGAAATGAGCACAGATAAAGTTCCTTAAGTCAAATATGGAATAGACAAGAGCTACTCCTTGCTCAACGAAATGGACTCAACACCGCATATTAAACGCCTAAGAATGTACCTGACTAGTAAGTATCTTAAAACCTATGGATTGCTATGTCTCCGAAAGAGAATCAAGCATGTGTACAGGGGCATAAACTCAGCAGTGATAGGATTGGAGAGGTTCGGTGAGCAAATGAAGACCCTTTGAAGTCATATTGCATGGTACCCATTACACGGGTCTCAACTCTCCAGGTTTAAGGTATTCTTCCTTCAGCTAAAACATGCATGTGGAACCCAAGTATGATCAACCATGTGAACGGGAGACGTGTTCAAATATGTCTCAGTTTTCCTCCCCTGGTACTCGGGTGCAACATTCCAGACGCTTTACTAACACTCTCCCCACTTGGAGAGTCAGTCCCTTTAACCTCCTGTTTGGCCCAGTTTGCAAATTCTGCGGAAGATGAACAGGAATAGTGAGAACCAATGAGAGGCTAGCTGGAGGTGTCTGGACGGGCAAATTTAACTCTCATTTCCCACCAGGAAGAGGAATTAACCAAAGGCTCAGCGTGCCGGGCCGGAACCAGATTAGGGCCTGAAGCCATCCTGCGGTGTTGCGGTCAGGTCACAAGAAAGCGAGTTGAAGAAAGGAGCTCAGGGGCACTGTAATTCACAAACCTGCAGAGTTATAAATGACAGCTATCGTCCAAAAATTGACTGAAGTAAGGCTGCCAAGAGGACTTGAAAGCGGGGCAGAATAGCAGGAAACCGATTTCAGGAGGTAGACTGGAATTGCATTGAAAGCATAGGAAAAGAGGCAGAACGTCCACAATGATGCACTTGGCCAAAAAGGGCGTATGCGTTTTTTCCTGAATATATTCAGGAAAAAACGCATACGCCCTTTTTGGCCAACCAAGCAAGCTTGCAAAGGAAATCTGCACTACAATGAAGTCTCACTTCCCCCCGGTCAAAAGGGCCATCTTAAAAAAGTGTAAAATCCAGAAAGGAAGGACAGGCCATGGAGAACTGGGAGCCTTGTTATGCTGATGGGCGGGATGTAAATTGCCAACAGACACTCGGGAGAAGTGTATGTTGTTTCCTGAAACATCTAAAAAACAAAGCAACAGAGCCTAGGGCACTGCCACTTATGGTCCTATAGCTTAGGGAAATTAAAATCAAAAAGACACAGCCAACCCAAAGTTTGGGACGCCTCTGTTTACAAGAACCTCGTTTACAGTACAAGTTCAACATCGCAGAAAGTGAAAAATGGATAAAGAAGTTGTGGTATTCACTTACAAAGCAATATCACTCAGCAATGAAATCTGTGTCATCAGGCCCTTAGCAGCACAATGAGTGGATTCAGGTATGATGATTCTAACTGAAGTAAGTCACACAGAAAAAGAAACATCATAAGATATCACTAATACACGGAATGGAAACTTGGCTACACAGGAACTGAATTACAGAACAGAACAGGGTCTCAAATTTAGAAAACCAACTATGCTTGCTTAAGGGTAAAGGTGAGTTGGGGTGCTGCATAAAACCAGAGATTGAAATGAGCACAGATAAAGTTCCTTAAGTCAAATATGGAATAGACAAGAGCTACTCCTTGCTCAACGAAATGGACTCAACACCGCATATTAAACGCCTAAGAATGTGCCTGACTAGTAAGTATCTTAAAACCTATGGATTGCTATGTCTCTGAAAGAGAATCAAGCATGTGTACAGGGGCATAAACGCAGCAGTGATAGGATTGGAGAGGTTCGGTGAGCAAATGAAGACCCTTTGAAGTCATATTGCATGGAACCCATTACACGGGTCTCAACTCTCCAGGTTTAAGGTATTCTTCCTTCAGCTAAAACATGCATGTGGAACCCAAGTATGATCAACCATGTGAACGGGAGACGTGTTCAAATATGTCTCAGTTTTCCTCCCCTGGTACTCGGGTGCAACATTCCAGACGCTTTACTAACACTCTCCCCACTTGGAGAGTCAGCGCCTTTAACCTCCTGTTTGGCCCAGTTTGCAATTTCTGCGGAAGATGAACAGGAATAGCGAGAACCAATGAGAGGCTAGCTGGAGGTGTCTGGACGGGCAAATTTAACTCTCATTTCCCACAAGGAAGAGGAAATAACCAAAGGCTCAGCGTGCCGTACCGGAACCAGATTAGGGCCTGAAGCCATCCTGCGGTGTTGCGGCCAGCTCAAAAGAAAGCGAGTTGAAGAAAGGAGCTCAGGGGCACTGTAATTCACAAACCTGCAGAGTTATAAATGACAGCTATCGTCCAAAAACATACTGAAGTAAGTCTGCCAAGAGGACCTGAAAGCGGGGCAGAATTGCAGGAAACCGATTTCAGGAGGTAGACTGGAATTGCATTGAAAGCATAGGAAAAGAGGCAGAACGTCCACAATGATGCACTTGGCCAAAAAGGGCGTATGCGTTTTTTCCTGAATATATTCAGGAAAAAACGCATACGCCCTTTTTGGCCAACCAAGCAAGCTTGCAAAGGAAATCTGCACTACAATGAAGTCTCACTTCCCCCCGGTCAAAAGGGCCATCTGAAAAAAGTGTAAAATCCAGAAAGGCAGGACAGGCCATGGAGAACTGGGAGCCTTGTTATGCTGATGGGCGGGATGTAAATTGCCAACAGACACTCGGGAGAAGTGTATGGTGTTTCCTGAAACATCTAAAAAACAAAGCAACAGAGCCTAGGGCACTGCCACTTATGGTCTTATAGCTTAGGGAAATTAAAATCAAAAAGACACAGCCACCCCAAAGTTTGGGACGCCTCTGTTTACAAGAACCTCGTTTACAGTACAAGTTCAACATCGCAGAAAGTGAAAAATGGATAAAGAAGTTGTGGTATTTACTTACAAAGCAATATCACTCAGCAATGAAATCTGTGTCATCAGGCCCTTAGCAGCACAATGAGTGGATTCAGGTATGATGATTCTAACTGAAGTAAGTCACACAGAAAAAGAAACATCATAAGATATCACTAATACACGGAATGGAAACTTGGCTACACAGGAACTGAATTACAGAACAGAACAGGGTCTCAAATTTAGAAAACCAACTATGCTTGCTTAAGGGTAAAGGTGAGTTGGGGTGCTGCATAAAACCAGAGATTGAAATGAGCACAGATAAAGTTCCTTAAGTCAAATATGGAATAGACAAGAGCTACTCCTTGCTCAACGAAATGGACTCAACACCGCATATTAAACGCCTAAGAATGTACCTGACTAGTAAGTATCTTAAAACCTATGGATTGCTATGTCTCCGAAAGAGAATCAAGCATGTGTACAGGGGCATAAACGCAGCAGTGATAGGATTGGAGAGGTTCGGTGAGCAAATGAAGACCCTTTGAAGTCATATTGCATGGAACCCATTACACGGGTCTCAACTCTCCAGGTTTAAGGTATTCTTCCTTCAGCTAAAACATGCATGTGGAACCCAAGTATGATCAACCATGTGAACGGGAGACGTGTTCAAATATGTCTCAGTTTTCCTCCCCTGGTACTCGGGTGCAACATTCCAGACGCTTTACTAACACTCTCCCCACTTGGAGATTCAGCGCCTTTAACCTCCTGTTTGGCCCAGTTTGCAATTTCTGCGGAAGATGAACAGGAATAGCGAGAACCAATGGGAGGCTAGCTGGAGGTGTCTGGACGTGCAAATTTAACTCTCATTTCCCACCAGGAAGAGGACATAACCAAAGGCTCAGCGTGCCGTGCCGGAACCAGATTAGGGCCTGAAGCCATCCTGCGGTGTTGCGGCCAGGTCAAAAGAAAGCAAGTTGAAGAAAGGAGCTCTGGGACACTGTAATTCTCAAACCTGCAGAGTTATAAATGACAGCTATCGTCCAAAAATAGACTGAAGTAAGGCTGCCAAGAGGACTTGAAAGTGGGGCAGAATTGCAGGAAACCGATTTCAGGAGGTAGACTGGAATTGCATTGAAAGCATAGGAAAAGAGGCAGAACGTGCACAATGATGCACTTGGCCAAAAAGGGCGTATGCGTTTTTTCCTGAATATATTCAGGAAAAAACGCATACGCCCCTTTTGGCCAACCAAGCAAGCTTGCAAAGGAAATCTGCACTACAATGAAGTCTCACTTCCCCCTGGTCAAAAGGGCCATCTGAAAAAAGTGTAAAATCCAGAAAGGCAGGACAGGCCATGGAGAACTGGGAGCCTTGTTATGCTGAAGGGCGGGATGTAAATTGCCAACAGACACTTGGGAGAAGTGTATGGTGTTTCCTGAAACATCTAAAAAACAAAGCAACAGAGCCTAGGGCACTTCCACTTATGGTCCTATAGCTTAGGGAAATTAAAATCAAAAAGACACAGCCACCCCAAAGTTTGGGACACCTGCATTTACAAGAACCTCGTTTACAGTACAAGTTCAACATCGCAGAAAGTGAAAAATGGATAAAGAACATGTGGTACTTACGTACAATGCAGTATCACTCAGCAATGAAATCTATGTCATCAGGCACGTAGCAGCACAATGAGTGGATTCAGGTATGATGATTCTAACTGAAATAAGTCACACAGAAAAAGAAACATCATAAGATATCACTAATACACGGAATGTAAACTTGGCTACACAGGAACTGAATTCCAAAACAGAACAGGTTCTCAAATTTAGAAAACCAACTTATGCTTGCTTAAGGGGAAAGGTGAGTTGGGTTGCTGCATAAAACCAGAGATTGAAATGAGCACAGATAAAGTTCCTTAAGCCAAATATGGAATAGACAAGAGCCACTCCTTGCTCAACGAAATGGACTCAACACCGCATATTAAACGCCTAAGAATGTACCTGACTAGTAAGTATCTTAAAACCTATGGATTGCTATGTCTCCGAAAGAGAATCAAGCATGTGTACAGGGGCATAAACGCAGCAGTGATAGGATTGGAGAGGTTCGGTGAGCAAATGAAGACCCTTTGAAGTCATATTGCATGGTACCCATTCCACGGGTTTCAATTACCCAGGTTTTAGGTATTCTTCCTTCAGCTAAAACAGGCATGTGGAACCCAGAGTATGATCAACCATGTGATCGGGAGACGTGTTCAAATATGTCTCAGTTTTCCTCCCCTGGTACTCGGGTGCAACATTCCAGACGCTTTACTAACACTCTCCCCACTTGGAGAGTCAGCGCCTTTAACCTCCTGTTTGGCACAGTTTGCAATTTCTGCGGAAGATGAACAGGAATAGCGAGAACCAATGAGAGGCTAGCTGGAGGTGTCTGGACGGGCAAATTTAACTCTCATTTCCCAACAGGAAGAGGAAATAACCAAAGGCTCAGCGTGCCGTACCGGAACCAGATTAGGGCCTGAAGCCATCCTGCGGTGTTGCGGCCAGGTCACAAGAAAGCGAGTTGAAGAAAGGAGCTCAGGGGCACTGTAATTCACAAACCTGCAGAGTTATAAATGACAGGTATCGTCCAAAAATAGACTGAAGTAAGGCTGCCAAGAGGACTTGAAAGCGGGGCAGAATTGCAGGAAACCGATTTCAGGAGGTAGACTGGAATTGCATTGAAAGCATAGGAAAAGAGGCAGAACGTCCACAATGATGCACTTGGCCAAAAAGGGCATATGCGTTTTTTCCTGAATATATTCAGGAAAAAACGCATACGCCCTTTTTGGCCAACCAAGCAAGCTTGCAAAGGAAATCTGCACTACAATGAAGTCTCACTTCCCCCCGATCAAAAGAGCCATCTGAAAAAAGTGTAAAATCCAGAAAGGCAGGACAGGCCATGGAGAACTGGGAGCCTTGTTATGCTGATGGGCGGGATGTAAATTGCCAACAACCACTCGGGAGAAGTGTATGGTGTTTCCTGAAACATCTAAAAAACAAAGCAACAGAACCTAGGGCACTTCCACTTATGGTCCTATAACTTAGGGAAATTAAAATCAAAAAGACACAGCCACCCCAAAGTTTGGGACGCCTCTGTTTACAAGAACCTCGTTTACAGTACAAGTTCAACATCGCAGAAAGTGAAAAATGGATAAAGAAGTTGTGGTATTTACTTACAAAGCAATATCACTCAGCAATGAAATCTGTGTCATCAGGCCCTTAGCAGCACAATGAGTGGATTCAGGTATGATGATTCTAACTGAAATAAGTCACACAGAAAAAGAAACATCATAAGATATCAGTAATACACGGAATGTAAACTTGGCTACACAGGAACTGAATTACAGAACAGAACAGGGTCTCAAATTTAGAAAACCAACTTATTCTTGCTTAAGGGTAAAGGTGAGTTGGGGTGCAGCATAAAACGAGAGATTGAAATGAGCACAGATAAAGTTCCTTAAGCCAAATATGGAATAGACAAGAGCTACTCCTTGCTCAACGAAATGGACTCAACACCGCATATTAAACGCCTAAGAATGTACCTGACTAGTAAGTATCTTAAAACCTATGGATTGCTATGTCTCCGAAAGAGAATCAAGCATGTGTACAGGGGCATAAACGCAGCAGTGATAGGATTGGAGAGGTTCGGTGAGCAAATGAAGACCCTTTGAAGTCATATTGCATGGTACCCATTCCACGGGTTTCAACTACCCAGTTTTAAGTTATTCTTCCTTCAGCTAAAACATGCATGTGGAACCTAGAGTATGATCAACCATGTGATCGGGAGACGTGTTCAAATATGTTTCAGTTTTCCTCCCCTGGTACTCGGGTGCAACATTCCAGACGCTTTACTAACACTCTCCCCACTTGGAGAGTCAGTCCCTTTAACCTCCTGTTTGGCCCAGTTTGCAATTTCTGTGGAAGATGAACAGGAATAGCGAGAACCAATGAGAGGCTAGCTGGAGGTGTCTGGACGGGCAAATTTAACTCTCATTTCCCACCAGGAAGAGGAATTAACCAAAGGCTCAGCATGCCAGGCCAGAACCAGATTAGGGCCTGAAGCCATCCTGCGGTGTTGCGGCCAGGTCACAAGAAAGCGAGTTGAAGAAAGGAGCTCAGGGGCACTGTAATTCACAAACCTGCAGAGTTATAAATGACAGCTATTGTCCAAAAATATACTGAAGTAAGGCTGCCAAGAGGACTTGAAAGCGGGGCAGAATTGCAGGAAACCGATTTCAGGAGGTAGACTGAAATTGCATTGAAAGCATAGGAAAAGAGGCAGAACGTCCACAATGATGCACTTGGCCAAAAAGGGCGTATGCGTTTTTTCCTGAATATATTCAGGAAAAAACGCATACGCCCTTTTTGGCCAACCAAGCAAGCTTGCAAAGGAAATCTGCACTACAAGGAAGTCTCACTTCCCCCCGGTCAAAAGGGCCATCTGAAAAAAGTGTAAAATCCAGAAAGGCAGGACAGGCCATGGAGAACTGGGAGCCTTGTTATGCTGATGGGCGGGATGTAAATTCCCAACAGACACTCGGGAGAAGTGTATGGTGTTTCCTGAAACATCTAAAAAACAAAGCAACAGAGCCTAGGGCACTGCCACTTATGGTCCTATAGCTTAGAGAAATTAAAATCAAAAAGACACAGCCACCCCAAAGTTTGGGACGCCTCTGTTTACAAGAACCTCGTTTCCAGTACAAGTTCAACATCGCAGAAAGTGAAAAATGGATAAAGAAGTTGTGGTATTTACTTACAAAGCAATATCACTCAGCAATGAAATCTATGTCATCAGGCCCTTAGCATCACAATGAGTGGATTCAGGTATGATGATTCTAACTGAAATAAGTCACACAGAAAAAGAAACATCATAAGATATCAGTAATACACGGAATGTAAACTTGGCTACACAGGAACTGAATTACAGAACAGAACAGGGACTCAAATTTAGAAAACCAACTTATGCTTGCTTAAGGGGAAAGGTGAGTTGGGGTGCTGCATAAAACCAGAGATTGAAATGAGCACAGATAAAGTTCCTTAAGCCAAATATGGAATAGACAAGAGCTACTCCTTGCTCAACGAAATGGACTCAACACCGCATATTAAACTCCTAAGAATGTACCTGAGTAGTAAGTATCTTAAAACCTAGGGATTGCTATGTCTCCGAAAGAGAATCAAGCATGTGTACAGGGGCATAAACGCAGCAGTGATAGGATTGGAGAGGTTCGGTGAGCAAATGAAGACCCTTTGAAGTCATATTGCGTGGTACCCATTACACGGGTCTTAACTCTCCAGGTTTAAGGTATTCTTCCTTCAGCTAAAACATGCATGTGGAACCCAAGTATGATCAACCATGTGAAAGGGAGACGTGTTCAAATATGTCTCAGTTTTCCTCCCCTGGTACTCGGGTGCAACATTCCAGACGCTTTACTAACACTCTCCCCACTTGGAGAGTCAGCGCCTTTAACCTCCTGTTTGGCCCAGTTTTGCAATTTCTGCGGAAGATGAACAGGAATAGCGAGAACCAATGAGAGACTAGCTGGAGGTGTTTGGACGGGCAAATTTAACTCTCATTTCCCACCAGGAAGAGGAAATAACCAAAGGCTCAGCGTGCCGTGCCGGAACCAGATTAGGGCCTGAAGCCATCCTGCGGTGTTGCGGCCAGGTCACAAGAAAGCAAGTTGAAGAAAGGAGCTCAGGGGCACTGTAATTCACAAACCTGCAGAGTTATAAATGACAGCTATCGTCCAAAAATAGACTGAAGTAAGGCTGCCAAGAGGACTTGAAAGCGGGGCAGAATTGCAGGAAACCGATTTCAGGAGGTAGACTGGAATTGCATTGAAAGCATAGGAAAAGAGGCAGAACGTCCACAATGATGCACTTGGCCAAAAAGGGCGTATGCGTTTTTTCCTGAATATATTCAGGAAAAAACGCATACGCCCTTTTTGGCCAACCAAGCAAGCTTGCAAAGGAAATCTGCACTACAATGAAGTCTCACTTCCCCCCGGTCAAAAGGGCCATCTGAAAAAAGTGTAAAATCCAGAAAGGCAGGACAGGCCATGGAGAACTGGGAGCCTTGTTATGCTGATGGGCGGGATGTAAATTGCCAACAACCACTCGGGAGAAGTGTATGGTGTTTCCTGAAACATCTAAAAAACAAAGCAACAGAACCTAGGGCACTTCCACTTATGGGCCTATAGCTTAGGGAAATTAAAATCAAAAAGACACAGCCACCCCAAAGTTTGGAACGGCTCTGTTTACAAGAACCTCGTTTACAGTACAAGTTCAACATCGCAGAAAGTGAAAAATGGATAAAGAAGTTGTGGTATTCACTTACAAAGCAATATCACTCAGCAATGAAATCTGTGTCATCAGGCCCTTAGCAGCACAATGAGTGGATTCAGGTATGATGATTTTAACTGAAGTAAGTCACACAGAAAAAGAAACATCATAAGATATCAGTAATACACGGAATGTAAACTTGGCTACACAGGAACTGAATTACAGAACAGAACAGGGTCTCAAATTTAGAAAACCAACTTATGCTTGCTTAAGGGTGAAGGTGAGTTGGGGTGCTGCATAAACCAGAGATTGAAATGAGCACAGATAAAGTTCCTTAAGTCAAATATGGAATAGACAAGAGCTACTCCTTGCTCAACGAAATGGACTCAACACCGCATATTAAACGCCTAAGAATGTACCTGACTAGTAAGTATCTTAAAACCTATGGATTGCTATGCCTCCGAAAGAGAATCAAGCATGTGTACAGGGGCATAAACGCAGCAGTGATAGGATTGGAGAGGTTCGGTGAGCAAATGAAGACCCTTTGAAGTCATATTGCATGGTACCCATTCCACGGGTTTCAAATACCAAGTTTTAAGGTTTTCTTCCTTCAGCTAAAACATGCATGTGGAACCTAGAGTATGATCAACCATGTGATCGGGAGACGTGTTCAAATATGTCTCAGTTTTCCTCCCCTGGTACTCGGGTGCAACATTCCAGACGCTTTACTAACACTCTCCCCACTTGGAGAGTCAGTCCCTTTAACCTCCTGTTTGGCCCAGTTTGCAATTTCTGCGGAAGATGAACAGGAATAGCGAGAACCAATGAGAGGCTAGCTGGAGGTGTCTGGACGGGCAAATTTAACTCTCATTTCCCACCAGGAAGAGGAATTAACCAAAGGCTCAGCATGCCGGGCCAGAACCAGATTAGGGCCTGAAGCCATCCTGCGGTGTTGCGGCCAGGTCACAAGAAAGCGAGTTGAAGAAAGGAGCTCAGGGGCACTGTAATTCACAAACCTGCAGAGTTATAAATGACAGCTATCGTCCAAAAATAGACTGAAGTAAGGCTGCCAAGAGGACTTGAAAGCGGGGCAGAATTGCAGGAAACCGATTTCAGGAGGTAGACTGGAATTGCACTGAAAGCATAGGAAAAGAGGCAGAACGTCCACAATGATGCACTTGGCCAAAAAGGGCGTATGCGTTTTTTCCTGAATATATTCAGGAAAAAACGCATACGCCCTTTTTGGCCAACCAAGCAAGCTTGCAAAGGAAATCTGCACTACAATGAAGTCTCACTTCCCCCCGGTCAAAAGGGCCATCTGAAAAAAGTGTAAAATCCAGAAAGGCAGGACAGGCCATGGAGAACTGGGAGCCTTGTTATGCTGATGGGCGGGATGTAAATTGCCAACAGACACTCGGGAGAAGTGTATGGTGTTTCCTGAAACATCTAAAAAACAAAGCAACAGAGGCTAGGGCACTGCCACTTATTGTCCTATAGCTTAGGGAAATTAAAATCAAAAAGACACAGCCACCCCAAAGTTTGGGATGCCTCTGTTTACAAGAACCTCGTTTACAGTACAAGTTCAACATCGCAGAAAGTGAAAAATGGATAAAGAAGTTGTGGTATTTACTTACAAAGCAATATCACTCAGCAATGAAATCTATGTCATCAGGCCCTTAGCATCACAATGAGTGGATTCAGGTATGATGATTCTAACTGAAATAAGTCACACAGAAAAAGAAACATCATAAGATATCAGTAATACACGGAATGTAAACTTGGCTACACAGGAACTGAATTACAGAACAGAACAGGGTCTCAAATTTAGAAAACCAACTTATGCTTGCTTAAGGGTAAAGGTGAGTTGGGGTGCTGCATAAAACCAGAGATTGAAATGAGCACAGATAAAGTTCCTTAAGCCAAATATGGAATAGACAAGAGCTACTCCTTGCTCAATGAAATGGACTCAACACCGCATATTAAACGCCTAAGAATGTACCTGACTAGTAAGTATCTTAAAACCTATGGATTGCTATGTCTCCGAAAGAGAATCAAGCATGTGTACAGGGGCATAAACGCAACAGTGATAGGATTGGAGAGGTTCGGTGAGCAAATGAAGACCCTTTGAAGTCATATTGCATGGTACCCATTCCACAGGTTTCAACTACCCAGGTTTAAGGTATTCTTCCTTCAGCTAAAACATGCATGTGGAACCTAGAGTATGATCAACCATGTGATCGGGAGACGTGTTCAAATATGTCTCAGTTTTCCTCCCCTAGTACTCGGGTGCAACATTCCAGACGCTTTACTAACACTCTCCCCACTTGGAGAGTCAGCGCCTTTAACCTCCTGTTTGGCCCAGTTTGCAATTTCTGCGGAAGATGAACAGGAATAGCGAGAACCAATGAGAGACTAGCTGCAGGTGTCTGGACGGGCAAATTTAACTCTCATTTCCCACCAGGAAGAGGAAATAACCAAAGGCTCAGCGTGCCGGGCCGGAACCAGATTAGGGCCTGAAGCCATCCTGCGGTGTTGCGGCCAGGTCACAAGAAAGCAAGTTGAAGAAAGGAGCTCAGGGGCACTGTAATTCTCAAACCTGCAGAGTTATAAATGACAGCTATCGTCCAAAAATAGACTGAAGTAAGGCTGCCAAGAGGACTTGAAAGCGGGGCAGAATTGCAGGAAACAGATTTCAGGAGGTAGACTGGAATTGCATTGAAAGCATAGGAAAAGAGGCAGAACGTCCACAATGATGCACATGGCCAAAAAGGGCGTATGCGTTTTTTCCTGAATATATTCAGGAAAAAACGCATACGCCCTTTTTGGCCAACCAAGCAAGCTTGCAAAGGAAATCTGCACTACAATGAAGTCTCACTTCCCCCCAGTCAAAAGGGCCATCTGAAAAAAGTGTAAAATCCAGAAAGGCAGGACAGGCCATGGAGAACTGGGAGCCCTGTTATGCTGATGGGCGGGATGTAAATTGCCAACAACCACTCGGGAGAAGTGTATGGTTTTTCCTGAAACATCTAAAAAACAAAGCAACAGAACCTAGGGCACTTCCACTTATGGTCCTATAGCTTAGGGAAATTAAAATCAAAAAGACACAGCCACCCCAAAGTTTGGAACGGCTCTGTTTACAAGAACCTCGTTTACAGTACAAGTTCAACATCGCAGAAAGTGAAAAATGGATAAAGAAGATGTGGTATTCACTTACAAAGCAATATCACTCAGCAATGAAATCTATGTCATCAGGCCCTTAGCAGCACAATGAGTGGATTCAGGTATGATGATTCTAACTGAAATAAGTCACACAGAAAAAGAAACATCATAAGATATCAGTAACACACGGAATGTAAACTTGGCTACACAGGAACTGAATTACAGAACAGAACAGGGTCTCAAATTTAGAAAACCAACTTATGCTTGCTTAAGGGTAAAGGTGAGTTGGGGTGCTGCATAAACCAGAGATTGAAATGAGCACAGATAAAGTTCCTTAAGTCAAATATGGAATAGACAAGAGCTACTCCTTGCTCAACGAAATGGACTCAACACCGCATATTAAACGCCTAAGAATGTACCTGACTAGTAAGTATCTTAAAACCTATGGATTGCTATGTCTCCGAAAGAGAATCAAGCATGTGTACAGGGGCATAAACGCAGCAGTGATAGGATTGGAGAGGTTCGGTGAGCAAATGAAGACCCTTTGAAGTCATATTGCATGGTACCCATTCCACGGGTCTCAACTCTCCAGGTTTAAGTTATTTTTCCTTCAGCTAAAACATGCATGTGGAACCCAAGTATGATCAACCATGTGAACGGGAGACGTGTTCAAATATGTCTCAGTTTTCCTCCCCTGGTACTCGGGTGCAACATTCCAGACGCTTTACTAACACTCTCCCCACTTGGAGAGTCAGCGCCTTTAACCTCCTGTTTGGCCCAGTTTGCAATTTCTGCGGAAGATGAACAGGAATAGCGAGAACCAATGAGAGACTAGCTGGAGGTGTCTGGACGGGCAAATTTAACTCTCATTTCCCACCAGGAAGAGGAAATAACCAAAGGCTCAGCGTGCCGTGCCGTCCCGGAACCAGATTAGGGCCTGAAGCCATCCTGCGGTGTTGCAGCCAGGTCACAAGAAAGCGAGTTGAAGAAAGGAGCTCAGGGGCACTGTAATTCTCAAACCTGCAGAGTTATAAATGACAGCTATCGTCCAAAAATAGACTGAAGTAAGGCTGCCAAGAGGACTTGAAAGCGGGGCAGAATTGCAGAAAACCGATTTCAGGAGGTAGACTGGAATTGCATTGAAAGCATAGGAAAAGAGGCAGAACGTCCACAATGATGCACTTGGCCAAAAAGGGCGTATGCGGTTTTTCCTGAATATATTCAGGAAAAAACGCATACGCCCTTTTTGGCCAACCAAGCAAGCTTGCAAAGGAAATCTGCACTACAATGAAGTCTCACTTCCCCCCGGTCAAAAGGGCCATCTGAAAAAAGTGTAAAATCCAGAAAGGCAGGACAGGCCATGGAGAACTGGGAGCCTTGTTATGCTGATGGGCGGGATGTAAATTGCCAACAACCACTCGGGAGAAGTGTATGGTGTTTCCTGAAACATCTAAAAAACAAAGCAACAGAACCTAGGGCACTTCCACTTATGGTCCTATAGCTTAGGGAAATTAAAATCAAAAAGACACAGCCACCCCAAAGTTTGGAACGGCTCTGTTTACAAGAACCTCGTTTACAGTACAAGTTCAACATCGCAGAAAGTGAAAAATGGATAAAGAAGTTGTGGTATTTACTTACAAAGCAATATCACTCAGCAATGAAATCTGTGTCATCAGGCCCTTAGCAGGACAATGAGTGGATTCAGGTATGATGATTCTAACTGAAATAAGTCACACAGAAAAAGAAACATCATAAGATATCAGTAATACACGGAATGTAAACTTGGCTACACAGGAACTGAATTACAGAACAGAACAGGGTCTCAAATTTAGAAAACCAACTTATGCTTGCTTAAGGGTAAAGGTGAGTTGGGGTGCTGCATAATCCAGAGATTGAAATGAGCACAGATAAAGTTCCTTAAGTCAAATATGGAATAGACAAGAGCTACTCCTTGCTCAACGAAATGGACTCAACACCGCATATTAAACGCCTAAGAATGTACCTGACTAGTAAGTATCTTAAAACCTATGGATTGCTATGTCTCCGAAAGAGAATCAAGCATGTGTACAGGGGCATAAACGCAGCAGTGATAGGATTGGAGAGGTTCGGTGAGCAAATGAAGACCCTTTGAAGTCATATTGCATGGTACCCATTCCACGGGTCTCAACTCTCCAGGTTTAAGGTATTTTTCCTTCAGCTAAAACATGCATGTGGAACCCAAGTATGATCAACCATGTGAACGGGAGACGTGTTCAAATATGTCTCAGTTTTCCGCCCCTGGTACTCGGGTGCAACATTCCAGACGCTTTACTAACACTCTCCCCACTTGGAGAGTCAGCGCCTTTAACATCCTGTTTGGCCCAGTTTGCAATTTCTGCGGAAGATGAACAGGAATAGCGAGAAGCAATGAGAGACTAGCTGGAGGTGTCTGGACGGGCAAATTTAACTCTCATTTCCCACCAGGAAGAGGAAATAACCAAAGGCTCAGCGTGCCGTGCCGGAACCAGATTAGGGCCTGAAGCCATCCTGCGGTGTTGCAGCCAGGTCACAAGAAAGCGAGTTGAAGAAAGGAGCTCAGGGGCACTGTAATTCTCAAACCTGCAGAGTTATAAATGACAGCTATCGTCCAAAAATAGACTGAAGTAAGGCTGCCAAGAGGACTTGAAAGCGGGGCAGAATTGCAGGAAACCGATTTCAGGAGGTAGACTGGAATTGCATTGAAAGCATAGGAAAAGAGGCAGAACGTCCACAATGATGCACTTGGCCAAAAAGGGCGTATGCGGTTTTTCCTGAATATATTCAGGAAAAAACGCATACGCCCTTTTTGGCCAACCAAGCAAGCTTGCAAAGGAAATCTGCACTACAATGAAGTCTCACTTCCCCCCGGTCAAAAGGGCCATCTGAAAAAAGTGTAAAATCCAGAAAGGCAGGACAGGCCATGGAGAACTGGGAGCCTTGTTATGCTGATGGGCGGGATGTAAATTGCCAACAGACACTCGGGAGAAGTGTATGGTGTTTCCTGAAACATCTAAAAAACAAAGCAACAGAACCTAGGGCACTTCCACTTATGGTCCTATAGCTTATGGAAATTAAAATCAAAAAGACACAGCCACCCCAAAGTTTGGAACGGCTCTGTTTACAAGAACCTCGTTTCCAGTACAAGTTCAACATCGCAGAAAGTGAAAAATGGATAAAGAAGTTTTGGTATTTACTTACAAAGCAATATCACTCAGCAATGAAATCTGTGTCATCAGGCCCTTAGCAGCACAATGAGTGGATTCAGGTATGATGATTCTAACTGAAATAAGTCACACAGAAAAAGAAACACCATAAGATATCAGTAATACACGGAATGTAAACTTGGCTACACAGGAACTGAATTACAGAACAGAACAGGGTCTCAAATTTAGAAAACCAACTTATTCTTACTTAAGGGTAAAGGTGAGTTGGGGTGCTGCATAAAACCAGAGATTGAAATGAGCACAGATAAAGTTCCTTAAGCCAAATATGGAATAGACAAGAGCTACTCCTTGCGCAACGAAATGGACTCAAAACCCCATATTAAACGCCTAAGAATGTACCTGACTAGTAAGTATCTTAAAACCTATGGATTGCTATGTCTCCAAAAGAGAATCAAGCATGTGTACAGGGGCATAAACGCAGCAGTGATAGGATTGGAGAGGTTCGGTGAGCAAATGAAGACCCTTTGAAGTCATATTGCATGGTACCCATTACACGGTTTTCAACTACCCAGGTTTAAGGTATTCTTCATTCAGCTAAAACATGCATGTGGAACCTAGAGTATGATCAACCATGTGATCGGGAGACGTGTTCAAATATGTCTCAGTTTTCCTCCCCTGGTACTCGGGTGCATCATTCCAGACGCTTTACTAACACTCTCCCCACTTGGAGAGTCAGTCCCTTTAACCTCCTGTTTGGCCCAGTTTGCAATTTCTGCGGAAGATGAACAGGAATAGCGAGAACCAATGAGAGGCTAGCTGGAGGTGTCTGGTCGGGCAAATTTAACTCTCATTTCCCACCAGGAAGAGGAATTAACCAAAGGCTCAGCATGCCGGGCCGGAAACAGTTTAGGGCCTGAAGCCATCCTGCGGTGTTGCGGCCAGGTCACAAGAAAGCGAGTTGAAGAAAGGAGCTCAGGGGCACTGTAATTCACAAACCTGCAGAGTTATAAATGACAGCTATCGTCCAAAAATAGACTGAAGTAAGGCTGCCAAGAGGACTTGAAAGCGGGGCAGAATTGCAGGAAACCGATTTCAGGAGGTAGACTGGAATTGCATTGAAAGCATAGGAAAAGAGGCAGAACGTCCACAATGATGCACTTGGCCAAAAAGGGCGTATGCGTTTTTTCCTGAATATATTCAGGAAAAAACGCATACGCCCTTTTTGGCCAACCAAGCAAGCTTGCAAAGGAAATCTGCACTACAATGAAGTCTCACTTCCCCCCGGTCAAAAGGGCCATCTGAAAAAAGTGTAAAATCCAGAAAGGCAGGACAGGCCATGGAGAACTGGGAGCCTTGTTATGCTGATGGGCGGGATGTAAATTGCCAACAGACACTCGGGAGAAGTGTATGGTGTTTCCTGAAACATCTAAAAAACAAAGCAACAGAGCCTAGGGCACTGCCACTTATGGTCCTATAGCTTAGGGAAATTAAAATCAAAAAGACACAGCCACCCCAAAGTTTGGGACGCCTCCGTTTACAAGAACCTCGATTACCGTACAAGTTCAATATCACAGAAAGTGAAAAATGGATAAAGAACTTGTGGTACTTACGTACAATGCAGTATCACTCAGCAATGAAATCTATGTCATCAGTCCCGTAGCAGCATAATGAGTGGATTCAGGTACGATGATTCTAACTGAAATAAGTCACACAGAAAAAGAAACATCATAAGATATCAGTAATACACGGAATGTAAACTTGGCTACACAGGAACTGAATTACAGAACAGAACAGGGTCTCAAATTTAGAAAACCAACTTATGCTTGCTTAAGGGTAAAGGTGAGTTGGGATGCTGCATAAAACCAGAGATTGAAATGAGCACAGATAAAGTTCCTTAAGTCAAATATGGAATAGACAAGAGCTACTCCTTGCTCAACGAAATGGACTCAACACCGCATATTAAACGCCTAAGAATGTACCTGACTTGTAAGTATCTTAAAACCTATGGATTGCTATGTCTCCGAAAGAGAATCAAGCATGTGTACAGGGGCATAAACGCAGCAGTGATAGGATTGGAGAGGTTCGGTGAGCAAATGAAGACCCTTTGAAGTCATATTGCATGGTACCCATTCCACGGGTTTCAACTACCCAGGTTTAAGGTATTCTTCCTTCAGCTAAAACATGCATGTGGAACCTAGAGTATGATCAACCATGTGATCGGGAGACGTGTTCAAATATGTCTCAGTTTTCCTCCCCTGGTACTCGCGTGCAACATTCCAGACGCTTTACTAACACTCTCCCCTCTTGGAGAGTCAGTCCCTTTAACCTCCTGTTTGGCCCAGTTTGCATTTTCTGCGGAAGATGAACAGGAATAGCGAGAACCAATGAGAGGCTAGCTGGAGGTGTCTGGACGGGCAAATTTAACTCTCATTTCCCACCAGGAAGAGGAATTAACCAAAGGCTCAGCATGCCGGGCCGGAACAAGATTAGGGCCTGAAGCCATCCTGCGGTGTTGCGGCCAGGTCACAAGAAAGCGAGTTGAAGAAAGGAGCTCAGGGGCACTGTAATTCACAAACCTGCAGAGTTATAAATGACAGCTATCGTCCAAAAATAGACTGAAGTAAGGCTGCCAAGAGGACTTGAAAGCGGGGCAGAATTGCAGGAAACCGATTTCAGGAGGTAGACTGGAATTGCATTGAAAGCATAGGAAAAGAGGCAGAACGTCCACAATGATGCACTTGGCCAAAAAGGGCGTATGCGTTTTTTCCTGAATATATTCAGGAAAAAACGCATACGCCCTTTTTGGCCAACCAAGCAAGCTTGCAAAGGAAATCTGCACTACAATGAAGTCTCACTTCCCCCCGGTCAAAAGGGCCATCTGAAAAAAGTGTAAAATCCAGAAAGGCAGGACAGGCCATGGAGAACTGGGAGCCTTGTTATGCTGATGGGCGGGATGTAAATTGCCAACAGACACTCGGGAGAAGTGTATGGTGTTTCCTGAAACATCTAAAAAACAAAGCAACAGAGCCTAGGGCACTTCCACTTATGGTCCTATAGCTTAGGGAAATTAAAATCAAAAAGACACAGCCACCCCAAAGTTTGGGACGCCTCTGTTTACAAGAACCTCGTTTACAGTACAAGTTCAACATCGCAGAAAGTGAAAAATGGATAAAGAAGTTGTGGTATTTACTTACAAAGCAATATCACTCAGCAATGAAATCTGTGTCATCAGGCCCTTAGCAGCACAATGAGTGGATTCAGGTATGATGATTCTAACTGAAGTAAGTCACACAGAAAAAGAAACATCATAAGATTTCAGTAATACACGGAATGTAAACTTGGCTACACAGGAACTGAATTACAGAACAGAACAGGGTCTCAAATTTAGAAAAACAACTTATGCTTGCTTAAGGGTAAAGGTGAGTTGGGGTGCTGCATAAAACCAGAGATTGAAATGAGCACAGATAAAGTTCCTTAAGCCAAATATGGAATAGACAAGAGCTACTCCTTGCTCAACGAAATGGACTCAACACCGCATATTAAACGCCTAAGAATGTACCTGACTAGTAAGTATCTTAAAACCTATGGATTGCTATGTCTCCAAAAGAGAATCAAGCATGTGTACAGGGGCATAAACACAGCAGTGATAGGATTGGAGAGGTTCGGTGAGCAAATGAAGACCCTTTGAAGTCATATTTCATGGTACCCATTACACGGGTCTTAACTCTCCAGGTTTAAGGTATTCTTCCTTCAGCTAAATCATGCATGTGGAACCCAAGTATGATCAACCATGTGAACGGGAGACGTGTTCAAATATGTCTCAGTTTTCCTCCCCTGGTACTCGGGTGCAACATTCCAGACGCTTTACTAACACTCTCCCCACTTGGAGAGTCAGCGCCTTTAACCTCCTGTTTGGCCCAGTTTGCAATTTCTGCGGAAGATGAACAGGAATAGCGAGAACCAATGGGAGGCTAGCTGGAGGTGTCTGGACGGGCAAATTTAACTCTCATTTCCCACCAGGAAGAGGAAATAACCAAAGGCTCAGCGTGCCGTGCCGGAACCAGATTAGGGCCTGAAGCCATCCTGCGGTGTTGCGGCCAGGTCAAAAGAAAGCAGGTTGAAGAAAGGAGCTCTGGGGCACTGTAATTCACAAACCTGCAGAGTTATAAATGACAGCTATCGTCCAAAAATAGACTGAAGTAAGGCTGCCAAGAGGACTTGAAAGCGGCGCAGAATTGCAGGAAACCGATTTCAGGAGGTAGACTGGAATTGCATTGAAAGCATAGGAAAAGAGGCAGAACGTCCACAATGATGCACTTGGCCAAAAAGGGCGTATGCGTTTTTTCCTGAATATATTCAGGAAAAAACGCATACGCCCTTTTTGGCCAACCAAGCAAGCTTGCAAAGGAAATCTGCACTACAATGAAGTCTCACTTCCCCCCGGTCAAAAGGGCCATCTGAAAAAAGTGTAAAATCCAGAAAGGCAGGACAGGCCATGGAGAACTGGGAGCCTTGTTATGCTGATGGGCGGGATGTAAATTGCCAACAGACACTTGGGAGAAGTGTATGGTGTTTCCTGAAACATCTAAAAAACAAAGCAACAGAGCCTAGGGCACTTCCACTTATGGTCCTATAGCTTAGGGAAATTAAAATCAAAAAGACACAGCCACCCCAAAGTTTGGGACGCCTCCGTTTACAAGAACCTCGATTACCGTACAAGTTCAATATCACAGAAAGTGAAAAATGGATAAAGAACTTGTGGTACTTACGTACAATGCAGTATCACTCAGCAATGAAATCTATGTCATCAGTCCCGTAGCAGCATAATGAGTGGATTCAGGTACGATGATTCTAACTGAAATAAGTCACACAGAAAAAGAAACATCATAAGATATCAGTAATACACGGAATGTAAACTTGGCTACACAGGAACTGAATTACAGAACAGAACAGGGTCTCAAATTTAGAAAACCAACTTATGCTTGCTTAAGGGTAAAGGTGAGTTGGGATGCTGCATAAAACCAGAGATTGAAATGAGCACAGATAAAGTTCCTTAAGTCAAATATGGAATAGACAAGAGCTACTCCTTGCTCAACGAAATGGACTCAACACCGCATATTAAACGCCTAAGAATGTACCTGACTTGTAAGTATCTTAAAACCTATGGATTGCTATGTCTCCGAAAGAGAATCAAGCATGTGTACAGGGGCATAAACGCAGCAGTGATAGGATTGGAGAGGTTCGGTGAGCAAATGAAGACCCTTTGAAGTCATATTGCATGGTACCCATTCCACGGGTTTCAACTACCCAGGTTTAAGGTATTCTTCCTTCAGCTAAAACATGCATGTGGAACCTAGAGTATGATCAACCATGTGATCGGGAGACGTGTTCAAATATGTCTCAGTTTTCCTCCCCTGGTACTCGCGTGCAACATTCCAGACGCTTTACTAACACTCTCCCCTCTTGGAGAGTCAGTCCCTTTAACCTCCTGTTTGGCCCAGTTTGCATTTTCTGCGGAAGATGAACAGGAATAGCGAGAACCAATGAGAGGCTAGCTGGAGGTGTCTGGACGGGCAAATTTAACTCTCATTTCCCACCAGGAAGAGGAATTAACCAAAGGCTCAGCATGCCGGGCCGGAACAAGATTAGGGCCTGAAGCCATCCTGCGGTGTTGCGGCCAGGTCACAAGAAAGCGAGTTGAAGAAAGGAGCTCAGGGGCACTGTAATTCACAAACCTGCAGAGTTATAAATGACAGCTATCGTCCAAAAATAGACTGAAGTAAGGCTGCCAAGAGGACTTGAAAGCGGGGCAGAATTGCAGGAAACCGATTTCAGGAGGTAGACTGGAATTGCATTGAAAGCATAGGAAAAGAGGCAGAACGTCCACAATGATGCACTTGGCCAAAAAGGGCGTATGCGTTTTTTCCTGAATATATTCAGGAAAAAACGCATACGCCCTTTTTGGCCAACCAAGCAAGCTTGCAAAGGAAATCTGCACTACAATGAAGTCTCACTTCCCCCCGGTCAAAAGGGCCATCTGAAAAAAGTGTAAAATCCAGAAAGGCAGGACAGGCCATGGAGAACTGGGAGCCTTGTTATGCTGATGGGCGGGATGTAAATTGCCAACAGACACTCGGGAGAAGTGTATGGTGTTTCCTGAAACATCTAAAAAACAAAGCAACAGAGCCTAGGGCACTTCCACTTATGGTCCTATAGCTTAGGGAAATTAAAATCAAAAAGACACAGCCACCCCAAAGTTTGGGACGCCTCTGTTTACAAGAACCTCGTTTACAGTACAAGTTCAACATCGCAGAAAGTGAAAAATGGATAAAGAAGTTGTGGTATTTACTTACAAAGCAATATCACTCAGCAATGAAATCTGTGTCATCAGGCCCTTAGCAGCACAATGAGTGGATTCAGGTATGATGATTCTAACTGAAGTAAGTCACACAGAAAAAGAAACATCATAAGATTTCAGTAATACACGGAATGTAAACTTGGTTACACAGGAACTGAATTACAGAACAGAACAGGGTCTCAAATTTAGAAAACCAACTTATGCTTGCTTAAGGGTAAAGGTGAGTTGGGGTGCAGCATAAAACGAGAGACTGAAATGAGCACAGATAAAGTTCCTTAAGCCAAATATGGAATAGACAAGAGCTACTCCTTGCTCAACGAAATGGACTCAACACCGCATATTAAACGCCTAAGAATGTGCCTGACTAGTAAGTATCTTAAAACCTATGGATTGCTATGTCTCCGAAAGAGAATCAAGCATGTGTACAGGGGCATAAACGCAGCAGTGATCGGATTGGAGAGGTTCGGTGAGCAAATGAAGACCCTTTGAAGTCATATTGCATGGTACCCATTCCACGGGTCTCAACTCTCCAGGTTTAAGGTATTCTTCCTTCAGCTAAAACATGAATGTGGAACCCAAGTATGATCAACCATGTGAACGGGAGACGTGTTCAAATATGTCTCAGTTTTCCTCCCCTGGTACTCGGGTGCAACATTCCAGACGCTTTACTAACACTCTCCCCACTTGGAGAGTCAGCGCCTTTAACCTCCTGTTTGGCCCAGTTTGCAATTTCTGCGGAAGATGAACAGGAATAGCGAGAACCAATGAGAGGCTAGCTGGAGGTGTCTGGACGGGCAAATTTAACTCTCATTTCCCACCAGGAAGAGGAAATAACCAAAGGCTCAGCGTGCCGTACCGGAACCAGATTAGGGCCTGAAGCCATCCTGCGGTGTTGCGGCCAGGTCACAAGAAAGCGAGTTGAAGAAAGGAGCTCAGGGGCACTGTAATTCACAAACCTGCAGAGTTATAAATGACAGCTATCGTCCAAAAATAGACTGAAGTAAGGCTGCCAAGAGGACTTGAAAGCGGGGCAGAATTGCAGGAAACCGATTTCAGGAGGTAGACTGGAATTGCATTGAAAGCATAGGAAAAGAGGCAGAACGTCCACAATGATGCACTTGGCCAAAAAGGGCGTATGCGTTTTTTCCTGAATATATTCAGGAAAAAACGCATACGCCCTTTTTGGCCAACCAAGCAAGCTTGCAAAGGAAATCTGCACTACAATGAAGTCTCACTTCCCCCCGGTCAAAAGGGCCATCTGAAAAAAGTGTAAAATCCAGAAAGGCAGGACAGGCCATGGAGAACTGGGAGCCTTGTTATGCTGATGGGCGGGATGTAAATTGCCAACAGACACTCGGGAGAAGTGTATGGTGTTTCCTGAAACATCTAAAAAACAAAGCTACAGAACCTAGGGCACTTCCACTTATGGTCCTATAGCTTAGGGAAATTAAAATCAAAAAGACACAGCCACCCCAAAGTTTGGAACGGCTCTGTTTACAAGAACCTCGTTTACAGTACAAGTTCAACATCGCAGAAAGTGAAAAATGGATAAAGAAGTTGTGGTATTTACTTACAAAGCAATATCACTCAGCAATGAAATCTGTGTCATCAGGCCCTTAGCAGCACAATGAGTGGATTCAGGTATGATGATTCTAACTGAAGTAAGTCACACAGAAAAAGAAACATCATAAGATATCAGTAATACACGGAATGTAAACTTGGCTACACAGGAACTGAATTACAGAACAGAACAGGGTCTCAAATTTAGAAAACCAACTATGCTTGCTTAAGGGTAAAGGTGAGTTGGGGTGCTGCATAAAACCAGAGATTGAAATGAGCACAGATAAAGTTCCTTAAGTCAAATATGGAATAGACAAGAGCTACTCCTTGCTCAACGAAATGGACTCAACACCGCATATTAAACGCCTAAGAATGTGCCTGACTAGTAAGTATTTTAAAACCTATGGATTGCTATGTCTCCAAAAGAGAATCAAGCGTGTGTACAGGGGCATAAACGCAGCAGTGATAGGATTGGAGAGGTTCGGTGAGCAAATGAAGACCCTTTGAAGTCATATTGCATGGTACCCATTCCACGGGTTTCAACTACCCATGTTTAAGGTATTCTTCCTTCAGCTAAAACATGCATGTGGAACCCAGAGTATGATCAACCGTGTGATCGGGAGACGTGTTCAAATATGTCTCAGTTTTCCTCCCCTGGTACTCGGGTGCAACATTCCAGACGCTTTACTAACACTCTCCCCACTTGGAGAGTCAGTCCCTTTAACCTCCTGTTTGGCCCAGTTTGCAATTTCTGCGGAAGATGAACAGGAATAGCGAGAACCAATGAGAGGCTAGCTGGAGGTGTCTGGACGGGCAAATTTAACTCTCATTTCCCACCAGGAAGAGGAATTAACCAAAGGCTCAGCATGCCGGGCCGGATCCAGATTAAGGCCTGAAGCCATCCTGCGGTGTTGCGGCCAGCTCACAAGAAAGCGAGTTGAAGAAAGGAGCTCAGGGGCACTGTAATTCACAAACCTGCAGAGTTATAAATGACAGCTATCGTCCAAAAATGGACTGAAGTAAGGCTGCCAAGAGGACTTGAAAGCAGGGCAGAATTGCAGGAAACCGATTTCAGGAGGTACACTGGAATTGCATTGAAAGCATAGGAAAAGAGGCAGAACGTCCACAATGATGCACTTGGCCAAAAAGGGCGTATGCGTTTTTTCCTTCAGGAAAAAACGCATACGCCCTTTTTGGCCAACCAAGCAAGCTTGCAAAGGAAATCTGCACTACAATGAAGTCTCACTTCCCCCCGGTCAAAAGGGACATCTGAAAAAAATGTAAAATCCAGAAAGGCAGGACAGGCCATGGAGAACTGGGAGCCTTGTTATGCTGATGGGCGGGATGTAAATTGCCAACAGACACTTGGGAGAAGTGTATGGTGTTTCCTGAAACATCTAAAAAACAAAGCAACAGAGCCTAGGGCACTGCCACTTATGGACCTATAGCTTAGGGAAATTAAAATCAAAAAGACACAGCCACCCCAAAGTTTGGGACGCCTCTGTTTACAAGAACCTCATTTACAGTACAAGTTCAACATCGCAGAAAGTGAAAAATGGATAAAGAAGTTGTGGTATTTACTTACAAAGCAATATCACTCAGCAATGAAATCTATGTCATCAGGCCCTTAGCATCACAATGAGTGGATTCAGGTATGATGATTCTAACTGAAATAAGTCACACAGAAAAAGAAACATCATAAGATATCAGTAATACACGGAATGTAAACTTGGCTACACAGGAACTGAATTACAGAACAGAACAGGGTCTCAAATTTAGAAAACCAACTTATGCTTGCTTAAGGGTAAAGGTGAGTTGGGGTGCTGCATAAAACCAGAGATTGAAATGAGCACAGATAAAGTTCCTTAAGTCAAATATGGAATAGACAAGAGCTACTCCTTGGTCAACGAAATGGACTCAACACCGCATATTAAACGTCTAAGAATGTACCTGACTAGTAAGTATCTTAAAACCTATGGATTGCTATGTCTCCGAAAGAGAATCAAGCATGTGTACAGGGGCATAAACGCAGCAGTGATAGGATTGGAGAGGTTCGGTGAGCAAATGAAGACCCTTTGAAGTCATATTGCATGGTACCCATTACACGGGTCTTAACTCTCCAGGTTTAAGGTATTCTTCCTTCAGCTAAAACATGCATGTGGAACCCAAGTATGATCAACTATGTGAACGGGAGACGTGTTCAAATATGTCTCAGTTTTCCTCCCCTGGTACTCGGGTGCAACATTCCAGACGCTTTACTAACACTCTCCTGACTTGGAGAGTCAGGCCCTTTAAACTCCTGTTTGGCACAGTTTGCAATTTCTGCAGAAGATGAACAGGAATAGCGAGAACCAATGAGAGACTAGCTGGAGGTGTCTGGACGGGCAAATTTAACTCTCATTTCCCACCAGGAAGAGGAATTAACCAAAGGCTCAGCGTGCCGTGCCGGAACCAGATTAGGGCCTGAAGCCATCCTGCGGTTTTGCGGCCAGCTCAAAAGAAAGCGAGTTGAAGAAAGGAGCTCAGGGGCACTATAATTCACAAACCTGCAGAGTTATAAATGACAGCTATCGTCCAAAAATAGACTGAAGTAAGGCTGCCAAGAGGACTTGAAAGCGGGGCAGAATTGCAGGAAACCGATTTCAGGAGGTAGACTGGAATTGCATTGAAAGCATAGGAAAAGAGGCAGAACGTCCACAATGATGCACTTGGCCAAAAAGGGCGTATGCGTTTTTTCCTGAATATATTCAGGAAAAAACGCATACGCCCTTTTTGGCCAACCAAGCAAGCTTGCAAAGGAAATCTGCACTACAATGAAGTCTCACTTCCCCCCGGTCAAAAGGGCCATCTGAAAAAAGTGTAAAATCCAGAAAGGCAGGACAGGCCATGGAGAACTGGGAGCCTTGTTATGCTGATGGGCGGGATGTAAATTCCCAACAGACACTTGGGAGAAGTGTATGGTGTTTCCTGAAACATCTAAAAAACAAAGCAACAGAGCCTAGGGCACTGCCACTTATGGACCTATAGCTTAGGGAAATTAAAATCAAAAAGACACAGCCACCCCAAAATTTGGGACGCCTCTGTTTACAAGAACCTCGTTTACAGTACAAGTTCAACATCGCAGAAAGTGAAAAATGGATAAAGAAGTTGTGGTATTTACTTACAAAGCAATATCACTCAGCAATGAAATCTATGTCATCAGGCCCTTAGCATCACAATGAGTGGATTCAGGTATGATGATTCTAACTGAAATAAGTCACACAGAAAAAGAAACATCATAAGATATCAGTAATACACGGAATGTAAACTTGGCTACACAGGAACTGAATTACAGAACAGAACAGGGTCTCAAATTTAGAAAACCAACTTATGCTTGCTTAAGGGTAAAGGTGAGTTGGGGTGCTGCATAAAACCAGAGATTGAAATGAGCACAGATAAAGTTCCTTAAGTCAAATATGGAATAGACAAGAGCTACTCCTTGCTCAACGAAATGGACTCAACACCGCATATTAAACGCCTAAGAATGTACCTGACTAGTAAGTATCGTAAAACCTATGGATTGCTATGTCTCCGAAAGAGAATCAAGCATGTGTACAGGGGCATAAACGCAGCAGTGATAGGATTGGAGAGGTTCGGTGAGCAAATGAAGACCCTTTGAAGTCATATTGCATGGTACCCATTCCACGGGTCTCAACTCTCCAGGTTTAAGGTATTCTTCCTTCAGCTAAAACATGCATGTGGAACCCAAGTATGATCAACCATGTGAACGGGAGACGTGTTCAAATATGTCTCAGTTTTCCTCCCCTGGTACTCGGGTGCAACATTCCAGACGCTTTACTAACACTCTCCCCACTTGGAGAGTCAGCGCCTTTAACCTCCTGTTTGGCCCAGTTTGCAATTTCTGCGGAAGATGAACAGGAATAGCGAGAACCAATGAGAGGCTAGCTGGAGGTGTCTGGACGGGCAAATTTAACTCTCATTTCCCACCAGGAAGAGGAAATAACCAAAGGCTCAGCGTGCCGTACCGGAACCAGATTAGGGCCTGAAGCCATCCTGCGGTGTTGCGGCCAGCTCAAAAGAAAGCGAGTTGAAGAAAGGAGCTCAGGGGCACTGTAATTCACAAACCTGCAGAGTTATAAATGACAGCTATCGTCCAAAAATAGACTGAAGTAAGGCTGCCAAGAGGACTTGAAAGCGGGGCAGAATTGCAGGAAACCGATTTCAGGAGGTAGACTGGAATTGCATTGAAAGCATAGGAAAAGAGGCAGAACGTCCACAATGATGCACTTGGCCAAAAAGGGCGTATGCGTTTTTTCCTGAATATATTCAGGAAAAAACGCATACGGCCTTTTTGGCAAACCAAGCAAGCTTGCAAAGGAAATCTGCACTACAATGAAGTCTCACTTCCTCCGGTCAAAAGGGCCATCTGAAAAAAGTGTAAAATCCAGAAAGGCAGGACAGGCCATGGAGAACTGGGAGCCTTGTTATGCTGATGGGCGAGATGTAAATTGCCAACAGACACTCGGGAGAAGTGTATGGTGTTTCCTGAAACATCTAAAAAACAAAGCAACAGAGCCTAGGGCACTTCCACTTATGGTCTTATAGCTTAGGGAAATTAAAATCAAAAAGACACAGCCACCCCAAAGTCTGGGACGCCTCTGTTTACAAGAACCTCGTTTACAGTACAAGTTCAACATCGCAGAAAGTGAAAAATGGATAAAGAAGTTGTGGTATTTACTTACAAAGCAATATCACTCAGCAATGAAATCTATGTCATCAGGCCCTTAGCATCACAATGAGTGGATTCAGGTATGATGATTCTAACTGAAATAAGTCACACAGAAAAAGAAACATCATAAGATATCAGTAATACACGGAATGTAAACTTGGCTACACAGGAACTGAATTACAGAACAGAACAGGGTCTCAAATTTAGAAAACCAACTTATGCTTGCTTAAGGGTAAAGGTGAGTTGGGGTGCTGCATAAAACCAGAGATTGAAATGAGCACAGATAAAGTTCCTTAAGTCAAATATGGAATAGACAAGAGCTACTCCTTGTTCAACGAAATGGACTCAACACCGCATATTAAACGCCTAAGAATGTACCTGACTAGTAAGTATCGTAAAACCTATGGATTGCTATGTCTCCAAAAGAGAATCAAGCATGTGTACAGGGGCATAAACGCAGCAGTGATAGGATTGGAGAGGTTCGGTGAGCAAATGAAGACCCTTTGAAGTCATATTGCATGGTACCCATTCCAGGGGTTTCAACTACCCAGGTTTAAGGTATTCTTCCTTCAGCTAAAACGTGCATGTGGAACCTAGAGTATGATCAACCATGTGATCGGGAGACGTGTTCAAATATGTCTTAGTTTTCCTCCCCTGGTACTCGGGTGCAACATTCCAGACGCTTTACTAACACTCTCCCCACTTGGAGAGTCAGCGCCTTTAACCTCCTGTTTGGCCCAGTTTGCAATTTCTGCGGAAGATGAACAGGAATAGCGAGAACAAATGAGAGGCTAGCTGGAGGTGTCTGGACGGGCAAATTTAACTCTCATTTCCCACCAGGAAGAGGAAATAACCAAAGGCTCAGCGTGCCGTACCGGAACCAGATTAGGGCCTGAAGCCATCCTGCGGTGTTGCGGCCAGCTCAAAAGAAAGCGAGTTGAAGAAAGGAGCTCAGGGGCACTGTAATTCACAAACCTGCAGAGTTATAAATGACAGCTATCGTCCAAAAATAGACTGAAGTAAGGCTGCCAAGAGGACTTGAAAGCGGGGCAGAATTGCAGGAAACCGATTTCAGGAGGTAGACTGGAATTGCATTGAAAGCATAGGAAAAGAGGCAGAACGTCCACAATGATGCACTTGGCCAAAAAGGGCGTATGCGTTTTTTCCTGAATATATTCAGGAAAAAACGCATACGCCCTTTTTGGCCAACCAAGCAAGCTTGCAAAGGAAATCTGCACTACAATGAAGTCTCACTTCCTCCCGGTCAAAAGGGCCATCTGAAAAAAGTGTAAAATCCAGAAAGGCAGGACAGGCCATGGAGAACTGGGAGCCTTGTTATGCTGATGGGCGGGATGTAAATTGCCAACAGACACTCGGGAGAAGTGTATGGTGTTTCCTGAAACATCTAAAAAACAAAGCAACAGAGCCTAGGGCACTGCCACTTATGGTCTTATAGCTTAGGGAAATTAAAATCAAAAAGACACAGCCACCCCAAAGCTTGGGACGCCTCTGTTTACAAGAACCTCGTTTACAGTACAAGTTCAACATCGCAGAAAGTGAAAAATGGATAAAGAAGTTGTGGTATTTACTTACAAAGCAATATCACTCAGCAATGAAATCTATGTCATCAGGCCCTTAGCATCACAATGAGTGGATTCAGGTACGATGATTCTAACTGAAATAAGTCACACAGAAAAAGAAACATCATAAGATATCAGTAATACACGGAATGTAAACTTGGCTACACAGGAACTGAATTACAGAACAGAACAGGGTCTCAAATTTAGAAAACCAACTTATGCTTGCTTAAGGGTAAAGGTGAGTTGGGGTGCTGCATAAAACCAGAGATTGAAATGAGCACAGATAAAGTTCCTTAAGTCAAATATGGAATAGACAAGAGCTACTCCTTGCTCAACGAAATGGACTCAACACCGCATATTAAACACCTAAGAATGTACCTGACTAGTAAGTATCGTAAAACCTATGGATTGCTATGTCTCCAAAAGAGAATCAAGCCTGTGTACAGGGGTGTAAACGCAGCAGTGATAGGATTGGATAGGTTCGGTGAGCAAATGAAGACCCTTTGAAGTCATATTGCATGGTACCCATTCCACGGGTCTCAACTCTGCAGGTTTAAGGTATTCTTCCTTCAGCTAAAACATGCATGTGGAACCCAGAGTATGATCAACCGTGTGAACGGGAGACGTGTTCAAATATGTCTCAGTTCTTCTCCCCTGGTACTCGTGTGCAACATTCCAGACGCTTTACTAACACTCTCCCCACTTGGAGAGTCAGCGCCTTTAACCTCCTCTTTGGCCCAGTTTGCAATTTCTGCGCAAGATGAACAGGAATAGGGAGAACCAATGAGAGACTAGCTGGAGGTGTCTGGACGGGCAAATTTAACTCTCATTTCCCACCAGGAAGAGGAAATAACCAAAGGCTCAGCGTGCCGTACCGGAACCAGATTAGGGCCTGAAGTCATCCTGCGGTGTTGCGGCCAGGTCACAAGAAAGCGAGTTGAAGAAAGGAGCTCAGGGGCACTGTAATTCACAAACCTGCAGAGTTATAAATGACAGCTATCGTCCAAAAATAGACTGAAGTAAGGCTGCCAAGAGGACTTGAAAGCGGGGCAGAATTGCAGGAAACCGATTTCAGGAGGTAGACTGGAATTGCATTGAAAGCATAGGAAAAGAGGCAGAACGTCCACAATGATGCACTTGGCCAAAAAGGGCGTATGCGTTTTTTCCTGAATATATTCAGGAAAAAACGCATACGCCCTTTTTAGCCAACCAAGCAAGCTTGCAAAGGAAATCTGCACTACAATGAAGTCTCACTTCCCCCCGGTCAAAAGGGCCATCTGAAAAAAGTGTAAAATCCAGAAAGGCAGGACAGGCCATGGAGAACTGGGAGCCTTGTTATGCTGATGGGCGGTATTTAAATTGCCAACAGACACTCGGGAGAAGTGTATCGTGTTTCCTGAAACATCTAAAAAACAAAGCAACAGAGCCTAGGGCACTTCCACTTATGGTCCTATAGCATAGGGAAATTAAAATCAAAAAGACACAGCCACCCCAAAGTTTGGGACGACTCTGTTTACAAGAACCTCATTTATCGTACAAGTTCAATATCACATAAAGTGAAAAATGGATAAAGAACTTGTGGTACTTACGTACAATGCAGTATCACTCAGCAATGAAATCTATGTCATCAGGCCCGTAGCAGCATAATGAGTGGATTCAGGTACGATGATTCTAACTGAAATAAGTCACACAGAAAAAGAAACATCATAAGATATCACTAATACAAAGAATGTAAACTTGGCTACACAGGAACTGAATTACAGAACAGAACAGGGTCTCAAATTTAGAAAACCAACTTATGCTTGCTTAAGGGGAAAGGTGAGTTGGGGTGCTGCATAAAACCAGAGATTGAAATGAGCACAGATAAAGTTCCTTAAGCCAAATATGGAATAGACAAGAGCTACTCCTTGCTCAACGAAATGGACTCAACACCGCATATTAAACGCCTAAGAATGTACCTGACTAGTAACTATCTTAAAACCTATGGATTGCTATGTCTCCGAAAGAGAATCAAGCATGTGTACAGGGGCATAAACGCAGCAGTGATAGGATTGGATAGGTTCGGTGAACAAATGAAGACCCTTTGAAGTCATATTGCATGGTACCCATTCCACGGGTTTCAACTACCTAGGTTTAAGGTATTCTTCCCTCAGCTAAAACATGCATGTGGAACCCAGAGTATGATCAACCATGTGATCGGGAGACGTGTTCAAATATGTCTCAGTTTTCCTCCCCTGGTACTCGGGTGCAACATTCCAAACGCTTTACTAACACTCTCCCCACTTGGAGAGTCAGTGCCTTTAACCTCCTGTATGGCCCAGTTTGCAATTTCTGCGGAAGATGTACAGGAATAGGGAGAACCAATGAGAGACAAGCGGGAGGTGTCTGGACGGGCAAATTTAACTCTAATTTCCCACCAGGATGAGGAATTAACCAAAGGCTCAGCGTGCCGTGCCGGAACCAGATTAGGGCCTGAAGCCATACGGCGGTGTTGCGGCCAGGTCACAAGAAAGCGAGTTGAAGAAAGGAGCTCAGGGGCACTGTAATTCACAAACCTGCAGAGTTATAAATGACAGCTATCGTCCAAAAATAGACTGAAGTAAGGCTGCCAAGAGGACTTGAAAGCGGGGCAGAATTGCAGGAAACCGATTTCAGGAGGTAGACTGGAATTGCATTGAAAGCATAGGAAAAGAGGCAGAACGTCCACAATGATGCACTTGGCCAAAAAGGGCGTATGCGTTTTCTCCTGAATATATTCAGGAAAAAACGCATACGCCCTTTTTGGCCAACCAAGCAAGCTTGCAAAGCAAATATGCACTACAATGAAGTCTCACTTCCCCCGGGTCAAAAGGGCCATCTGAAAAAATTGTAAAATCCAGAAAGGCAGGACACGCCATGGAGAACTGGGAGCCTTGTTATGCTGATGGGCGGGATGTAAATTGCCAACAGACACTCGGGAGAAGTGTATGGTGTTTCCTGAAACATCTAAAAAACAAAGCAACAGAGCCTAGGGCACTTCCACTTATGGTCCTATAGCTTAGGGAAATTAAAATCAAAAAGACACAGCCACCCCAAAGTTTGGGACGCCTCTGTTTACAAGAACCTCGTTTACCGTACAAGTTCAATATCACAGAAAGTGAAAAATGGATAAAGAACTTGTGGTACTTACGTACAATGCAGTATCACTCAGCAATGAAATCTATGTCATCAGACCCTTAGCAGCACAATGAGTGGATTCAGGTATGATGATTCTAACTGAAATAAGTCACACAGAAAAAGAAACATCATAAGATATCAGTAATACACGGAATGTAAACTTGGCTACACAGGAACTGAAATACAGAACAGAACAGGGTCTCAAATTTAGAAAACCAACTTATGCTTGCTTAAGGGGAAAGGTGAGTTGGGGTGCTGCATAAAACCAGAGATTGAAATGAGCACAGATAAAGTTCCTTAAGCCAAATATGGAATAGACAAGAGCTACTCCTTGCTCAACGAAATGGACTCAACACCGCATATTAAACGCCAAAGAATGTACCTGACTAGTAAGTATCTTAAAACCTATAGACTGCTATGTCTCCGAAAGAGAATCAAGCATGTGTACAATGGCATAAACGCAGCAGTGATAGGATTGGAGAGGTTCGGTGAGCAAATGAAGACCCTTTGAAGTCATATTGCATGGTACCCATTCCACGGGTTTCAACTACCCATGTTTTAGGTATTCTTCCTTCAGCTAAAACATGCATGTGGAACCCAGAGTATGATCAACCATGTGATCGGGAGACGTGTTCAAATATGTCTCAGTTTTCCTCCCCTGGTACTCGGGTGCAACATTCCAGACGCTTTACTAACACTCTCCCCACTTGGAGAGTCACTCCCTTTAACCTCCTGTTTGGCCCAGTTTGCAATTTCTGCGGAAGATGAACAGGAATAGCGAGAACCAATGAGAGGCTAGCTGGAGGTGTCTGGACGGGCAAATTTAACTCTCATTTCCCATCAGGAAGAGGAATTAACCAAAGGCTCAGCATGCCATGCCGGAAACAGATTAGGGCCTGAAGCCATCCTGCGGTGTTGCGGCCAGGTCACAAGAAAGCGAGTTGAAGAAAGGAGCTCAGGGGCACTGTAATTCACAAACCTGCAGAGTTATAAATGACAGCTATCGTCCAAAAATATACTGAAGTAAGGCTGCCAAGAGGACTTGAAAGCGGGGCAGAATTGCAGGAAACCGATTTCAGGAGGTAGACTGGAATTGCATTGAAAGCATAGGAAAAGAGGCAGAACGTCCACAATGATGCACTTGGCCAAAAAGGGCGTATGCGTTTTTTCCTGAATATATTCAGGAAAAAACGCATACGCCCTTTTTGGCCAACCAAGCAAGCTTGCAAAGGAAATCTGCACTACAATGAAGTCTCACTTCCCCCCCGGTCAAAAAGGCCATCTGAAAAAAGTGTAAAATCCAGAAAGGCAGGACAGGCCATGGAGAACTGGGAGCCTTGTTATGCTGATGGGCGGGATGTAAATAGCCAACAGACACTCCGGAGACGTGTATGGTGTTTCCTGAAACATCTAAAAAACAAAGCAACAGAGCCTAGTGCATTTCCACTTATGGTCCTATAGCTTAGGGAAATTAAAATCAAAAAGACACAGCCACCCCAAAGTTTGGGACGCCTCTGTTTACAAGAACCTCGTTTACAGTACAAGTTCAACATCGCAGAAAGTGAAAAATGGATAAAGAAGTTGTGGTATTTACTTACAAAGCAATATCACTCAGCAATGAAATCTGTGTCATCAGGCCCTTAGCAGCACAATGAGTGGATTCAGGTATGATGATTCTAACTGAAATAAGTCACACAGAAAAAGAAACATCATAAGATATCAGTAATACACGGAATGTAAACTTGGCTACACAGGAACTGAATTACAGAACAGAACAGGGTCTCAAATTTAGAAAACCAACTTATTCTTGCTTAAGGGTAAAGGTGAGTTGGGGTGCAGCATAAAACGAGAGATTGAAATGAGCACAGATAAAGTTCCTTAAGCCAAATATGGAATAGACAAGAGCTACTCCTTGCTCAACGAAATGGACTCAACACCGCATATTAAACGCCTAAGAATGTACCTGACTAGTAAGTATCTTAAAACCTATGGATTGCTATGTCTCCGAAAGAGAATCAAGCATGTGTACAGGGGCATAAACGCAGCAGTGATAGGATTGGAGAGGTTCGGTGAGCAAATGAAGACCCTTTGAAGTCATATTGCATGGTACCCATTCCACGGGTTTCAACTACCCAGTTTTAAGTTATTCTTCCTTCAGCTAAAACATGCATGTGGAACCTAGAGTATGATCAACCATGTGATCGGGAGACGTGTTCAAATATGTCTCAGTTTTCCTCCCCTGGTACTCGGGTGCAACATTCCAGACGCTTTACTAACACTCTCCCCACTTGGAGAGTCAGTCCCTTTAACCTCCTGTTTGGCCCAGTTTGCAATTTCTGTGGAAGATGAACAGGAATAGCGAGAACCAATGAGAGGCTAGCTGGAGGTGTCTGGACGGGCAAATTTAACTCTCATTTCCCACCAGGAAGAGGAAATAACCAAAGGCTCAGCGTGCCGTGCTGGAACCAGATTAGGGCCTGAAGCCATCCTGCGGTGTTGCGGCCAGGTCACAAGAAAGCAAGTTGAAGAAAGGAGCTCAGGGGCACTGTAATTCACAAACCTGCAGAGTTATAAATGACAGCTATCATCCAAAAATAGACTGAAGTAAGGCTGCCAAGAGGACTTGAAAGCGGGGCAGAATTGCAGGAAACCGATTTCAGGAGGTAGACTGGAATTGCATTGAAAGCATAGGAAAAGAGGCAGAACGTCCACAATGATGCACTTGGCCAAAAAGGGCGTATGCGTTTTTTCCTGAATATATTCAGGAAAAAACGCATACGCCCTTTTTGGCCAACCAAGCAAGCTTGCAAAGGAAATCTGCACTACAATGAAGTCTCACTTCCCCCCGGTCAAAAGGGCCATCTGAAAAAAGTGTAAAATCCAGAAAGGCAGGACAGGCCATGGAGAACTGGGAGCCTTGTTATGCTGATGGGCGGGATGTAAATTGCCAACAACCACTCGGGAGAAGTGTATGGTGTTTCCTGAAACATCTAAAAAACAAAGCAACAGAACCTAGGGCACTTCCACTTATGGGCCTATAGCTTAGGGAAATTAAAATCAAAAAGACACAGCCACCCCAAAGTTTGGAACGGCTCTGTTTACAAGAACCTCATTTACAGTACAAGTTCAACATCGCAGAAAGTGAAAAATGGATAAAGAAGTTGTGGTATTCACTTACAAAGCAATATCACTCAGCAATGAAATCTGTGTCATCAGGCCCTTAGCAGCACAATGAGTGGATTCAGGTATGATGATTTTAACTGAAGTAAGTCACACAGAAAAAGAAACATCATAAGATATCAGTAATACACGGAATGTAAACTTGGCTACACAGGAACTGAATTACAGAACAGAACAGGGTCTCAAATTTAGAAAACCAACTTATGCTTGCTTAAGGGTGAAGGTGAGTTGGGGTGCTGCATAAACCAGAGATTGAAATGAGCACAGATAAAGTTCCTTAAGTCAAATATGGAATAGACAAGAGCTACTCCTTGCTCAACGAAATGGACTCAACACCGCATATTAAACGCCTAAGAATGTACCTGACTAGTAAGTATCTTAAAACCTATGGATTGCTATGCCTCCGAAAGAGAATCAAGCATGTGTACAGGGGCATAAACGCAGCAGTGATAGGATTGGAGAGGTTCGGTGAGCAAATGAAGACCCTTTGAAGTCATATTGCATGGTACCCATTCCACGGGTCTCAACTCTCCAGGTTTAAGGTATTCTTCCTTCAGCTAAAACATGCATGTGGAACCCAAGTATGATCAACCATGTGAACGGGAGACGTGTTCAAATATGTCTCAGTTTTCCTCCCCTGGTACTCGGGTGCAACATTCCAGACGCTTTACTAACACTCTCCCCAATTGGAGAGTCAGCGCCTTTAACCTCCTGTTTGGCCCAGTTTGCAATTTCTGCGGAAGATGAACAGAAATAGCGAGAACCAATGAGAGACTAGCTGGAGGTGTCTGGACGGGCAAATTTAACTCTCATTTCCCACCAGGAAGAGGAAATAACCAAAGGCTCAGCGTGCCGTGCCGGAACCAGATTAGGGCCTGAAGCCATCCTGCGGTGCTGCGGCCAGGTCACAAGAAAGCGAGTTGAAGAAAGGAGCTCAGGGGCACTGTAATTCACAAACCTGCAGAGTTATAAATGACAGCTATCGTCCAAAAATAGACTGAAGTAAGGCTGCCAAGAGGACTTGAAAGCGGGGCAGAATTGCAGGAAACCGATTTCAGGAGGTAGACTGGAATTGCATTGAAAGCATAGGAAAAGAGGCAGAACATCCACAATGATGCACTTGGCCAAAAAGGGCGTATGCGTTTTTTCCTGAATATATTCAGGAAAAAACGCATACACCCTTTTTGGCCAACCAAGCAAGCTTGCAAAGGAAATCTGCACTACAATGAAGTCTCACTTCCCCCGGGTCAAAAGAGCCATCTGAAAAGAGTGTAAAATCCAGAAAGGCAGGACAGGCCATGGAGAACTGGGAGCCTTGTTATGCTGATGGGCGGGATGTAAATTGCCAACAACCACTCGGGAGAAGTGTATGGTGTTTCCTGAAACATCTAAAAAACAAAGCAACAGAACCTAGGGCACTTCCACTTATGGTCCTATAGCTTAGGGAAATTAAAATCAAAAAGACACATCCACCCCAAAGTTTGGAACGGCTCTGTTTACAAGAACCTCGTTTACAGTACAAGTTCAACATCGCAGAAAGTGAAAAATGGATAAAGAAGTTGTGGTATTTACTTACAAAGCAATATCACTCAGCAATGAAATCTGTGTCATCAGGCCCTTAGCAGCACAATGAGTGGATTCAGGTATGATGATTCTAACTGAAATAAGTCACACAGAAAAAGAAACATCATAAGATATCAGTAATACACGGAATGTAAACTTGGCTACACAGGAACTGAATTACAGAACAGAACAGGGTCTCAAATTTAGAAAACCAACTTATTCTTGCTTAAGGGTAAAGGTGAGTTGGGGTGCAGCATAAAACCAGAGATTGAAATGAGCACAGATAAAGTTCCTTAAGCCAAATATGGAATAGACAAGAGCTACTCCTTGCTCAACGAAATGGACTCAACACCGCATATTAAACGCCTAAGAATGTACCTGACTAGTAAGTATCTTAAAACCTATGGATTGCTATGTCTCCGAAAGAGAATCAAGCATGTGTACAGGGGCATAAACGCAGCAGTGATAGGATTGGAGAGGTTCGGTGAGCAAATGAAGACCCTTTGAAGTCATATTGCATGGTACCCATTCCACGGGTTTCAACTACCCAGTTTTAAGGTATTCTTCCTTCAGCTAAAACATGCATGTGGAACCTAGAGTATGATCAACCATGTGATCGGGAGACGTGTTCAAATATGTTTCAGTTTTCCTCCCCTGGTACTCGGGTGCAACATTCCAGACGCTTTACTAACACTCTCCCCACTTGGAGAGTCAGTCCCTTTAACCTCCTGTTTGGCCCAGTTTGCAATTTCTGCGGAAGATGAACAGGAATAGCGAGAACCAATGAGAGGCTAGCTGGAGGTGACTGGACGGGCAAATTTAACTCTCATTTCCCACCAGGAAGAGGAATTAACCAAAGGCTCAGCATGCCGGGCCAGAACCAGATTAGGGCCTGAAGCCATCCTGCGGTGTTGCGGCCAGGTCACAAGAAAGCGAGTTGAAGAAAGGAGCTCAGGGGCACTGTAATTCACAAACCTGCAGAGTTATAAATGACAGCTATCGTCCAAAAATAGACTGAAGTAAGGCTGCCAAGAGGACTTGAAAGCGGGGCAGAATTGCAGGAAACCGATTTCAGGAGGTAGACTGGAATTGCACTGAAAGCATAGGAAAAGAGGCAGAACGTCCACAATGATGCACTTGGCCAAAAAGGGCGTATGCGTTTTTTCCTGAATATATTCAGGAAAAAACGCATACGCCCTTTTTGGCCAACCAAGCAAGCTTGCAAAGGAAATCTGCACTACAATGAAGTCTCACTTCCCCCCGGTCAAAAGGGCCATCTGAAAAAAGTGTAAAATCCAGAAAGGCAGGACAGGCCATGGAGAACTGGGAGCCTTGTTATGCTGATGGGCGGGATGTAAATTGCCAACAGACACTCGGGAGAAGTGTATGGTGTTTCCTGAAACATCTAAAAAACAAAGCAACAGAGGCTAGGGCACTGCCACTTATGGTCCTATAGCTTAGGGAAATTAAAATCAAAAAGACACAGCCACCCCAAAGTTTGGGATGCCTCTGTTTACAAGAACCTCGTTTACAGTACAAGTTCAACATCGCAGAAAGTGAAAAATGGATAAAGAAGTTGTGGTATTTACTTACAAAGCAATATCACTCAGCAATGAAATCTATGTCATCAGGCCCTTAGCATCACAATGAGTGGATTCAGGTATGATGATTCTAACTGAAATAAGTCACACAGAAAAAGAAACATCATAAGATATCAGTAATACACGGAATGTAAACTTGGCTACACAGGAACTGAATTACAGAACAGAACAGGGTCTCAAATTTAGAAAACCAACTTATGCTTGCTTAAGGGTAAAGGTGAGTTGGGGTGCTGCATAAAACCAGAGATTGAAATGAGCACAGATAAAGTTCCTTAAGCCAAATATGGAATAGACAAGAGCTACTCCTTGCTCAACGAAATGGACTCAACACCGCATATTAAACGCCTAAGAATGTGCCTGACTAGTAAGTATCTTAAAACCTATGGATTGCTATGTCTCCGAAAGAGAATCAAGCATGTGTACAGGGGCATAAACGCAGCAGTGATAGGATTGGAGAGGTTCGGTGAGCAAATGAAGACCCTTTGAAGTCATATTGCATGGTACCCATTACACGGGTCTTAACTCTCCAGGTTTAAGGTATTCTTCCTTCAGCTAAAACATGCATGTGGAACCCAAGTATGATCAACCATGTGAACGGGAGACGTGTTCAAATATGTCTCAGTTTTCCTCCCCTGGTACTCGGGTGCAACATTCCAGACGCTTTACTAACACTCTCCCCACTTGGAGAGTCAGCACCTTTAACCTCCTGTTTGGCCCAGTATGCAATTTCTGCGGAAGATGAACAGGAATAGCGAGAACCAATGAGAGACTAGCTGCAGGTGTCTGGACGGGCAAATTTAACTCTCATTTCCCACCAGGAAGAGGAAATAACCAAAGGCTCAGCGTGCCGGGCCGGAACCAGATTAGGGCCTGAAGCCATCCTGCGGTGTTGCGGCCAGGTCACAAGAAAGCGAGTTGAAGAAAGGAGCTCAGGGGCACTGTAATTCTCAAACCTGCAGAGTTATAAATGACAGCTATCGTCCAAAAATAGACTGAAGTAAGGCTGCCAAGAGGACTTGAAAGCGGGGCAGAATTGCAGGAAACCGATTTCAGGAGGTAGACTGGAATTGCATTGAAAGCATAGGAAAAGAGGCAGAACGTCCACAATGATGCACATGGCCAAAAAGGGCGTATGCGTTTTTTCCTGAATATATTCAGGAAAAAACGCATACGCCCTTTTTGGCCAACCAAGCAAGCTTGCAAAGGAAATCTGCACTACAATGAAGTCTCACTTCCCCCCGGTCAAAAGGGCCATCTGAAAAAAGTGTAAAATCCAGAAAGGCAGGACAGGCCATGGAGAACTGGGAGCCCTGTTATGCTGATGGGCGGGATGTAAATTGCCAACAACCACTCGGGAGAAGTGTATGGTGTTTCCTGAAACATCTAAAAAACAAAGCAACAGAACCTAGGGCACTTCCACTTATGGTCCTATAGCTTAGGGAAATTAAAATCAAAAAGACACAGCCACCCCAAAGTTTGGAACGGCTCTGTTTACAAGAACCTCGTTTACAGTACAAGTTCAACATCGCAGAAAGTGAAAAATGGATAAAGAAGATGTGGTATTCACTTACAAAGCAATATCACTCAGCAATGAAATCTCTGTCATCAGGCCCTTAGCAGCACAATGAGTGGATTCAGGTATGATGATTCTAACTGAAATAAGTCACACAGAAAAAGAAACATCATAAGATATCAGTAACACACGGAATGTAAACTTGGCTACACACTAACTGAATTACAGAACAGAACAGGGTCTCAAATTTAGAAAACCAACTTATGCTTGCTTAAGGATAAAGGTGAGTTGGGGTGCTGCATAAACCAGAGATTGAAATGAGCACAGATAAAGTTCCTTAAGTCAAATATGGAATAGACAAGAGCTACTCCTTGCTCAACGAAATGGACTCAACACCGCATATTAAACGCCTAAGAATGTACCTGACTAGTAAGTATCTTAAAACCTATGGATTGCTATGTCTCCGAAAGAGAATCAAGCATGTGTACAGGGGCATAAACGCAGCAGTGATAGGATTGGAGAGGTTCGGTGAGCAAATGAAGACCCTTTGAAGTCATATTGCATGGTACCCATTCCACGGGTCTCAACTCTCCAGGTTTAAGTTATTTTTCCTTCAGCTAAAACATGCATGTGGAACCCAAGTATGATCAACCATGTGAACGGGAGACGTGTTCAAATATGTCTCAGTTTTCCTCCCCTGGTACTCGGGTGCAACATTCCAGACGCTTTACTAACACTCTCCCCACTTGGAGAGTCAGCGCCTTTAACCTCCTGTTTGGCCCAGTTTGCAATTTCTGCGGAAGATGAACAGGAATAGCGAGAACCAATGAGAGACTAGCTGGAGGTGTCTGGACGGGCAAATTTAACTCTCATTTCCCACCAGGAAGAGGAAATAACCAAAGGCTCAGCGTGCCGTGCCGTCCCGGAACCAGATTAGGGCCTGAAGCCATCCTGCGGTGTTGCAGCCAGGTCACAAGAAAGCGAGTTGAAGAAAGGAGCTCAGGGGCACTGTAATTCTCAAACCTGCAGAGTTATAAATGACAGCTATCGTCCAAAAATAGACTGAAGTAAGGCTGCCAAGAGGACTTGAAAGCGGGGCAGAATTGCAGAAAACCGATTTCAGGAGGTAGACTGGAATTGCATTGAAAGCATAGGAAAAGAGGCAGAACGTCCACAATGATGCACTTGGCCAAAAAGGGCGTATGCGGTTTTTCCTGAATATATTCAGGAAAAAACGCATACGCCCTTTTTGGCCAACCAAGCAAGCTTGCAAAGGAAATCTGCACTACAATGAAGTCTCACTTCCCCCCGGTCAAAAGGGCCATCTGAAAAAAGTGTAAAATCCAGAAAGGCAGGACAGGCCATGGAGAACTGGGAGCCTTGTTATGCTGATGGGCGGGATGTAAATTGCCAACAACCACTCGGGAGAAGTGTATGGTGTTTCCTGAAACATCTAAAAAACAAAGCAACAGAACCTAGGGCACTTCCACTTATGGTCCTATAGCTTAGGGAAATTAAAATCAAAAAGACACAGCCACCCCAAAGTTTGGAACGGCTCTGTTTACAAGAACCTCGTTTACAGTACAAGTTCAACATCGCAGAAAGTGAAAAATGGATAAAGAAGTTGTGGTATTTACTTACAAAGCAATATCACTCAGCAATGAAATCTGTGTCATCAGGCCCTTAGCAGGACAATGAGTGGATTCAGGTATGATGATTCTAACTGAAATAAGTCACACAGAAAAAGAAACATCATAAGATATCAGTAATACACGGAATGTAAACTTGGCTACACAGGAACTGAATTACAGAACAGAACAGGGTCTCAAATTTAGAAAACCAACTTATGCTTGCTTAAGGGTAAAGGTGAGTTGGGGTGCTGCATAAACCAGAGATTGAAATGAGCACAGATAAAGTTCCTTAAGTCAAATATGGAATAGACAAGAGCTACTCCTTGCTCAACGAAATGGACTCAACACCGCATATTAAACGCCTAAGAATGTACCTGACTAGTAAGTATCTTAAAACCTATGGATTGCTATGTCTCCGAAAGAGAATCAAGCATGTGTACAGGGGCATAAACGCAGCAGTGATAGGATTGGAGAGGTTCGGTGAGCAAATGAAGACCCTTTGAAGTCATATTGCATGGTACCCATTCCACGGGTCTCAACTCTCCAGGTTTAAGGTATTTTTCCTTCAGCTAAAACATGCATGTGGAACCCAAGTATGATCAACCATGTGAACGGGAGACGTGTTCAAATATGTCTCAGTTTTCCGCCCCTGGTACTCGGGTGCAACATTCCAGACGCTTTACTAACACTCTCCCCACTTGGAGAGTCAGCGCCTTTAACATCCTGTTTGGCCCAGTTTGCAATTTCTGCGGAAGATGAACAGGAATAGCGAGAACCAATGAGAGACTAGCTGGAGGTGTCTGGACGGGCAAATTTAACTCTCATTTCCCACCAGGAAGAGGAAATAACCAAAGGCTCAGCGTGCCGTGCCGGAACCAGATTAGGGCCTGAAGCCATCCTGCGGTGTTGCAGCCAGGTCACAAGAAAGCGAGTTGAAGAAAGGAGCTCAGGGGCACTGTAATTCTCAAACCTGCAGAGTTATAAATGACAGCTATCGTCCAAAAATAGACTGAAGTAAGGCTGCCAAGAGGACTTGAAAGCGGGGCAGAATTGCAGGAAACCGATTTCAGGAGGTAGACTGGAATTGCATTGAAAGCATAGGAAAAGAGGCAGAACGTCCACAATGATGCACTTGGCCAAAAAGGGCGTATGCGGTTTTTCCTGAATATATTCAGGAAAAAACGCATACGCCCTTTTTGGCCAACCAAGCAAGCTTGCAAAGGAAATCTGCACTACAATGAAGTCTCACTTCCCCCCGGTCAAAAGGGCCATCTGAAAAAAGTGTAAAATCCAGAAAGGCAGGACAGGCCATGGAGAACTGGGAGCCTTGTTATGCTGATGGGCGGGATGTAAATTGCCAACAGACACTCGGGAGAAGTGTATGGTGTTTCCTGAAACATCTAAAAAACAAAGCAACAGAACCTAGGGCACTTCCACTTATGGTCCTATAGCTTATGGAAATTAAAATCAAAAAGACACAGCCACCCCAAAGTTTGGAACGGCTCTGTTTACAAGAACCTCGTTTCCAGTACAAGTTCAACATCGCAGAAAGTGAAAAATGGTTAAAGAAGTTGTGGTATTTACTTACAAAGCAATATCACTCAGCAATGAAATCTGTGTCATCAGGCCCTTAGCAGCACAATGAGTAGATTCAGGTATGATGATTCTAACTGAAATAAGTCACACAGAAAAAGAAACACCATAAGATATCAGTAATACACGGAATGTAAACTTGGCTACACAGGAACTGAATTACAGAACAGAACAGGGTCTCAAATTTAGAAAACCAACTTATTCTTACTTAAGGGTAAAGGTGAGTTGGGGTGCTGCATAAAACCAGAGATTGAAATGAGCACAGATAAAGTTCCTTAAGCCAAATATGGAATAGACAAGAGCTACTCCTTGCGCAACGAAATGGACTCAACACCCCATATTAAACGCCTAAGAATGTACCTGACTAGTAAGTATCTTAAAACCTATGGATTGCTATGTCTCCAAAAGAGAATCAAGCATGTGTACAGGGGCATAAACGCAGCAGTGATAGGATTGGAGAGGTTCGGTGAGCAAATGAAGACCCTTTGAAGTCATATTGCATGGTACCCATTACACGGTTTTCAACTACCCAGGTTTAAGGTATTCTTCATTCAGCTAAAACATGCATGTGGAACCTAGAGTATGATCAACCATGTGATCGGGAGACGTGTTCAAATATGTCTCAGTTTTCCTCCCCTGGTACTCGGGTGCATCATTCCAGACGCTTTACTAACACTCTCCCCACTTGGAGAGTCAGTCCCTTTAACCTCCTGTTTGGCCCAGTTTGCAATTTCTGCGGAAGATGAACAGGAATAGCGAGAACCAATGAGAGGCTAGCTGGAGGTGTCTGGTCGGGCAAATTTAACTCTCATTTCCCACCAGGAAGAGGAATTAACCAAAGGCTCAGCATGCCGGGCCGGAAACAGTTTAGGGCCTGAAGCCATCCTGCGGTGTTGCGGCCAGGTCACAAGAAAGCGAGTTGAAGAAAGGAGCTCAGGGGCACTGTAATTCACAAACCTGCAGAGTTATAAATGACAGCTATCGTCCAAAAATAGACTGAAGTAAGGCTGCCAAGAGGACTTGAAAGCGGGGCAGAATTGCAGGAAACCGATTTCAGGAGGTAGACTGGAATTGCATTGAAAGCATAGGAAAAGAGGCAGAACGTCCACAATGATGCACTTGGCCAAAAAGGGCGTATGCGTTTTTTCCTGAATATATTCAGGAAAAAACGCATACGCCCTTTTTGGCCAACCAAGCAAGCTTGCAAAGGAAATCTGCACTACAATGAAGTCTCACTTCCCCTCGGTCAAAAGGGCCATCTGAAAAAAGTGTAAAATCCAGAAAGGCAGGACAGGCCATGGAGAACTGGGAGCCTTGTTATGCTGATGGGCGGGATGTAAATTGCCAACAGACACTCGGGAGAAGTGTATGGTGTTTCCTGAAACATCTAAAAAACAAAGCAACAGAGCCTAGGGCACTGCCACTTATGGTCCTATAGCTTAGGGAAATTAAAATCAAAAAGACACAGCCACCCCAAAGTTTGGGACGCCTCCGTTTACAAGAACCTCGATTACCGTACAAGTTCAATATCACAGAAAGTGAAAAATGGATAAAGAACTTGTGGTACTTACGTACAATGCAGTATCACTCAGCAATGAAATCTATGTCATCAGTCCCGTAGCAGCATAATGAGTGGATTCAGGTACGATGATTCTAACTGAAATAAGTCACACAGAAAAAGAAACATCATAAGATATCAGTAATACACGGAATGTAAACTTGGCTACACAGGAACTGAATTACAGAACAGAACAGGGTCTCAAATTTAGAAAACCAACTTATGCTTGCTTAAGGGTAAAGGTGAGTTGGGATGCTGCATAAAACCAGAGATTGAAATGAGCACAGATAAAGTTCCTTAAGTCAAATATGGAATAGACAAGAGCTACTCCTTGCTCAACGAAATGGACTCAACACCGCATATTAAACGCCTAAGAATGTACCTGACTTGTAAGTATCTTAAAACCTATGGATTGCTATGTCTCCGAAAGAGAATCAAGCATGTGTACAGGGGCATAAACGCAGCAGTGATAGGATTGGAGAGGTTCGGTGAGCAAATGAAGACCCTTTGAAGTCATATTGCATGGTACCCATTCCACGGGTTTCAACTACCCAGGTTTAAGGTATTCTTCCTTCAGCTAAAACATGCATGTGGAACCTAGAGTATGATCAACCATGTGATCGGGAGACGTGTTCAAATATGTCTCAGTTTTCCTCCCCTGGTACTCGCGTGCAACATTCCAGACGCTTTACTAACACTCTCCCCTCTTGGAGAGTCAGTCCCTTTAACCTCCTGTTTGGCCCAGTTTGCATTTTCTGCGGAAGATGAACAGGAATAGCGAGAACCAATGAGAGGCTAGCTGGAGGTGTCTGGACGGGCAAATTTAACTCTCATTTCCCACCAGGAAGAGGAATTAACCAAAGGCTCAGCATGCCGGGCCGGAACAAGATTAGGGCCTGAAGCCATCCTGCGGTGTTGCGGCCAGGTCACAAGAAAGCGAGTTGAAGAAAGGAGCTCAGGGGCACTGTAATTCACAAACCTGCAGAGTTATAAATGACAGCTATCGTCCAAAAATAGACTGAAGTAAGGCTGCCAAGAGGACTTGAAAGCGGGGCAGAATTGCAGGAAACCGATTTCAGGAGGTAGACTGGAATTGCATTGAAAGCATAGGAAAAGAGGCAGAACGTCCACAATGATGCACTTGGCCAAAAAGGGCGTATGCGTTTTTTCCTGAATATATTCAGGAAAAAACGCATACGCCCTTTTTGGCCAACCAAGCAAGCTTGCAAAGGAAATCTGCACTACAATGAAGTCTCACTTCCCCCCGGTCAAAAGGGCCATCTGAAAAAAGTGTAAAATCCAGAAAGGCAGGACAGGCCATGGAGAACTGGGAGCCTTGTTATGCTGATGGGCGGGATGTAAATTGCCAACAGACACTCGGGAGAAGTGTATGGTGTTTCCTGAAACATCTAAAAAACAAAGCAACAGAGCCTAGGGCACTTCCACTTATGGTCCTATAGCTTAGGGAAATTAAAATCAAAAAGACACAGCCACCCCAAAGTTTGGGACGCCTCTGTTTACAAGAACCTCGTTTACAGTACAAGTTCAACATCGCAGAAAGTGAAAAATGGATAAAGAAGTTGTGGTATTTACTTACAAAGCAATATCACTCAGCAATGAAATCTGTGTCATCAGGCCCTTAGCAGCACAATGAGTGGATTCAGGTATGATGATTCTAACTGAAGTAAGTCACACAGAAAAAGAAACATCATAAGATTTCAGTAATACACGGAATGTAAACTTGGCTACACAGGAACTGAATTACAGAACAGAACAGGGTCTCAAATTTAGAAAAACAACTTATGCTTGCTTAAGGGTAAAGGTGAGTTGGGGTGCTGCATAAAACCAGAGATTGAAATGAGCACAGATAAAGTTCCTTAAGCCAAATATGGAATAGACAAGAGCTACTCCTTGCTCAACGAAATGGACTCAACACCGCATATTAAACGCCTAAGAATGTACCTGACTAGTAAGTATCTTAAAACCTATGGATTGCTATGTCTCCAAAAGAGAATCAAGCATGTGTACAGGGGCATAAACACAGCAGTGATAGGATTGGAGAGGTTCGGTGAGCAAATGAAGACCCTTTGAAGTCATATTTCATGGTACCCATTACACGGGTCTTAACTCTCCAGGTTTAAGGTATTCTTCCTTCAGCTAAATCATGCATGTGGAACCCAAGTATGATCAACCATGTGAACGGGAGACGTGTTCAAATATGTCTCAGTTTTCCTCCCCTGGTACTCGGGTGCAACATTCCAGACGCTTTACTAACACTCTCCCCACTTGGAGAGTCAGCGCCTTTAACCTCCTGTTTGGCCCAGTTTGCAATTTCTGCGGAAGATGAACAGGAATAGCGAGAACCAATGGGAGGCTAGCTGGAGGTGTCTGGACGGGCAAATTTAACTCTCATTTCCCACCAGGAAGAGGAAATAACCAAAGGCTCAGCGTGCCGTGCCGGAACCAGATTAGGGCCTGAAGCCATCCTGCGGTGTTGCGGCCAGGTCAAAAGAAAGCAGGTTGAAGAAAGGAGCTCTGGGGCACTGTAATTCACAAACCTGCAGAGTTATAAATGACAGCTATCGTCCAAAAATAGACTGAAGTAAGGCTGCCAAGAGGACTTGAAAGCGGCGCAGAATTGCAGGAAACCGATTTCAGGAGGTAGACTGGAATTGCATTGAAAGCATAGGAAAAGAGGCAGAACGTCCACAATGATGCACTTGGCCAAAAAGGGCGTATGCGTTTTTTCCTGAATATATTCAGGAAAAAACGCATACGCCCTTTTTGGCCAACCAAGCAAGCTTGCAAAGGAAATCTGCACTACAATGAAGTCTCACTTCCCCCCGGTCAAAAGGGCCATCTGAAAAAAGTGTAAAATCCAGAAAGGCAGGACAGGCCATGGAGAACTGGGAGCCTTGTTATGCTGATGGGCGGGATGTAAATTGCCAACAGACACTCGGGAGAAGTGTATGGTGTTTCCTGAAACATCTAAAAAACAAAGCAACAGAGCCTAGGGCACTTCCACTTATGGTCCTATAGCTTAGGGAAATTAAAATCAAAAAGACACAGCCACCCCAAAGTTTGGGACGCCTCTGTTTACAAGAACCTCGTTTACAGTACAAGTTCAACATCGCAGAAAGTGAAAAATGGATAAAGAAGTTGTGGTATTTACTTACAAAGCAATATCACTCAGCAATGAAATCTGTGTCATCAGGCCCTTAGCAGCACAATGAGTGGATTCAGGTATGATGATTCTAACTGAAGTAAGTCACACAGAAAAAGAAACATCATAAGATTTCAGTAATACACGGAATGTAAACTTGGCTACACAGGAACTGAATTACAGAACAGAACAGGGTCTCAAATTTAGAAAAACAACTTATGCTTGCTTAAGGGTAAAGGTGAGTTGGGGTGCTGCATAAAACCAGAGATTGAAATGAGCACAGATAAAGTTCCTTAAGCCAAATATGGAATAGACAAGAGCTACTCCTTGCTCAACGAAATGGACTCAACACCGCATATTAAACGCCTAAGAATGTACCTGACTAGTAAGTATCTTAAAACCTATGGATTGCTATGTCTCCGAAAGAGAATCAAGCATGTGTACAGGGGCATAAACACAGCAGTGATAGGATTGGAGAGGTTCGGTGAGCAAATGAAGACCCTTTGAAGTCATATTTCATGGTACCCATTACACGGGTCTTAACTCTCCAGGTTTAAGGTATTCTTCCTTCAGCTAAATCATGCATGTGGAACCCAAGTATGATCAACCATGTGAACGGGAGACGTGTTCAAATATGTCTCAGTTTTCCTCCCCTGGTACTCGGGTGCAACATTCCAGACGCTTTACTAACACTCTCCCCACTTGGAGAGTCAGCGCCTTTAACCTCCTGTTTGGCCCAGTTTGCAATTTCTGCGGAAGATGAACAGGAATAGCGAGAACCAATGGGAGGCTAGCTGGAGGTGTCTGGACGGGCAAATTTAACTCTCATTTCCCACCAGGAAGAGGAAATAACCAAAGGCTCAGCGTGCCGTGCCGGAACCAGATTAGGGCCTGAAGCCATCCTGCGGTGTTGCGGCCAGGTCAAAAGAAAGCAGGTTGAAGAAAGGAGCTCTGGGGCACTGTAATTCACAAACCTGCAGAGTTATAAATGACAGCTATCGTCCAAAAATAGACTGAAGTAAGGCTGCCAAGAGGACTTGAAAGCGGCGCAGAATTGCAGGAAACCGATTTCAGGAGGTAGACTGGAATTGCATTGAAAGCATAGGAAAAGAGGCAGAACGTCCACAATGATGCACTTGGCCAAAAAGGGCGTATGCGTTTTTTCCTGAATATATTCAGGAAAAAACGCATACGCCCTTTTTGGCCAACCAAGCAAGCTTGCAAAGGAAATCTGCACTACAATGAAGTCTCACTTCCCCCCGGTCAAAAGGGCCATCTGAAAAAAGTGTAAAATCCAGAAAGGCAGGACAGGCCATGGAGAACTGGGAGCCTTGTTATGCTGATGGGCGGGATGTAAATTGCCAACAGACACTCGGGAGAAGTGTATGGTGTTTCCTGAAACATCTAAAAAACAAAGCAACAGAGCCTAGGGCACTTCCACTTATGGTCCTATAGCTTAGGGAAATTAAAATCAAAAAGACACAGCCACCCCAAAGTTTGGGACGCCTCTGTTTACAAGAACCTCGTTTACAGTACAAGTTCAACATCGCAGAAAGTGAAAAATGGATAAAGAACTTGTGGTATTTACTTACAAAGCAATATCACTCAGCAATGAAATCTGTGTCATCAGGCCCTTAGCAGCACAATGAGTGGATTCAGGTATGATGATTCTAACTGAAGTAAGTCACACAGAAAAAGAAACATCATAAGATTTCAGTAATACACGGAATGTAAACTTGGTTAAACAGGAACTGAATTACAGAACAGAACAGGGTCTCAAATTTAGAAAACCAACTTATGCTTGCTTAAGGGTAAAGGTGAGTTGGGGTGCAGCATAAAACGAGAGACTGAAATGAGCACAGATAAAGTTCCTTAAGCCAAATATGGAATAGACAAGAGCTACTCCTTGCTCAACGAAATGGACTCAACACCGCATATTAAACGCCTAAGAATGTGCCTGACTAGTAAGTATCTTAAAACCTATGGATTGCTATGTCTCCGAAAGAGAATCAAGCATGTGTACAGGGGCATAAACGCAGCAGTGATAGGATTGGAGAGGTTCGGTGAGCAAATGAAGACCCTTTGAAGTCATATTGCATGGTACCCATTCCACGGGTCTCAACTCTCCAGGTTTAAGGTATTCTTCCTTCAGCTAAAACATGAATGTGGAACCCAAGTATGATCAACCATGTGAACGGGAGACGTGTTCAAATATGTCTCAGTTTTCCTCCCCTGGTACTCGGGTGCAACATTCCAGACGCTTTACTAACACTCTCCCCACTTGGAGAGTCAGCGCCTTTAACCTCCTGTTTGGCCCAGTTTGCAATTTCTGTGGAAGATGAACAGGAATAGCGAGAACCAATGAGAGGCTAGCTGGAGGTGTCTGGACGGGCAAATTTAACTCTCATTTCCCACCAGGAAGAGGAAATAACCAAAGGCTCAGCGTGCCGTACCGGAACCAGATTAGGGCCTGAAGCCATCCTGCGGTGTTGCGGCCAGGTCACAAGAAAGCGAGTTGAAGAAAGGAGCTCAGGGGCACTGTAATTCACAAACCTGCAGAGTTATACATGACAGCTATCGTCCAAAAATAGACTGAAGTAAGGCTGCCAAGAGGACTTGAAAGCGGGGCAGAATTGCAGGAAACCGATTTCAGGAGGTAGACTGGAATTGCATTGAAAGCATAGGAAAAGAGGCAGAACGTCCACAATGATGCACTTGGCCAAAAAGGGCGTATGCGTTTTTTCCTGAATATATTCAGGAAAAAACGCATACGCCCTTTTTGGCCAACCAAGCAAGCTTGCAAAGGAAATCTGCACTACAATGAAGTCTCACTTCCCCCCGGTCAAAAGGGCCATCTGAAAAAAGTGTAAAATCCAGAAAGGCAGGACAGGCCATGGAGAACTGGGAGCCTTGTTATGCTGATGGGCGGGATGTAAATTGCCAACAGACACTCGGGAGAAGTGTATGGTGTTTCCTGAAACATCTAAAAAACAAAGCTACAGAACCTAGGGCACTTCCACTTATGGTCCTATAGCTTAGGGAAATTAAAATCAAAAAGACACAGCCACCCCAAAGTTTGGAACGGCTCTGTTTACAAGAACCTCGTTTACAGTACAAGTTCAACATCGCAGAAAGTGAAAAATGGATAAAGAAGTTGTGGTATTTACTTACAAAGCAATATCACTCAGCAATGAAATCTGTGTCATCAGGCCCTTAGCAGCACAATGAGTGGATTCAGGTATGATGATTCTAACTGAAGTAAGTCACACAGAAAAAGAAACATCATAAGATATCAGTAATACACGGAATGTAAACTTGGCTACACAGGAACTGAATTACAGAACAGAACAGGGTCTCAAATTTAGAAAACCAACTATGCTTGCTTAAGGGTAAAGGTGAGTTGGGGTGCTGCATAAAACCAGAGATTGAAATGAGCACAGATAAAGTTCCTTAAGTCAAATATGGAATAGACAAGAGCTACTCCTTGCTCAACGAAATGGACTCAACACCGCATATTAAACGCCTAAGAATGTGCCTGACTAGTAAGTATTTTAAAACCTATGGATTGCTATGTCTCCAAAAGAGAATCAAGCGTGTGTACAGGGGCATAAACGCAGCAGTGATAGGATTGGAGAGGTTCGGTGAGCAAATGAAGACCCTTTGAAGTCATATTGCATGGTACCCATTCCACGGGTTTCAACTACCCAGTTTTAAGGTATTCTTCCTTCAGCTAAAACATGCATGTGGAACCCAGAGTATGATCAACCGTGTGATCGGGAGACGTGTTCAAATATGTCTCAGTTTTCCTCCCCTGGTACTCGGGTGCAACATTCCAGACGCTTTACTAACACTCTCCCCACTTGGAGAGTCAGTCCCTTTAACCTCCTGTTTGGCCCAGTTTGCAATTTCTGCGGAAGATGAACAGGAATAGCGAGAACCAATGAGAGGCTAGCTGGAGGTGTCTGGACGGGCAAATTTAACTCTCATTTCCCACCAGGAAGAGGAATTAACCAAAGGCTCAGCATGCCGGGCCGGATCCAGATTAAGGCCTGAAGCCATCCTGCGGTGTTGCGGCCAGCTCACAAGAAAGCGAGTTGAAGAAAGGAGCTCAGGGGCACTGTAATTCACAAACCTGCAGAGTTATAAATGACAGCTATCGTCCAAAAATGGACTGAAGTAAGGCTGCCAAGAGGACTTGAAAGCGGGGCAGAATTGCAGGAAACCGATTTCAGGAGGTACACTGGAATTGCATTGAAAGCATAGGAAAAGAGGCAGAACGTCCACAATGATGCACTTGGCCAAAAAGGGCGTATGCGTTTTTTCCTTCAGGAAAAAACGCATACGCCCTTTTTGGCCAACCAAGCAAGCTTGCAAAGGAAATCTGCACTACAATGAAGTCTCACTTCCCCCCGGTCAAAAGGGACATCTGAAAAAAGTGTAAAATCCAGAAAGGCAGGACAGGCCATGGAGAACTGGGAGCCTTGTTATGCTGATGGGCGGGATGTAAATTCCCAACAGACACTTGGGAGAAGTGTATGGTGTTTCCTGAAACATCTAAAAAACAAAGCAACAGAGCCTAGGGCACTGCCACTTATGGACCTATAGCTTAGGGAAATTAAAATCAAAAAGACACAGCCACCCCAAAGTTTGGGACGCCTCTGTTTACAAGAACCTCATTTACAGTACAAGTTCAACATCGCAGAAAGTGAAAAATGGATAAAGAAGTTGTGGTATTTACTTACAAAGCAATATCACTCAGCAATGAAATCTATGTCATCAGGCCCTTAGCATCACAATGAGTGGATTCAGGTATGATGATTCTAACTGAAATAAGTCACACAGAAAAAGAAACATCATAAGATATCAGTAATACACGGAATGTAAACTTGGCTACACAGGAACTGAATTACAGAACAGAACAGGGTCTCAAATTTAGAAAACCAACTTATGCTTGCTTAAGGGTAAAGGTGAGTTGGGGTGCTGCATAAAACCAGAGATTGAAATGAGCACAGATAAAGTTCCTTAAGTCAAATATGGAATAGACAAGAGCTACTCCTTGGTCAACGAAATGGACTCAACACCGCATATTAAACGTCTAAGAATGTACCTGACTAGTAAGTATCTTAAAACCTATGGATTGCTATGTCTCCGAAAGAGAATCAAGCATGTGTACAGGGGCATAAACGCAGCAGTGATAGGATTGGAGAGGTTCGGTGAGCAAATGAAGACCCTTTGAAGTCATATTGCATGGTACCCATTACACGGGTCTTAACTCTCCAGGTTTAAGGTATTCTTCCTTCAGCTAAAACATGCATGTGGAACCCAAGTATGATCAACTATGTGAACGGGAGACGTGTTCAAATATGTCTCAGTTTTCCTCCCCTGGTACTCGGGTGCAACATTCCAGACGCTTTACTAACACTCTCCTGACTTGGAGAGTCAGGCCCTTTAAACTCCTGTTTGGCACAGTTTGCAATTTCTGCAGAAGATGAACAGGAATAGCGAGAACCAATGAGAGACTAGCTGGAGGTGTCTGGACGGGCAAATTTAACTCTCATTTCCCACCAGGAAGAGGAATTAACCAAAGGCTCAGCGTGCCGTGCCGGAACCAGATTAGGGCCTGAAGCCATCCTGCGGTTTTGCGGCCAGCTCAAAAGAAAGCGAGTTGAAGAAAGGAGCTCAGGGGCACTATAATTCACAAACCTGCAGAGTTATAAATGACAGCTATCGTCCAAAAATAGACTGAAGTAAGGCTGCCAAGAGGACTTGAAAGCGGGGCAGAATTGCAGGAAACCGATTTCAGGAGGTAGACTGGAATTGCATTGAAAGCATAGGAAAAGAGGCAGAACGTCCACAATGATGCACTTGGCCAAAAAGGGCGTATGCGTTTTTTCCTGAATATATTCAGGAAAAAACGCATACGCCCTTTTTGGCCAACCAAGCAAGCTTGCAAAGGAAATCTGCACTACAATGAAGTCTCACTTCCCCCCGGTCAAAAGGGCCATCTGAAAAAAGTGTAAAATCCAGAAAGGCAGGACAGGCCATGGAGAACTGGGAGCCTTGTTATGCTGATGGGCGGGATGTAAATTCCCAACAGACACTTGGGAGAAGTGTATGGTGTTTCCTGAAACATCTAAAAAACAAAGCAACAGAGCCTAGGGCACTGCCACTTATGGACCTATAGCTTAGGGAAATTAAAATCAAAAAGACACAGCCACCCCAAAATTTGGGACGCCTCTGTTTACAAGAACCTCGTTTACAGTACAAGTTCAACATCGCAGAAAGTGAAAAATGGATAAAGAAGTTGTGGTATTTACTTACAAAGCAATATCACTCAGCAATGAAATCTATGTCATCAGGCCCTTAGCATCACAATGAGTGGATTCAGGTATGATGATTCTAACTGAAATAAGTCACACAGAAAAAGAAACATCATAAGATATCAGTAATACACGGAATGTAAACTTGGCTACACAGGAACTGAATTACAGAACAGAACAGGGTCTCAAATTTAGAAAACCAACTTATGCTTGCTTAAGGGTAAAGGTGAGTTGGGGTGCTGCATAAAACCAGAGATTGAAATGAGCACAGATAAAGTTCCTTAAGTCAAATATGGAATAGACAAGAGCTACTCCTTGCTCAACGAAATGGACTCAACACCGCATATTAAACGCCTAAGAATGTACCTGACTAGTAAGTATCGTAAAACCTATGGATTGCTATGTCTCCGAAAGAGAATCAAGCATGTGTACAGGGGCATAAACGCAGCAGTGATAGGATTGGAGAGGTTCGGTGAGCAAATGAAGACCCTTTGAAGTCATATTGCATGGTACCCATTCCACGGGTCTCAACTCTCCAGGTTTAAGGTATTCTTCCTTCAGCTAAAACATGCATGTGGAACCCAAGTATGATCAACCATGTGAACGGGAGACGTGTTCAAATATGTCTCAGTTTTCCTCCCCTGGTACTCGGGTGCAACATTCCAGACGCTTTACTAACACTCTCCCCACTTGGAGAGTCAGCGCCTTTAACCTCCTGTTTGGCCCAGTTTGCAATTTCTGCGGAAGATGAACAGGAATAGCGAGAACCAATGAGAGGCTAGCTGGAGGTGTCTGGACGGGCAAATTTAACTCTCATTTCCCACCAGGAAGAGGAAATAACCAAAGGCTCAGCGTGCCGTACCGGAACCAGATTAGGGCCTGAAGCCATCCTGCGGTGTTGCGGCCAGCTCAAAAGAAAGCGAGTTGAAGAAAGGAGCTCAGGGGCACTGTAATTCACAAACCTGCAGAGTTATAAATGACAGCTATCGTCCAAAAATAGACTGAAGTAAGGCTGCCAAGAGGACTTGAAAGCGGGGCAGAATTGCAGGAAACCGATTTCAGGAGGTAGACTGGAATTGCATTGAAAGCATAGGAAAAGAGGCAGAACGTCCACAATGATGCACTTGGCCAAAAAGGGCGTATGCGTTTTTTCCTGAATATATTCAGGAAAAAACGCATACGCCCTTTTTGGCAAACCAAGCAAGCTTGCAAAGGAAATCTGCACTACAATGAAGTCTCACTTCCTCCGGTCAAAAGGGCCATCTGAAAAAAGTGTAAAATCCAGAAAGGCAGGACAGGCCATGGAGAACTGGGAGCCTTGTTATGCTGATGGGCGAGATGTAAATTGCCAACAGACACTCGGGAGAAGTGTATGGTGTTTCCTGAAACATCTAAAAAACAAAGCAACAGAGCCTAGGGCACTTCCACTTATGGTCTTATAGCTTAGGGAAATTAAAATCAAAAAGACACAGCCACCCCAAAGTCTGGGACGCCTCTGTTTACAAGAACCTCGTTTACAGTACAAGTTCAACATCGCAGAAAGTGAAAAATGGATAAAGAAGTTGTGGTATTTACTTACAAAGCAATATCACTCAGCAATGAAATCTATGTCATCAGGCCCTTAGCATCACAATGAGTGGATTCAGGTATGATGATTCTAACTGAAATAAGTCACACAGAAAAAGAAACATCATAAGATATCAGTAATACACGGAATGTAAACTTGGCTACACAGGAACTGAATTACAGAACAGAACAGGGTCTCAAATTTAGAAAACCAACTTATGCTTGCTTAAGGGTAAAGGTGAGTTGGGGTGCTGCATAAAACCAGAGATTGAAATGAGCACAGATAAAGTTCCTTAAGTCAAATATGGAATAGACAAGAGCTACTCCTTGTTCAACGAAATGGACTCAACACCGCATATTAAACGCCTAAGAATGTACCTGACTAGTAAGTATCGTAAAACCTATGGATTGCTATGTCTCCAAAAGAGAATCAAGCATGTGTACAGGGGCATAAACGCAGCAGTGATAGGATTGGAGAGGTTCGGTGAGCAAATGAAGACCCTTTGAAGTCATATTGCATGGTACCCATTCCACGGGTTTCAACTACCCAGGTTTAAGGTATTCTTCCTTCAGCTAAAACGTGCATGTGGAACCTAGAGTATGATCAACCATGTGATCGGGAGACGTGTTCAAATATGTCTCAGTTTTCCTCCCCTGGTACTCGGGTGCAACATTCCAGACGCTTTACTAACACTCTCCCCACTTGGAGAGTCAGCGCCTTTAACCTCCTGTTTGGCCCAGTTTGCAATTTCTGCGGAAGATGAACAGGAATAGCGAGAACAAATGAGAGGCTAGCTGGAGGTGTCTGGACGGGCAAATTTAACTCTCATTTCCCACCAGGAAGAGGAAATAACCAAAGGCTCAGCGTGCCGTACCGGAACCAGATTAGGGCCTGAAGCCATCCTGCGGTGTTGCGGCCAGCTCAAAAGAAAGCGAGTTGAAGAAAGGAGCTCAGGGGCACTGTAATTCACAAACCTGCAGAGTTATAAATGACAGCTATCGTCCAAAAATAGACTGAAGTAAGGCTGCCAAGAGGACTTGAAAGCGGGGCAGAATTGCAGGAAACCGATTTCAGGAGGTAGACTGGAATTGCATTGAAAGCATAGGAAAAGAGGCAGAACGTCCACAATGATGCACTTGGCCAAAAAGGGCGTATGCGTTTTTTCCTGAATATATTCAGGAAAAAACGCATACGCCCTTTTTGGCCAACCAAGCAAGCTTGCAAAGGAAATCTGCACTACAATGAAGTCTCACTTCCTCCCGGTCAAAAGGGCCATCTGAAAAAAGTGTAAAATCCAGAAAGGCAGGACAGGCCATGGAGAACTGGGAGCCTTGTTATGCTGATGGGCGGGATGTAAATTGCCAACAGACACTCGGGAGAAGTGTATGGTGTTTCCTGAAACATCTAAAAAACAAAGCAACAGAGCCTAGGGCACTGCCACTTATGGTCTTATAGCTTAGGGAAATTAAAATCAAAAAGACACAGCCACCCCAAAGCTTGGGACGCCTCTGTTTACAAGAACCTCGTTAACCATACAAGTTCAATATCACAGAAAGTGAAAAATGGATAAAGAAGTTGTGGTACTCATGTACAATGCAATATCACTCAGCAATGAAATCTATGTCAACAGGCCCGTAGCAGCATAATGAGTGGATTCGGGTATGGTGATTCTAACTGAAATAAGTCACACAGAAAAAGAAACATCAAAAAATATCACTAATACATGGAATATAAACTTGGCTACAGAGGAACTGAATTACAAAACAGAACAGGGTCTCAAATTTAGAAAACCAACTTATGCTTGCTTAAGTGGAAAGATGAGTTGGGGTGCTGCATAAAAACAGAGATTGAAATGAGCACAGATAAAGTTCCTTAAGCCAAATATGGAATAGACAAGAGCTACTCCTTGCTCAACGAAATGGACTCAACACCCCATATTAAACGCCTAAGAATATACCTGACTAGTAAGTATCTTAAAACCTATGGATTGCTATGTCTCCAAAAGAGAATCAAGCGTGTGTACAAGGGTCATAAACGCAGCAGTGATAGGATTGGAGAGATTCGGTGAGCAAATGAAGACCCTCTGAAGTCATGTTGCATGGTACCCATTCCACGGGTCTCAACTCTCCAGGTTTAAGGTATTCTTTCTTCAGATAAAACATGCATGTGGAACCCAGAGTATGAACAACCGTGTGATCGGGAGACGTGTTCAAATATGTCTCAGTTTTCGTCCCCTGGTACTTCGGTGCAACATTCAGGACGCTTTACTAACACTCTCCCCACTTGGAGAGTCAGTGCCTTTAACCTCCTGTATGGCCCAGTTTGCAATTTCTGCGGAAGATGTACAGGAATAGGGAGAACCAATGAGAGACAAGCGGGAGGTGTCTGGACGGGCAAATTTAACTCTAATTTCCCACCAGGATGAGGAATTAACCAAAGGCTCAGCGTGCCGTGCCGGAACCAGATTAGGGCCTGAAGCCATACGGCGGTGTTGCGGCCAGGTCACAAGAAAGCGAGTTGAAGAAAGGCGCTCAGGGGCACTGTAATTCACAAACCTGCAGAGTTATAAATGGCAGCTATCGTCCAAAAATATACTGAAGTAAGGCTGCCAAGAGGACTTGAAAGCGGGGCAGAATTGCAGGAAACCGATTTCAGGAGGTAGACTGGAATTGCATTGAAAGCATAGGAAAAGAGGCAGAACGTCCACAATGATGCACTTGGCCAAAAAGGGCGTATGCGTTTTCTCCTGAATATATTCAGGAAAAAACGCATACGCCCTTTTTGGCCAACCAAGCAAGCTTGCAAAGGAAATCTGCACTACAATGAAGTCTCACTTCCCCCGGGTCAAAAGGGCCATCTGAAAAAAGTGTAAAATCCAGAAAGGCAGGACAGGCCATGGAGAACTGGGAGCCTTGTTATGCTGATGGGCGGGATGTAAATTGCCAACAGACACTCGGGAGAAGTGTATGGTGTTTCCTGAAACATCTAAAAAACAAAGCAACAGAGCCTAGGGCACTTCCACTTATGGTCCTATAGCTTAGGGAAATTAAAATCAAAAAGACACAGCCACCCCAAAGTTTGGGACGCCTCTGTTTACAAGAACCTCGTTTACCGTACAAGTTCAATATCACAGAAAGTGAAAAATGGATAAAGAACTTGTGGTACTTACGTACAATGCAGTATCACTCAGCAATGAAATCTATGTCATCAGACCCTTAGCAGCACAATGAGTGGATTCAGGTATGATGATTCTAACTGAAATAAGTCACACAGAAAAAGAAACATCATAAGATATCAGTAATACACGGAATGTAAACTTGGCTACACAGGAACTGAAATACAGAACAGAACAGGGTCTCAAATTTAGAAAACCAACTTATGCTTGCTTAAGGGGAAAGGTGAGTTGGGGTGCTGCATAAAACCAGAGATTGAAATGAGCACAGATAAAGTTCCTTAAGCCAAATATGGAATAGACAAGAGCTACTCCTTGCTCAACGAAATGGACTCAACACCGCATATTAAACGCCAAAGAATGTACCTGACTAGTAAGTATCTTAAAACCTATAGACTGCTATGTCTCCGAAAGAGAATCAAGCATGTGTACAATGGCATAAACGCAGCAGTGATAGGATTGGAGAGGTTCGGTGAGCAAATGAAGACCCTTTGAAGTCATATTGCATGGTACCCATTCCACGGGTTTCAACTACCCATGTTTTAGGTATTCTTCCTTCAGCTAAAACATGCATGTGGAACCCAGAGTATGATCAACCATGTGATCGGGAGACGTGTTCAAATATGTCTCAGTTTTCCTCCCCTGGTACTCGGGTGCAACATTCCAGACGCTTTACTAACACTCTCCCCACTTGGAGAGTCAGTCCCTTTAACCTCCTGTTTGGCCCAGTTTGCAATTTCTGTGGAAGATGAACAGGAATAGGGAGAACCAATGAGAGACTACCTGGAGGTGTCTGAACTGGCAAATTTAACTCTCATTTCCCACCAGGAAGAGGAATTAACCAAAGGCTCAGCGTGCCATGCCGGAACCACATTAGGGCCTGAAGACATCCTGCGGTGTTGCGACCAGCTCACAAGAAAGCGAGTTGAAGAAAGGAGCTCAGGGGCACTGTAATTCACAAACCTGCAGAGTTATAAATGACACCTATCGTCCAAAAATAGACTGAAGTAAGGCTGCCAAGAGGACTTGAAAGCAGGGCAGAATTGCAGGAAACCAATTTCAGGAGGTAGACAGGAATTGCATTTCAAGCATAGGAAAAGAGGCAGAACATCCACAGTGATGCACTTGGCCAAAAAGGGCGTATGCGTTTTTTCCTGAATATATTCAGGAAAAAACGCATACGCCCTTTTTGGCCAACCAAGCAAGCTTGCAAAGGAAATCTGCACTACAATGAAGTGTCACTTCCCCCTGGTCAAAAGGGCCATCTGAAAAAAGTGTAAAATCCAGAAAGGCAGGACAGGCCATGGAGAACTGGGAACCTTGTTATGCTGATGGGCGGGATGTAAATTGCCAACAGCCACTCTGGAGAAGTGTATGGTGTTTCCTGAAACATCTAAAAAACAAAGCAACAGAGCCTAGGGCACTTCCACTTATGGTTCTATAGCTTAGGGAAATTAAAATCAAAAAGACACAGCCACCTCAAAGTTTGGGACGCCTCTGTTTACAAGAACCTCGTTTACCGTACAAATTCAATATCACAGAAAGTGAAAAATGGATAAAGAACTTGTGGTACTTACGTACAATGCAGTATCACTCAGCAATGAAATCTGTGTAATCAGGCCCGTAGCAGCACAATGAATGGATTCAAGTACGATGATTCTAACTGAAATAAGTCACACAGAAAAAGAAACGTCATAAGATATCACTAATACACGGAATGTAAACTTGGCTACACAGGAACTGAATTCCAAAACAGAACAGGGTCTCAAATTTAGAAAACCAACTTATGCTTGCTTAAGGGTAAAGGTGAGTTGGGGTGCTGCATAAAACCAGAGATTGAAATGAGCACAGATAAAGTTCCTTAAGCCAAATATGGAATAGACAAGAGCTACTCCTTGCACAACGAAATGGACTCAACACCCCATATTAAACGCCTAAGAATGTACCTGACTAGTAAGTATCTTAAAACCTATGGATTGCTATGTCTCCAAAAGAGAATCAAGCGTGTGTAAAGGGGCATAAACGCAGCAGTGATAGGATTGGAGAGGTTCGGTGAGCAAATGAAGACCCTTTGAAGTCATATTGCATGGTACCCATTACACGGGTCTCAACTCTCCAGGTTTAAGGTATTCTTCCTTCAGCTAAAACATGCATGTGGAACCCAGAGTATGATCAACCATGTGATCGGGAGACGTGTTCAAATATGTCTCAGTTTTCCTCCCCTGGTATTCGGGTGCAACATTCCAGACGCTTTACTAACACTCTCCCCACTTGGAGAGTCAGCGCCTTTAACCTCCTGTTTGGCACAGTTTGCAATTTCCGCGGAAGATGAACAGGAATAGCGAGAACCAATGAGAGGCTAGCTGGAGGTGTCTGGACGGGCAAATTTAACTCTCATTTCCCACCAGGAAGAGGAAATAACCAAAGGCTCAGCGTACCGTACCGGAACCAGATTAGGGCCTGAAGCCATCCTGCGGTGTTGCGGCCAGCTCAAAAGAAAGCGAGTTGAAGAAAGGAGCTCAGGGGCACTGTAATTCACAAACCTGCAGAGTTATAAATGACAGCTATCGTCCAAAAATAGACTGAAGTAAGGCTGCCAAGAGGACTTGAAAGCGGGGCAGAATTGCAGGAAACCAATTTCAGGAGGTAGACTGGAATTGCATTGAAAGCATAGGAAAAGAGGCAGAACGTCCACAATGATGCACTTGGCCAAAAAGGGCGTATGCGTTTTTTCCTGAATATATTCAGGAAAAAACGCATACGCCCTTTTTGGCCAACCAAGCAAGCTTGCAAAGGAAATCTGCACTACAATGAAGTCTCACTTCCCCCCGGTCAAAAGGGCCATCTGAAAAAAGTGTAAAATCCAGAAAGGCAGGACAGGCCATGGAGAACTGGGAGCCTTGTTATGCTGATGGGCGGGATGTAAATTGCCAACAACCACTCGGGAGAAGTGTATGCTGTTTCCTGAAACATCTAGAACACAAAGCAACAGAACCTAGGGCACTTCCACTTATGGTCCTATAGCTTAGGGAAATTAAAATCAAAAAGACACAGCCACCCCAAAGTTTGGAACAGCTCTGTTTACAAGAACCTCGTTTACAGTACAAGTTCAACATCGCAGAAAGTGAAAAATGGATAAAGAAGTTGTGGTATTTACTTACAAAGCAATATCACTCAGCAATGAAATCTGTGTCATCAGGCCCTTAGCAGCACAATGAGTGAATTCAGGTATGATGATTCTAACTGAAATAAGTCACACAGAAAAAGAAACATCATAAGATATCAGTAATACACAGAATGTAAACTTGGCTACACAGGAACTGAATTACAGAACAGAACAGGGTCTCAAATTTAGAAAACCAACTTATGCTTGCTTAAGGGTAAAGGTGAGTTGGGGTGCTGCATAAAACCAGAGATTGAAATGAGCACAGATAAAGTTCCTTAAGCCAAATATGGAAAAGACTAGAGCTACTCCTTGCTCAACGAAATGGACTCAACACCGCATATTAAACGCCTAAGAATGTACCTGACTAGTAAGTATCTTAAAACCTATGGATTGCTATGTCTCCAAAAGAGAATCAAGCATGTGTACAGGGGCATAAACGCAGCAGTGATAGGATTGGAGAGGTTCGTCAGCAAATGAAGACCCTTTGAAGTCATATTGCATGGTACCCATTCCACGGGTTTCAACTACCCAGGTTTAAGGTATTCTTCCTTCAGCTAAAACATGCATGTGGAACCTAGAGTATGATCAACCATGTGATCGGGAGACGTGTTCAAATATGTCTCAGTTTTGCTCCCCTGGTACTCGGGTGCAACATTCCAGACGCTTTACTAACACTCTCCCCACTTGGAGAGTCAGTCCCTTTAACCTCCTGTTTGGCCCAGTTTGCAATTTCTGTGGAAGATGAACAGGAATAGGGAGAACCAATGAGAGACAAGCGGGAGGTGTCTGGACGGGCAAATTTAACTCTAATTTCCCATCAGGATGAGGAATTAACCAAAGGCTCAGCGTGCCGTGCCGGAACCAGATTAGGGCCTGAAGCCATCCTGCGGTGTTGCGGCCAGCTCACAAGAAAGCGAGTTGAAGAAAGGAGCTCAGGGACACTGTAATTCACAAACCTGCAGAGTTATAAATGACAGCTATCGTCCAAAAATATACTGAAGTAAGGCTGCCAAGAGGACTTGAAAGCGGGGCAGAATTGCAGGAAACCGATTTCAGGAGGTAGACTGGAATTGCATTGAAAGCATAGGAAAAGAGGCAGAACGTCCACAATGATGCACTTGGCCAAAAAGGGCGTATGCGTTTTTTCCTGAATATATTCAGGAAAAAACGCATACGCCCTTTTTGGCCAACCAAGCAAGCTTGCAAAGGAAATCTGCACTACAATGAAGTCTCACTTCCCCCGGGTCAAAAGGGCCATCTGAAAAAAGTGTAAAATCCAGAAAGGCAGGACAGGCCATGGAGAACTGGGAGCCTTGTTATGCTGATGGGCGGGATGTAAATTGCCAACAGACACTCGGGACAAGTGTATGGTGTTTCCTGAAACATCTAAAAAACAAAGCAACAGAGCCTAGTGCACTTCCACTTATGGTCCTATAGCTTAGGGAAATTAAAAAGACACAGCCACCCCAAAGTTTGGGACGCCTCTGTTTACAAGAACCTCGTTTACCGTACAAGTTCAATATCACAGAAAGTGAAAAATGGATAAAGAACTTTTGGTACTTACGTACAATGCAGTATCACTCAGCAATGAAATCTATGTCATCAGGCCCGTAGCAGCATAATGAGTGGATTCAGGTACGACGATTCTAACTGAAATAAGTCACACAGAAAAAGAAACATCAAAAGTTATCACTAATGCACGGAATGTAAACTTGGCTACACTGGAACTGAATTCCAAAACAGAACAGGGTCTCAAATTTAGAAAACCAACTTATGCTTGCTTAAGGGGAAAGGTGAGTTCGGGTGCTGCATAAAACCAGAGATTGAAATGAGCACAGATAAAGATCCTTAAGCCAAATATGGAACAGACAAGAGCTACTCCTTGCTCAACGAAATGGACTCAACACCCCATATTAAACGCCTAAGAATGTACCTGACTAGTAAGTATCTTAAAACCTATGGATTGCTATGTCTCCGAAAGAGAATCAAGCATGTGTACTGGGGCATAAATGTAGCAGTGATAGGATTGGAGAGGTTCGGTGAGCAAATGAAGACCCTTTGAAGTCATATTGCATGGTACCCATTCCACGGGTCTCAACTCTCCAGGTTTAAGGTATTCTTCCTTCAGCTAAAACATGCATGTGGAACCCAGAGTATGATCAACCATGTGATCGGGAGACGTGTTCAAATATGTCTCAGTTTTCCTCCCCTGGTACTCGGGTGCAACATTCCAGACGCTTTACTAACACTCTCCCGACTTGGACAGTCAGTGCCTTTAACCTCCTGTTTGGCCCAGTTTGCAATTTCTGCGGAAGATGAACAGGAATAGGGAGAACCAATGTGAGACTAGCTGGAGGTGTCTGAACGGGCAAATTTAACTCTCATTTCCCACTAGGAAGGGGAATTAACCAAAGGCTCAGCATGCCGTGCCAGAAACAGATTAGGGCCTGAAGCCATCCTGCGGTGTTGCGGCCAGCTCACAAGAAAGTGAGTTGAAGAAAGGAGCTCAGGGGCTCTGTAATTCACAAACCTGCAGAGTTATAAATGACAGCTATCGTCCAAAAATATACTGAAGTAAGGCTGCCAAGAGGACTTGAAAGCGGGGCAGAATTGCAGGAAACCGATTTCAGGAGGTAGACTGGAATTGCATTGAAAGCATAGGAAAAGAGGCAGAACGTCCACAATGATGCACTTGGCCAAAAAGGGCGTATGCGTTTTTTCCTGAATATATTCAGGAAAAAACGGATACGCCCTTTTTGGCCAACCAAGCAAACTTGCAAAGGAAATCTGCACTACAATGAAGTCTAACTTCCCCCCGGTCAAAAGGGCCATCTGAAAAAAGTGTAAAATCCAGAAAGGCAGGACAGGCCATGGAGAACTGGGAGCCTTGTTATGCTGATGGGCGGGATGTAAATTGCCAACAACCACTCGGGAGAAGTGTATGCTGTTTCCTGAAACATCTAGAACACAAAGCAACAGAACCTAGGGCACTTCCAATTATGGTCCTATAGCTTAGGGAAATTAAAATCAAAAAGACACAGCCACCCCAAAGTTTGGAACAGCTCTGTTTACAAGAACCTCGTTTACAGTACAAGTTCAACATCGCAGAAAGTGAAAAATGGATAAAGAAGTTGTGGTATTTACTTACAAAGCAATATCACTCAGCAATGAAATCTGTGTCATCAGGCCCTTAGCAGCACAATGAGTGAATTCAGGTATGATGATTCTAACTGAAATAAGTCACACAGAAAAAGAAACATCATAAGATATCAGTAATACACAGAATGTAAACTTGGCTACACAGGAACTGAATTACAGAACAGAACAGGGTCTCAAATTTAGAAAACCAACTTATGCTTGCTTAAGGGTAAAGGTGAGTTGGGGTGCTGCATAAAACCAGAGATTGAAATGAGCACAGATAAAGTTCCTTAAGCCAAATATGGAAAAGACAAGAGCTACTCCTTGCTCAACGAAATGGACTCAACACCGCATATTAAACGCCTAAGAATGTACCTGACTAGTAAGTATCTTAAAACCTATGGATTGCTATGTCTCCAAAAGAGAATCAAGCATGTGTACAGGGGCATAAACGCAGCAGTGATAGGATTGGAGAGGTTCGTCAGCAAATGAAGACCCTTTGAAGTCATATTGCATGGTACCCATTCCACGGGTTTCAACTACCCAGGTTTAAGGTATTCTTCCTTCAGCTAAAACATGCATGTGGAACCTAGAGTATGATCAACCATGTGATCGGGAGACGTGTTCAAATATGTCTCAGTTTTGCTCCCCTGGTACTCGGGTGCAACATTCCAGACGCTTTACTAACACTCTCCCCACTTGGAGAGTCAGTCCCTTTAACCTCCTGTTTGGCCCAGTTTGCAATTTCTGTGGAAGATGAACAGGAATAGGGAGAACCAATGAGAGACAAGCGGGAGGTGTCTGGACGGGCAAATTTAACTCTAATTTCCCATCAGGATGAGGAATTAACCAAAGGCTCAGCGTGCCGTGCCGGAACCAGATTAGGGCCTGAAGCCATCCTGCGGTGTTGCGGCCAGCTCACAAGAAAGCGAGTTGAAGAAAGGAGCTCAGGGACACTGTAATTCACAAACCTGCAGAGTTATAAATGACAGCTATCGTCCAAAAATATACTGAAGTAAGGCTGCCAAGAGGACTTGAAAGCGGGGCAGAATTGCAGGAAACCGATTTCAGGAGGTAGACTGGAATTGCATTGAAAGCATAGGAAAAGAGGCAGAACGTCCACAATGATGCACTTGGCCAAAAAGGGCGTATGCGTTTTTTCCTGAATATATTCAGGAAAAAACGCATACGCCCTTTTAGGCCAACCAAGCAAGCTTGCAAAGGAAATCTGCACTACAATGAAGTCTCACTTCTCCCGGGTCAAAAGGGCCATCTGAAAAAAGTGTAAAATCCAGAAAGGCAGGACAGGCCATGGAGAACTGGGAGCCTTGTTATGCTGATGGGCGGGATGTAAATTGCCAACAGACACTCGGGACAAGTGTATGGTGTTTCCTGAAACATCTAAAAAACAAAGCAACAGAGCCTAGTGCACTTCCACTTATGGTCCTATAGCTTAGGGAAATTAAAAAGACACAGCCACTCCAAAGTTTGGGACGCCTCTGTTTACAAGAACCTCGTTTACCGTACAAGTTCAATATCACAGAAAGTGAAAAATGGATAAAGAACTTTTGGTACTTACGTACAATGCAGTATCACTCAGCAATGAAATCTATGTCATCAGGCCCGTAGCAGCATAATGAGTGGATTCAGGTACGACGATTCTAACTGAAATAAGTCACACAGAAAAAGAAACATCAAAAGTTATCACTAATGCACGGAATGTAAACTTGGCTACACTGGAACTGAATTCCAAAACAGAACAGGGTCTCAAATTTAGAAAACCAACTTATGCTTGCTTAAGGGGAAAGGTGAGTTCGGGTGCTGCATAAAACCAGAGATTGAAATGAGCACAGATAAAGATCCTTAAGCCAAATATGGAACAGACAAGAGCTACTCCTTGCTCAACGAAATGGACTCAACACCCCATATTAAACGCCTAAGAATGTACCTGACTAGTAAGTATCTTAAAACCTATGGATTGCTATGTCTCCGAAAGAGAATCAAGCATGTGTACTGGGGCATAAATGTAGCAGTGATAGGATTGGAGAGGTTCGGTGAGCAAATGAAGACCCTTTGAAGTCATATTGCATGGTACCCATTCCACGGGTCTCAACTCTCCAGGTTTAAGGTATTCTTCCTTCAGCTAAAACATGCATGTGGAACCCAGAGTATGATCAACCATGTGATCGGGAGACGTGTTCAAATATGTCTCAGTTTTCCTCCCCTGGTACTCGGGTGCAACATTCCAGACGCTTTACTAACACTCTCCCGACTTGGACAGTCAGTGCCTTTAACCTCCTGTTTGGCCCAGTTTGCAATTTCTGCGGAAGATGAACAGGAATAGGGAGAACCAATGTGAGACTAGCTGGAGGTGTCTGAACGGGCAAATTTAACTCTCATTTCCCACTAGGAAGGGGAATTAACCAAAGGCTCAGCATGCCGTGCCAGAAACAGATTAGGGCCTGAAGCCATCCTGCGGTGTTGCGGCCAGCTCACAAGAAAGTGAGTTGAAGAAAGGAGCTCAGGGGCTCTGTAATTCACAAACCTGCAGAGTTATAAATGACAGCTATCGTCCAAAAATATACTGAAGTAAGGCTGCCAAGAGGACTTGAAAGCGGGGCAGAATTGCAGGAAACCGATTTCAGGAGGTAGACTGGAATTGCATTGAAAGCATAGGAAAAGAGGCAGAACGTCCACAATGATGCACTTGGCCAAAAAGGGCGTATGCGTTTTTTCCTGAATATATTCAGGAAAAAACGGATACGCCCTTTTTGGCCAACCAAGCAAACTTGCAAAGGAAATCTGCACTACAATGAAGTCTAACTTCCCCCCGGTCAAAAGGGCCATCTGAAAAAAGTGTAAAATCCAGAAAGGCAGGACAGGCCATGGAGAACTGGGAGCCTTGTTATGCTGATGGGCGGTATGTAAATTGCCAACAACCACTCGGGAGAAGTGTATGCTGTTTCCTGAAACATCTAGAACACAAAGCAACAGAACCTAGGGCACTTCCAATTATGGTCCTATAGCTTAGGGAAATTAAAATCAAAAAGACACAGCCACCCCAAAGTTTGGAACAGCTCTGTTTACAAGAACCTCGTTTACAGTACAAGTTCAACATCGCAGAAAGTGAAAAATGGATAAAGAAGTTGTGGTATTTACTTACAAAGCAATATCACTCAGCAATGAAATCTGTGTCATCAGGCCCTTAGCAGCACAATGAGTGGATTCAGGTATGATGATTCTAACTGAAATAAGTCACACAGAAAAAGAAACATCATAAGATATCAGTAATACACAGAATGTAAACTTGGCTAAACAGGAACTGAATTACAGAACAGAACAGGGTCTCAAATTTAGAAAACCAACTTATGCTTGCTTAAGGGTAAAGGTGAGTTGGGGTGCTGCATAAAACCAGAGATTGAAATGAGCACAGATAAAGTTCCTTAAGCCAAATATGGAAAAGACAAGAGCTACTCCTTGCTCAACGAAATGGACTCAACACCGCATATTAAACGCCTAAGAATGTACCTGACTAGTAAGTATCTTAAAACCTATGGATTGCTATGTCTCCAAAAGAGAATCAAGCATGTGTACAGGGGCATAAACGCAGCAGTGATAGGATTGGAGAGGTTCGTCAGCAAATGAAGACCCTTTGAAGTCATATTGCATGGTACCCATTCCACGGGTTTCAACTACCCAGGTTTAAGGTATTCTTCCTTCAGCTAAAACATGCATGTGGAACCTAGAGTATGATCAACCATGTGATCGGGAGACGTGTTCAAATATGTCTCAGTTTTGCTCCCCTGGTACTCGGGTGCAACATTCCAGACGCTTTACTAACACTCTCCCCACTTGGAGAGTCAGTCCCTTTAACCTCCTGTTTGGCCCAGTTTGCAATTTCTGTGGAAGATGAACAGGAATAGGGAGAACCAATGAGAGACAAGCGGGAGGTGTCTGGACGGGCAAATTTAACTCTAATTTCCCATCAGGATGAGGAATTAACCAAAGGCTCAGCGTGCCGTGCCGGAACCAGATTAGGGCCTGAAGCCATCCTGCGGTGTTGCGGCCAGCTCACAAGAAAGCGAGTTGAAGAAAGGAGCTCAGGGACACTGTAATTCACAAACCTGCAGAGTTATAAATGACAGCTATCGTCCAAAAATATACTGAAGTAAGGCTGCCAAGAGGACTTGAAAGCGGGGCAGAATTGCAGGAAACCGATTTCAGGAGGTAGACTGGAATTGCATTGAAAGCATAGGAAAAGAGGCAGAACGTCCACAATGATGCACTTGGCCAAAAAGGGCGTATGCGTTTTTTCCTGAATATATTCAGGAAAAAACGCATACGCCCTTTTTGGCCAACCAAGCAAGCTTGCAAAGGAAATCTGCACTACAATGAAGTCTCACTTCCCCCGGGTCAAAAGGGCCATCTGAAAAAAGTGTAAAATCCAGAAAGGCAGGACAGGCCATGGAGAACTGGGAGCCTTGTTATGCTGATGGGCGGGATGTAAATTGCCAACAGACACTCGGGACAAGTGTATGGTGTTTCCTGAAACATCTAAAAAACAAAGCAACAGAGCCTAGTGCACTTCCACTTATGGTCCTATAGCTTAGGGAAATTAAAAAGACACAGCCACCCCAAAGTTTGGGACGCCTCTGTTTACAAGAACCTCGTTTACCGTACAAGTTCAATATCACAGAAAGTGAAAAATGGATAAAGAACTTTTGGTACTTACGTACAATGCAGTATCACTCAGCAATGAAATCTATGTCATCAGGCCCGTAGCAGCATAATGAGTGGATTCAGGTACGATGATTCTAACTGAAATAAGTCACACAGAAAAGGAAACATCAAAAGTTATCACTAATGCACGGAATGTAAACTTGGCTACACTGGAACTGAATTCCAAAACAGAACAGGGTCTCAAATTTAGAAAACCAACTTATGCTTGCTTAAGGGGAAAGGTGAGTTCGGGTGCTGCATAAAACCAGAGATTGAAATGAGCACAGATAAAGATCCTTAAGCCAAATATGGAACAGACAAGAGCTACTCCTTGCTCAACGAAATGGACTCAACACCCCATATTAAACGCCTAAGAATGTACCTGACTAGTAAGTATCTTAAAACCTATGGATTGCTATGTCTCCGAAAGAGAATCAAGCGTGTGTACTGGGGCATAAATGTAGCAGTGATAGGATTGGAGAGGTTCGGTGAGCAAATGAAGACCCTTTGAAGTCATATTGCATGGTACCCATTCCACGGGTCTCAACTCTCCAGGTTTAAGGTATTCTTCCTTCAGCTAAAACATGCATGTGGAACCCAGAGTATGATCAACCATGTGATCGGGAGACGTGTTCAAATATGTCTCAGTTTTCCTCCCCTGGTACTCGGGTGCAACATTCCAGACGCTTTACTAACACTCTCCCGACTTGGACAGTCAGTGCCTTTAACCTCCTGTTTGGCCCAGTTTGCAATTTCTGCGGAAGATGAACAGGAATAGGGAGAACCAATGTGAGACTAGCTGGAGGTGTCTGAACGGGCAAATTTAACTCTCATTTCCCACTAGGAAGGGGAATTAACCAAAGGCTCAGCGTGCCGTGCCGGAAACAGATTAGGGCCTGAAGCCATCATGCGGTGTTGCGGCCAGCTCACAAGAAAGTGAGTTGAAGAAAGGAGCTCAGGGGCTCTGTAATTCACAAACCTGCAGAGTTATAAATGACAGCTATCGTCCAAAAATATACTGAAGTAAGGCTGCCAAGAGGACTTGAATGCGGGGCAGAATTGCAGGAAACCGATTTCAGGAGGTAGACTGGAATTGCATTGAAAGCATAGGAAAAGAGGCAGAACGTCCACAATGATGCACTTGGCCAAAAAGGGCGTATGCGTTTTTTCCTGAATATATTCAGGAAAAAACGCATACGCCCTTTTTGGCCAACCAAGCAAGCTTGCAAAGGAAATCTGCAGTACAATGAAGTCTCACTTCCCCCCGGTCAAAAGGGCCATCTGAAAAAAGTGTAAAATCCAGAAAGGCAGGACAGGCCATGGAGAACTGGAAGCCTTGTTATGCTGATGGGCGGGATGTAAATTGCCAACAGCCACTCGGGAGAAGTGTATGGTGTTTCCTGAAACATCTAAAAAACAAAGCAACAGAGCCTAGGGCACTTCCACTTATGGTCCTATAGCTTAGGGAAATTAAAATCAAAAAGACACAGCCACCTCAAAGTTTGGGACGCCTCTGTTTACAAGAACCTCGTTTACCGTAAAAATTCAATATCACAGAAAGTGAAAAATGGATAAAGAACTTGTGGTACTTACGTACAATGCAGTATCACTCAGCAATGAAATCTGTGTCATCAGGCCCGTAGCAGCACAATGAGTGGATTCAGGTACGATGATTCTAACTGAAATAAGTCACACAGAAAAAGAAACATCATAAGATATCACTAATACACGGAATGTAAACTTGGCTACACAGGAACTGAATTCCAAAACAGAACAGGGTCTCAAATTTAGAAAACCAACTTATGCTTGCTTAAGGGTAAAGGTGAGTTGGGGTGCTGCATAAAACCAGAGATTGAAATGAGCACAGATAAAGTTCCTTAAGCCAAATATGGAATAGACAAGAGCTACTCCTTGTTCAACGAAATGGACTCAACACCCCTTATTAAATGCCTAAGAATGTACCTGACAAGTAAGTATCTTAAAACCTATGGATTGCTATGCCTCCAAAAGAGAATCAAGCGTGTGTAAAGGGGCATAAGCGCAGCAGTGATAGGATTGGAGAGGTTCGGTGAGCAAATGAAGACCCTTTGAAGTCATATTGCATGGTACCCATTCCACGGGTCTCAACTCTCCAGGTTTAAGGTATTCTTCCTTCAGCTAAAACATGCATGTGGAACCCAGAGTATGATCAACCATGTGATCGGGAGACGTGTTCAAATATGTCTCAGTTTTCCTCCCCTGGTACTCGGGTGCAACATTCCAGACGCTTTACTAACACTCTCCCGACTTGGACAGTCAGTGCCTTTAACCTCCTGTTTGGCCCAGTTTGCAATTTCTGCGGAAGATGAACAGGAATAGGGAGAACCAATGTGAGACTAGCTGGAGGTGTCTGAACGGGCAAATTTAACTCTCATTTCCCACTAGGAAGGGGAATTAACCAAAGGCTCAGCGTGCCGTGCCGGAAACAGATTAGGGCCTGAAGCCATCCTGCGGTGTTGCGGCCAGCTCACAAGAAAGTGAGTTGAAGAAAGGAGCTCAGGGGCTCTGTAATTCACAAACCTGCAGAGTTATAAATGACAGCTATCGTCCAAAAATATACTGAAGTAAGGCTGCCAAGAGGACTTGAATGCGGGGCAGAATTGCAGGAAACCGATTTCAGGAGGTAGACTGGAATTGCATTGAAAGCATAGGAAAAGAGGCAGAACGTCCACAATGATGCACTTGGCCAAAAAGTGCGTATGCGTTTTTTCCTGAATATATTCAGGAAAAAACGCATACGCCCTTTTTGGCCAACCAAGCAAGCTTGCAAAGGAAATCTGCAGTACAATGAAGTCTCACTTCCCCCCGGTCAAAAGGGCCATCTGAAAAAAGTGTAAAATCCAGAAAGGCAGGACAGGCCATGGAGAACTGGAAGCCTTGTTATGCTGATGGGCGGGATGTATATTGCCAACAGCCACTCCGGAGAAGTGTATGGTGTTTCCTGAAACATCTAAAAAACAAAGCAACAGAGCCTAGGGCACTTCCACTTATGGTCCTATAGCTTAGGGAAATTAAAATCAAAAAGACACAGCCACCTCAAAGTTTGGGACGCCTCTGTTTACAAGAACCTCGTTTACCGTAAAAATTCAATATCACAGAAAGTGAAAAATGGATAAAGAACTTGTGGTACTTACGTACAATGCAGTATCACTCAGCAATGAAATCTGTGTCATCAGGCCCGTAGCAGCACAATGAGTGGATTCAGGTACGATGATTCTAACTGAAATAAGTCACACAGAAAAAGAAACATCATAAGATATCACTAATACACGGAATGTAAACTTGGCTACACAGGAACTGAATTCCAAAACAGAACAGGGTCTCAAATTTAGAAAACCAACTTATGCTTGCTTAAGGGTAAAGGTGAGTTGGGGTGCTGCATAAAACCAGAGATTGAAATGAGCACAGATAAAGTTCCTTAAGCCAAATATGGAATAGACAAGAGCTACTCCTTGTTCAACGAAATGGACTCAACACCCCTTATTAAATGCCTAAGAATGTACCTGACAAGTAAGTATCTTAAAACCTATGGATTGCTATGCCTCCAAAAGAGAATCAAGCGTGTGTAAAGGGGCATAAGCGCAGCAGTGATAGGATTGGAGAGGTTCGGTGAGCAAATGAAGACCCTTTGAAGTCATATTGCATGGTACCCATTACACGGGTCTCAACTCTCCAGGTTTAAGGTATTCTTCCTTCAGCTAAAACATGCATGTGGAACCCAGAGTATGATCAACCGTGTGAACGGGAGCCGTGTTCAAATATGTCTCAGTTTTCCTCCCCTGGTACTCGGGTGCAACATTCCAGATGCTTTACTAACACTCTCCCTACTTGGAGAGTCAGTGCCTTTAACCTCCTGTTTGCCCCAGTTTGCAATTTCTGCGGAAGATGAATAGGAATAGTGAGAACCAATGAGAGACTACCTGGAGGTGTCTGAACAGGCAAATTTAACTCTCATTTCCCACCAGGAAGAGGAATTAATCAAAGGCTCAGCGTGCCATGTCGGAACCACATTAGGGCCTGAAGACATCATGCGGTGTTGCGCCCAGCTCACAAGAAAGAGATTTGAAGAAAGGAGCTCAGGGGCACTGTAATTCACAAACCTGCAGAGTTATAAATGACAGCTATCGTCCAAAAATAGACTGAAGTAAGGCTGCCAAGAGGACTTGAAAGCGGGGCAGAATTGCAGGAAACCAATTTCAGGAGGTAGACAGGAATTGCATTGAAAGCATAGGAAAAGAGGCAGAACGTCCACAGTGATGCACTTGGCCAAAAAGGGCGTATGCGTTTTTTCCTGAATATATTCAGGAAAAAACGCATACGCCCTTTTTGGCCAACCAAGCAAGCTTGCAAAGGAAATCTGCACTACAATGAAGTCTCACTTCCCCCCGGTCAAAAGGGCCATCTGAAAAAAGTGTAAAATCCAGAAAGGCAGGACAGGCCATGGAGAACTGGGAGCCTTGTTATGCTGATGGGCGGGATGTAAATTGCCAACAGCCACTCCGGAGAAGTGTATGGTGTTTCCTGAAACATCTAAAAAACAAAACAACAGAGCCTAGTGCACTTCCACTTATGGTCCTATAGCTTAGGGAAATTAAAATCAAAAAGACACAGCCACCCCAAAGTTTGGGACGCCTCTGTTTACAAGAACCTCGTTTACCGTACAAGTTCAATATCACAGAAAGTGAAAAATGGATAAAGAAGCTGTGGTACTCATGTACAATGCAATATCACTCAGCAATGAAATCTATGTCACCAGGCCCGTAGCAGCATAATGAGTGGATTCGGGTATGGTGATTCTAACTGAAATAAGTCACACAGAAAAAGAAACATCAAAAAATATCACTAATACATGGAATTTAAACTTGGCTACAGAAGAACTGAATTACAAAACAGAACAGGGTCTCAAATTTAGAAAACCAACTTATGTTTGCTTAAGGGGAAAGGTGAGTTGGGGTGTGCATAAAACCAGAGATTGAAATGAGCACAGATAAAGTTCCTTAAGCCAAATATGGAATAGACAAGAGCTACTCCTTGCTCAACGAAATGGACTCAACACCCCATATTAAACGCCTCAGAATGTACCTGACTAGTAAGTATCTTAAAACCTATAGATTGCTATGTCTCTGAAAGAGAATCAAGCATGTGTACAGGGGCATAAACGCAGCAGTGATAGTATTGGAGAGGTTCGGTGAGCAAATGTAGACCCTTTGAAGTCATATTTCATGGTACCCATTCCACGGGTTTCAACTACCAGGTTTTAGGTATTCTTCCTCCAGCTAAAACATGCATGTGGAACCCAGAGTATGATCAACCATGTGATCGGGAGACGTGTTCAAATATGTCTCAGTTTTCCTCCCCTGGTACTCGGGTGCAACATTCCAGACGCTTTACTAACACTCTCCCCACTTGGACAGTCAGTCCCTTTAACCTCCTGTTTGGCCCAGTTTGCAATTTCTGCGGAAGATGAACAGGAATAGCGAGAACCAATGAGAGGCTAGCTGGAGGTGTCTGGACGGGCAAATTTAACTCTCATTTCCCACCAGGAAGAGGAATTAACCAAAGGCTCAGCGTGCCGTACCGGAACCAGATTAGGGCCTGAAGCCATCCTGTGGTGTTGCGGCCAGCTCAAAAGAAAGCGAGTTGAAGAAAGGAGCTCAGGGGCACTGTAATTCACAAACCTGCAGAGTTATAAATGACAGCTATCGTCCAAAAATAGACTGAAGTAAGGCTGCCAAGAGGACTTGAAAGCGGGGCAGAATTGCAGGAAAGCGATTTCAGGAGGTAGACTGGAATTACATTGAAAGCATAGGAAAAGAGGCAGAACGTCCACAATGATGCACTTGGCCAAAAAGGGCGTATGCGTTTTTTCCTGAATATATTCAGGAAAAAACGCATACGCCCTATTTCGCCAACCAAGCAAGCTTGCAAAGGAAATCTGCACTACAATGAAGTCTCACTTCCCCCCAGTCAAAAGGGCCATCTGAAAAAAGTGTAAAATCCAGAAAGGCAGGACAGGCCATGGAGAACTGGGAGCCTTGTTATGCTGATGGGCGGGATGTAAATTGCCAACAGCCACTCCGGAGAAGTGTATGGTGTTTCCTGAAACATCTAAAAAACAAAGCAACAGAGCCTAGTGCACTTCCACTTATGGTCCTATAGCTTAGGGAAATTAAAATCAAAAAGACACAGCCACCCCAAAGTTTGGGACGCCTCTGTTTACAAGAACCTCGTTTACCGTACAAGTTCAATATCACAGAAAGTGAAAAATGGATAAAGAAGCTGTGGTACTCATGTACAATGCAATATCACTCAGCAATGAAATCTATGTCACCAGGCCCGTAGCAGCATAATGAGTGGATTCGGGTATGGTGATTCTAACTGAAATAAGTCACACAGAAAAAGAAACATCAAAAAATATCACTAATACATGGAATTTAAACTTGGCTACAGAAGAACTGAATTACAAAACAGAACAGGGTCTCAAATTTAGAAAACCAACTTATGTTTGCTTAAGGGGAAAGGTGAGTTGGGGTGTGCATAAAACCAGAGATTGAAATGAGCACAGATAAAGTTCCTTAAGCCAAATATGGAATAGACAAGAGCTACTCCTTGCTCAACGAAATGGACTCAACACCCCATATTAAACGCCTCAGAATGTACCTGACTAGTAAGTATCTTAAAACCTATAGATTGCTATGTCTCTGAAAGAGAATCAAGCATGTGTACAGGGGCATAAACGCAGCAGTGATAGGATTGGAGAGGTTCGGTGAGCAAATGTAGACCCTTTGAAGTCATATTTCATGGTACCCATTCCACGGGTTTCAACTACCCAGGTTTTAGGTATTCTTACTCCAGCTAAAACATGCATGTGGAACCCAGAGTATGATCAACCATGTGATCGGGAGACGTGTTCAAATATGTCTCAGTTTTCCTCCCCTGGTACTCGGGTGCAACATTCCAGACGCTTTACTAACACTCTCCCCACTTGGAGAGTCAGTCCCTTTAACCTCCTGTTTGGCCCAGTTTGCAATTTCTGCGGAAGATGAACAGGAATAGCGAGAACCAATGAGAGGCTAGCTGGAGGTGTCTGGACGGCCAAATTTAACTCTCATTTCCCACCAGGAAGAGGAATTAACCAAAGGCTCAGCGTGCCGTACCGGAACCAGATTAGGGCCTGAAGCCATCCTGCGGTGTTGCGGCCAGCTCAAAAGAAAGCGAGTTGAAGAAAGGAGCTCAGGGGCACTGTAATTCACAAACCTGCAGAGTTATAAATGACAGCTATCGTCCAAAAATAGACTGAAGTAAGGCTGCCAAGAGGACTTGAAAGCGGGGCAGAATTGCAGGAAAGCGATTTCAGGAGGTAGACTGGAATTACATTGAAAGCATAGGAAAAGAGGCAGAACGTCCACAATGATGCACTTGGCCAAAAAGGGCGTATGCGTTTTTTCCTGAATATATTCAGGAAAAAACGCATACGCCCTTTTTCGCCAACCAAGCAAGCTTGCAAAGGAAATCTGCACTACAATGAAGTCTCACTTCCCCCCGGTCAAAAGGGCCATCTGAAAAAAGTGTAAAATCCAGAAAGGCAGGACAGGCCATGGAGAACTGGGAGCCTTGTTATGCTGATGGGGGGGATGTAAATTGCCAACAGCCACTCGGGAGAAGTGTATGGTGTTTCCTGAAACATCTAAAAAACAAAGCAACAGAGCCTAGGGCACTTCCACTTATGGTCCTATAGCTTAGGGAAATTAAAATCAAAAAGACACAGCCACCTCAAAGTTTGGGACGCCTCTGTTTACAAGAACCTCGTTTACCGTAAAAATTCAATATCACAGAAAGTGAAAAATGGATAAAGAACTTGTGGTACTTACGTACAATGCAGTATCACTCAGCAATGAAATCTGTGTCATCAGGCCCGTAGCAGCACAATGAGTGGATTCAGGTACGATGATTCTAACTGAAATAAGTCACACAGAAAAAGAAACATCATAAGATATCACTAATACACGGAATGTAAACTTGGCTACACAGGAACTGAATTCCAAAACAGAACAGGGTCTCAAATTTAGAAAACCAACTATGCTTGCTTAAGGGTAAAGTTGAGTTGGGGTGCTGCATAAAACCAGAGATTGAAATGAGCACAGATAAAGTTCCTTAAGCCGAATATGGAATAGACAAGAGCTACTCCTTGCTCAACGAAATGGACTCAACACCCCATATTAAACGCCTAAGAATGTACCTGACTAGTAAGTATCTTAAAACCTATGGATTGCTATGTCTCCAAAAGAGAATCAAGCGTGTGTAAAGGGGCATAAACGCAGCAGTGATAGGATTGGAGAGGTTCGGTGAGCAAATGAAGACCCTTTGAAGTCATATTGCATGGTACCCATTACACGGGTCTCAACTCTCCAGGTTTAAGGTATTCTTCCTTCAGCTAAAACAGGCTTGTGGAACCCAGAGTATGATCAACCATGTGAACGGGAGCCGTGTTCAAATATGTCTCAGTTTTCCTCCCCTGGTACTCGGGTGCAACATTCCAGATGCTTTACTAACACTCTCCCTACTTGGAGAGTCAGTGCCTTTAACCTCCTGTTTGCCCCAGTTTGCAATTTCTGTGGAAGATGAACAGGAATAGCGAGAACCAATGAGAGACTACCTGGAGGTGTCTGAACGGGCAAATTTAACTCTCATTTCCCACCAGGAAGAGGAATTAACCAAAGGCTCAGCGTGCCATGCCGGAACCACATTAGGGCCTGAAGACATCCTGCAGTGTTGCGGCCAGCTCACAAGAAAGCGAGTTGAAGAAAGGAGCTCAGGGGCACTGTAATTCACAAACCTGCAGAGTTATAAATGACAGCTATCGTCCAAAAATAGACTGAAGTAAGGCTGCCAAGAGGACTTGAAAGCGGGGCAGAATTGCAGGAAACCGATTTCAGGACGTAGACTGGAATTACATTGAAAGCATAGGCAAAGAGGCAGAACGTCCACAATGATGCACTTTGCCAAAAGGGCGTATCCGTTTTTTCCTGAATATATTCAGGAAAAAACGCATACGCCCTTTTTGGCCAACCAAGTAAGCTTGCAAAGGAAATCTGCACTACAATGAAGTCTCACTTCCCCCCGGTCAAAAGGGCCATCAGAATAAAGTGTAAAATCCAGAAAGGCAGGACAGGCCATGGAGAACTGGGAGCCTTGTTATGCTGATGGGCGGGATGTAAATTGCCAACAGACACTCGGGACAAGTGTATGGTGTTTCCTGAAACATCTAAAAAACAAAGCAACAGAGCCTAGGGCACTTCCACTTATGGTTCTATAGCTTAGGGAAATTAATATCAAAAAGACACAGCAACCCCAAAATTTGGGATGGCTCTTTTTACAGGAATCTCTTCTACGGCACAAGTTAAATATCCCAGAGAGCAAATAATGGATAAAGAAGTTGCGGTACTTATGTACAACAGAATACCACTCAGCAATGAAATCTATGTCACCAGGCCCGTACCAGCATAATGAGTGGATTGAGGCACGATGATTCTAAGTGAAATAAGTCACACAGAAAAAGAAACATCATAAGGTATCACTAATACACGGAATGTGAACTTGGCTACACATGAACTGAATTACAAAACAGAACAGGGTCTCAAGTTTGGAAAACCAACTTATGCCTGCTTAAGGGGGAAGGTGAGTTGGGGTGCTGCATAAAAGCAGAGTTTGAAATTAGCACAGATACCGTTCCATATGCCAAATATGTTATAGACAAGAGCTACCCCTTGCTCAACGAAATGGATTCAACAATGAGGTATCACCTCACACCTGGTAGAATAGGCATCATTGAAAATCTACAAACAAAAAATGCTGGAAAGGGTGTGGAGAAAAGGAACCCTCTCCCACTATTGTTGGGAATATAAATTGATACAGTCATTATGGAGAACAATATGGAATTTCTTAAGAAACTAACAATAGAATTACCATATGATACAGCAATCCCAGTACTGGACATATACCCAGACAAAACCATAAATCAAAAAGAGTCATTCACCGCAATGTTCATTGCATCACTATTTACAATATCGAGGTAATGGAAGCAACCTAAATGCCCACAGACAGACGAATGCATAAAGCTGTGGTACATATATAAAATGGAATATTACTAAGCCATGAAAAGGAATGAAATTGGGTCATTTGTAGAGACGTCGATGGATCTAGAGACTGTCATACAGAGTGAAGTAAGTCAGAAAGAGAAAAACAAATCTTGTATATTCATGCATATATGTGGAACCTAGAAAAACTGTACAGATTAACCATTTTGCAAGGCATAAATAGAGCAACAGATGTAGACAACAAACGTATGGACAACAAGGGGGGAAAGCTGTTGGGGGGTGGTGGTGGGAGGAGTTGAGAGACTGGGATTGGCATGTATACATTTATATGTATAAAATAGATAACCAATAAGAACCTGCTGTATAAAAATATAAAATAAAATTCAAAATTAAAAAGAAATAAAATTTAAAAAATAAAACAGAAAAAACAATTATTCCCTGCACATACATGTATTTATATGAATAAATTATTTCCATGCTTATATCTGTAAATACAAAAAAGAGGAATAAAATCTACCTTGAACCAAAAACGAAAAAGAGAAAAAAAACACAGAACCCACCAGTTACACAGAGGAAAACCGTATCAGGGCACTTGCTCCAGTTGTAAACAATTCTGAAGTTGGTCAGTGGTGGGGAATCGTCTCCCATTCAGCCAGCAGCCCCCACGCAACAAGCGTCCTCATTGCAAAGCTGGGGCACCGTGCCGAGGCATCTGTGAGTAAACGTGAGCTGAGCCCCAGGCCAGTTGCTGCTGAACTATTCCCACCCGTCCCAGGTAAAACACCTGAATATATACAAGGACTTGAAAGCCTAGAGGAAGGGCCATAGAGCCACACGAGTGACAGCATGCCGGCCGACTTGGTGCCTGCAGGCCAGCCAGGATGGTCCTGGCCCTGGGTGCTCTTCTGGAAGATTTCCATTTCCCTGCCTGAGATACCCGTCCTGTCCCTGCCCCCACTGCTTTTTTCCTTCCTCACCTCTGCCCAGGGAGAAATTCCAGCAGCAGGTATGGGTGACACATCCTCTTCTTTAGCAGGTGGCAGCCTGGCAACTGCTGCAGAAAGTCCAGCAGAGCCCCACTCACACTGGGCCACCCACAAAGCCGTGGCCTCTCACTCCCTCCCACCAGCCCAGCCCCGAGACTGCTGACAGGGCAGAGAAAATGGCGTCAGGCACGGCTGCAGGGGCTCTTGCTGCCTGGAGTGGTATTTATATTGATCTCAACCCAAGCACACCTGGGGAGGGCTGGCCAGCACGGTAAGGCTGCCCAGGTCAGCCAATCATCACCCCTCAGGGGCTCACAGTTGCAGAAAATGGAACTTGCTGAACCGGCCAGGTCCAAGGAACAGGTGTGGGCTCCTGAGAGTCAGGATAGACAAGGGGCTGCAGCTTTGGCTTGTTTTCTAATCATTTTATCTGGCCCATGAGTGGGAGACAACTTCAAGAAAACCCTCTCCTAATGAGAGGAACCCAGGAGTCAGGGAGAGGAGGGGTGGGTGGTGGTTGGAGACAGAGGCCTGGTGCCCCAGGTGCAGTGGAAGTCTCTGGAAGACCAGGTGGAGGGAGGCCTCACGGAGTGATGCCCAGGGTCACAGACCTGTCGCAGCTGCTGTTTGTTAGTTCAAGTCCTGCTCTGAGGTGCTCTGTGTCAGCTCTGAGTGACAGGTGAGCTGGGGGTGCTCTGCAATGAGGGCTATGTGCACGGTTCCTGTGTGCCCAGCCCTGCCACGGTACCTGCAAGGGTAGCTCTGTATCCTGGAGGGGCCTGACCACGAGAGCCCCGTGGGCTGGGGTGGGGGTGGGGTACCTGCCCAGGTGAGCTCCATATTCTGGGATTGGTCTGACCACGAGAGCCCCATGGGCTGCTGGGGACCTGGTAAAGGATGTCAGGACAGTCAGTGAAGCCACCGAGGATATACCTCCAGTTGCTCCTAATTCCTACACCCTGCTGGTCATTCTACCAACCACCAGGACATGGTATTCTGTATTAGTCTTCAATGATGCCTTCTTTTGTATTCCATTAGTCCCAGAGTCACAAGAAATTTTGGCTTGTGAGTGGCAGGACTCAACATACAACTAAAACAATACTTCCGGGCCGTCTGGCCCCAAGGGTGCAAAAATTCCCACACCATCTTTGGGGAAAGCTTAGCTAAAGACCTAAAAGTTCTACCTCTGGAAAAGGAAACCCTCCTTCAATATGCAGACGACATTCTGATCACCAGCCCTACTAAGGAGGCCTCTGAACTACCAAGCCAATAAAGGATAGAAGTTGTCCAAGAAAAAGCTCAAATATCACAGACTGCGGTGACCTGCCTGGGCTTCATTCTCACAGAAGGTCAGAGAAGCCCATCCCAGGAAAGGGAAGAAACCATTTTCAGCCTTACCCCTTTCTAAAACTAGAAGACAGCTTAGGGGTTCCTGGGGAGGCCAGGGTTTGCTGCTTCTGGATCCCTAACTACAGTCTACTAGCTGGGCCTCTATATGAAACACTGAAAGGAAAAGATGATGATCCTTTTGAATAGAATCCAGAAGTGGCCTTTCAAGAATGGAAAGAGCAGTCAATTCAGACCCTTGCCCTGGAACTCCCTAATTTAGCTAAACCCTTTGACCTTTACATTCCCGGTGAAAGGTGAATCGCCATTGGAGAATTAGTGCAAAAACTGGGACCACTTGAAATGGAACAATGCAAGAATGCCATCCAGGTAGGATAAACTACGGTCACTAAGGGGCTTGGCCCACTGCCACATCTGGCCAAGATACTGGCGGTATCTAAAAACCTGGAAATCAGCAGCCCAAAAGGCCACCTCCCTCCTAAGGGAAAAGGACCCCACGTGGTGATCCTAACCACCAACCATGCCCTGAAGTTGCAGGGTTCGCTCCGTGGGCACACTGACCTCGAGTGAGGAGGCGCTCCAACTCCAACATCCAGAGAGATAACCGGGGGCAACAGGGCACCATGACGACTCGTGTGAACATCACTTGACCTGGAGTTTCTCTCATAAAACAACAAGAGTGTGTCCCAAAAGAGTAGACTACTGCTTGCAGGACTTACTGCACCCAGAGGGGAGCTAATAATCTTGGTGGGGGAACAGTATACCACACTGTCACCATAGAAAAGCCTACAGACACCGTGATGATGGTGGCCAATAAGACCGGCTGGACTCCTGTTTACTTCAAAAGGCTGTTGACTCAGTAGCCATCATGGTCCTTGATCACCACTGACCTTGGACTGTCTGGGATTTGAGCGGGCAGGGCTCTGACACCTGGTGCTGTTTGTACGTTAATTCAGGGGCCTAACTGAAGAAAGCGCAGACTACTGGTCAGAGCATCTAGGCTGGCAGAGACGGTCAGCCTAAGGTGGCCGAACAAATGTGGGGCGGGGTGAAACCGGCCCCCACAGCGTCTCTGCACATCTCTTTCCTGGACCCTTAAAGGTCATTAGAATCTATAACACTTCCAATGCTGGTGCTCAGGTGGACGAGCAGGGAGGCAGGGGTCCTGGGGACAATCAATGTCACCGGGAGGCTGCTGGGGAGAAGCTCTGACCCTCGCCCCAGGGTATGAGGGCTCCCAACTCAGCACTCAGCAGTTACAGAAGAAGGGTCTGCACCCTCAGCACTCCAAGAATGAGGAACGGGACAAAAGGCAGAGGAGGGGTTTGTCCCCAGCAAAGCCCATTAAAAATCCCTGGGAGATAAAAATAGAATCTGGGCAATAAAGTCAAGTCTAACCTTTTTTATCCTTTGTGCTTTGTCTAATTTCACGTGCTCCTAGGGTCCCGCATGCAGAGGTTCCACACCCGGCACTTCAGACCAGATTTCCTAGTGCAGAATGGCTGGGTCGACACCTCAGCTCCTGGGGCCCAGTGCAGACTCCACGATATAGAGCCTGAGCTACAGCCAACCCGGCCCTCGAGAGCTCCGCCACCTCCCTCCCTCCCACTGACTCTGACAGGATCTCTACACAGCAGCCCAGCCCACAGCCCACGGGGTAGTGCATGCTCTCACCTCTCCATTCTCTGATCAAAATATAAAGTTTCCTTTGCTTGTGAACCAAACTCAGTCTCGATCTGTTGGCCCCAATGACACTGGGCAGGGGGACACTTGTTGGGGTCCACTCTGGAGGATCAGTAACAGAAATTGAGACTATTGTAACCTCAATGAACAGATGTGTGAGCCAAACTGTAGTTAACATAGAACAGTGTATAAGGCTCGGGTAAAATAAGATGTTTTTAACACTTCCATTTGATATTTCCATCACTTTTTATAAGCAAGTTCAGTGAAAAGGTTTGTCTTATTTGTCAGGTCAATATTAGAGAAACGAAGTGATTTCTTTCCAAGGATGTACATTTAATAATCTTGGTTAAACCTTCAATCTTGTTTTAAATGCTTTTCCATTGAAAATGATACCTCTCTTTCAGCTCCCCCATTTCTGAGAAGTATAAAATCTTATAATTTATTATTACCAAAGAGGAAAGGTGGGAGGAGGGATAAATTAACAGTTTGGAATGAACACATACACACTGCTATGTATAAAATAGATCATCAACAAGGAACTACTGTATAGCACAGGGAACTACACTCAACATTTTGCAATAACCTATAAGGGGAAATAATCTGAAAAAGAATAGATATTTTTATTGACATCATCTATCAATGACAGTTAAAGTGTAGCCTAAGGGAAGCTGGTGGTGAGTGCTTCTGACCCTGAAGACTTCAATCATCTAAAGTTTGGACTCTGCCTACTTCCCAAGGCCCTTAATGAACATATGTGTAGCTGTAGCTTAAAAATTTCCCCAGTTTGGGTTTCGGGGAGACACTGATTTTGAAAAAGCCCTGGTGTTCTCCTTACATGAATGGGACTCTTCCTACTGCTAAAACATGTCTGTCACACCCAGAGGATGGTATACCGTCTGATCGGGAAGAGTTTGGAAAAGGCATCTCATCTCCTCATCTCCTGGTGCTCGGGTTCACCCCTCCAGCGTCTTTACTAACAGTCTCCCCACTTGGAGATGTCAGCACTGTCAACATCCTGTTGCGTACAGTTTGGAATTTGTCCAGAGGATGAAGCGGAAGGATGAGGAACAATGAGAGACAAGTCCTACGTGTTCAGACAGGCACATGTCACTCTAATTTCCAATCAGGAAGATGAATTGACCAAAAGCTAGGGTTGCCCATGGAAACAGTATAGGGCTTGAGGAAATCCCGCTGCTTTGTGGCCAGTTCCCATAAACACGAGTTGAACAATGGAACTCAGGGGCAGTAAAATTCACAAAACTGCAGAGTTGAAAATATCCATCACTGAAAAATGTCTTGAGGAAAGTCAGAGAAAAGGACTTGTAAGCAAGGGAGAATGGCAGGAAAGGGATTTGAGGAGGTAGAAAGGACTCGCCATTAAGCACAAGAAAAGGAGCTGAACATTGCCAACATTGCAGTTGGCCAAAAAGGGTGTATGCGTTCTTTTCTGTATATATTCAAGAAAAGGGCATACACTTTTTTAGCCAACCAAACAGGTGGGCACTGGAAGTCAATACTACAAAAGATATCACTTCGCATCAGTCAGAAGAGCCATCCTCATAAAGCGTAAACAACAGAAATGCAGGACAGGGCAACGAGAAGAGGGAGCCCTGTGAGACTTATAGTGGAAATGTATATTGCCAACGGCCATTCTGGAGAAGTGTATTGTGTTTACTAAAGCATCTAAAAAATGAGCTACAGAGCATAGGGCACTTGCACTCATGGGCGTATATCTTGGGAAAAACAAAAATCGAGAGGACACAGGCACCCCAATGTTTACCCCCTCTCTGTTTAAAAGATCCTCGACTAGGATATAACTTAAATGTCTCTGGAGGGAAAAAATGGATAGAGATGTGGTACTTAGGTAGAGTGGAATATTATTCAGCCTGGAAATCAATGAAATATGGCCAGTTGTAACAAATCTGGAGGAGTTACGTATGATCATTCTAAGTGACAGAATTCAAAAAGAAAAAGACACATATCATAAGATATCACTTAAAGGTGGAATCCAAAATGGCTACACATGAAATAAATTACAAAACAAAAACATAGTCAAATATGTAGAAAACACGCATAAGGCTGCTAAACGGGAAAGGTGGGGAGGGGTGAGGCATCATCCAGGAGGTTGAAATTAGCAAAGATACCATTCCAAATACCAAACTGATAATCAACAAGGCCTACACGGTAGCTAAAAGAACTGCACTCAGCACACTCAAGTCACCGGAAAAGAATATATACGACTGGTAAGAATCTGAAAAAGAATTTATTGATGTCTCTCTGTACGTGAATCAAGTGGATGTACAGCAGCAAGAAACAGAGCTTTGAAAATCAGCTGTAACCAATATAGTAATAAATTGAAAAAAATAAATGACAGAGAGACAGAGAAAACCTCTTACAACTTTTCCTCAGGGACGGTGATGCAACATGGATTGAACACATCTAGACCCACAGCAGGATGAGACATAAGGCTGGAAACTGTTTGCGCTAAGAGAAATGTGAGGTTGGGTGAGGAAATGCACACCCTTTAAAGTAATACTACCTGGTACCCATTCAATGGGTCCCAAATCTGCAGGTTCAAGGGATCTTCCTACAGCTAAAACATGCATGGAAAACCCAGAGGACTGTACACCATGTGATCGGGAGATGTGTCTAAAATGCACCTCATTTATCCTCTCCTGGTGCTCCTGTTCACCATTCCAGCCACGCTACTTAGAATCTCCCCACTTGGAGAATCAGCACATTTAAACTTCTGTTTCACACATTTTGCAAATTGTGAGGAGGATGAACGGGAAGAGGGGGAACCAATGAGAGAAGAGTTGTAGGGGTTTGGACGGGCACATATCACTCTAATTTCCCATTAAGAATAAGAATTAAAGAAAGGCTCAGCCTGCCTCGCCGGAGCCAAAATAGGGCCTGAAGCAATCCTGCGGGTTTGAGGCCAGCTCACAAAAGAGCAACTTAAAAAATGGAGCTCAGGGTCACTGCAATTCACAAACCTGCAGAGTTATAAATGAAAACTAACGTCCAAAAATATGTTGAGGTAAGGCAAAGAAGAGGATCTGAATGCAAGACAGAATTGCAAGAAACAGATTTCAAGAGATAGATTGGACTCGTCTTTAATGCACATGAAAAGCGGCAGAATTTCGACAATGATGCAGTTGGCCCAAAAGGGCGTATGCGTTTTTTCCTGATTATATCCAGGAAAAAACGCATACGCACTTTATGGGCAACGAAGCAAGCAAGCAATGCAAATGTGCACAACAAAGAAGTCTCACTTCCCACCGGTCAAAAGGGCCATCCTAAAAAATTGTAAAAACCAGAAATGCAGGACAGGCCATGGAGAACAGGGAGCCTTTATACGCTGATGGGCAGTGTGTGAACTGCCGAGAGCCACTCTGGAGAAGTGTATGGTGGTTCCTAAATCATCTAAAAAACAGAGCTACAGAGCATAGGACACTTCCAATCATGGGAGTATATCTAGGGAAGTCTAAAAATCAACAAGACACAAGCACACCACAGTTTAGGGCTACTCTGTTTACAAGAACCTCAACTTCAGTACACCTTAAATATCCCAGGAAAGAGAACAATGGATAAAGAAGATGTGGTACTTATGTACAATGGAATATCTCTTCACCATGAAATCAATGTAATAAGGCTAGTAGAAGGATAAAGAGTGGATTTAGGTCCGATAATACTACTTGAAATAAGTCAAACAGAAAAAGAAACATATCATAAGATATCACTTATAGAGGGAGGGTAAATATGGCTGCACAAGAAATGAATTACAGAACAGAACAGTGTCTCACATTTAGAAAACACACTTATGTCAGCTTAAGGGGAAAGGAGAGGTGGGGTGATGCATAAAACCAGAGTTTGAAATTAGCACAGATACCGTTCAATAAACCAAATAGGTATTAGACAAGATCTACACCTTGCTCAATGAACTGGCCTCAACACACCCTATACACCGCAGAGAAATATATCTGAGTAATAAGAATCTTAAAACCCATGTATTGATATATCTCCATAAGGGAATCAAGTGTGTGCAGAGCGGCACAAACACAGCAGTGAAAAGGAGCTAAACCCCATTATAGAAATAAATTTTAAAAACAAAACGCTGAAACAATGAAAGAGAGAAAAATTCTTACAAAATTCGCTCAGGGGCTGTGATGCAACCTGGATTGACCACATATAAACCCACAGCTGGATAAGACATAAGGCTGGACACTTGGGGCTGACAGGATTGGTGAGCTTTGGTGAGCAACTGCCGAAAGTTTAATGCAATACTTCATGCTACTCAGTCCAAGGGTCCCAACACTCCAGGTTGAAGGGAATCTTCCTACAGCTAAACCATGCTTGGGAAACCCAGCGACTGGTATACCATATGATCGGGAAAGGTTTCTAAAACGCACCTCATTTTTCCTCTCCTGGGGCTCCGGATCGACATTCCAGCCGCTTTACTAACAACATCCCCACATGGAGTCAATGCCTTTAAGTTCTGGTATCGCACAGTCTGCAGTTAGTGCAGAGGATGAATGGGAATAGGGGGAACCAGTGAGAAACTAGCTGTAGCGGTTTCAATGGGCACATGTCACTCTAATATCACATCAGTAAGAAGAATTAACCAAAGGGACAGCAAGGTGCCCCAGAAGAAAAATAGGGCTTCAAGGAATCCTGTGGTTACGGGGCAAGACCACAAAAATAAGAGCTAAAAAATGGAGCTAAGGGCCACTGCAATTCAAAAACCTGCAGAGTTATAAAGGCCAACTATTTTTAAAAAATATATTGAGGTAAGGCTATGAAGAGGCATTGAAAGCAAGGCAGAATTGCAGGAAACCGATCTCAGGAGGTAGACTGGAATTGCACTGAAAACATATGAAGAGAGTCAGAAACTCCACAATGATGCACTTGCCCAAAAAGGGCGTATGTGTTTTTTCTTGAATATATTCAGGAAAAAACGCATACGCACTTTTTGGCCAACCAAGCAAGCTTGCAAAGGAAATTTGCACTACAATGAAGTCTCACTTCCACCTGGTCAAAAGGGCCATCTGAAAAAAGTGTAAAATCCATAAAGGCACGACAGGCCATGGAGAACTGGGAGCCTTCTTATGCTGATGGGCGGGATGTAAATTGCCAACAGCCACTCTGGAGAAGAGTATGGTGTTTCCTGAAACATCTAAAAAACAGAGCAACAGAGCCTAGGGCACTTCCACTTATGGTCCTATAGCTTAGGGAAATTAAAATCAAAAAGACACAGCCACCCCAAAGTTTGAGACGGCTCTGTTTACAAGAACCTCGTTTACGGTACAAGTTCAATATTGCAGAAAGTGAAAAATGGATAAAGAACTTGTGGTACTTACGTACAATGCAACATCACTCAGCAATGAAATCTATGTCATCAGGCCCGTAGCAGCATAATGAGTGGATTCAGGTATGATGATTCGAACTGAAATAAGTCACACAGAAAAGAAACATCATAAGGTATCACTAATACACAGAATGTGAACTTGGCTACACATGAACAGAATTACAAAACAGAACAGTGTCTCAAGTTTAGAAAACCAACTTACGCTTGCTTAACGGGGAAGGTGAGTTGGGGTGCTGCATAAAACCAAAGATTGAAATGAGCACAGATAAAGTTCCTTAAGCCAAATATGGAAAAGACAAGAGCTACTCCTTGCTCAACGAAATGGACTCAACACCCCATATTAAACGCCTAAGAATGTACCTGACTAGTAAGTATCTTAAAACCTATGGATTGCTATGTCTCCAAAAGAGAATCAAGCGTGTGTACAGGGGCATAAACTCAGCAGTGATAGGATTGGAGAGGTTCGGTGAGCAAATGAAGACCCTTTGAAGTCATATTGCATGGTACCCATTACACAGGTCTCAACTCTCCAGGTTTAAGGTATTCTTTCTTCAGCTAAAACATGCATGTGGAACCCAGAGTATGATCAACGATGTGAAAGGGAGACGTGTTCAAATATGTCTCAGTTTTCCTCCCCTGGTACTCGGGTGCAACATTCCAGATGCTTTACTAACACTCTCCCTACTTGGAGAGTCAGTGACTTTAACCTCCTGTTTGCCCCAGTTTGCAATTTCTGCGGAAGATGAACAGGAATAGCGAGAACCAATGAGAGGCTAGCTGGAGGTGTCTGGACGGGCAAATTTAACTCTCATTTCCCACCAGGAAGAGGAATTAACCAAAGGCTCAGCATGCCGTGCCGGAACCAGATTAGGGCCTGAAGCCATCCTGCGGTGTTGCGGCCAGGTCACAAGAAAGCGAGTTGAAGAAAGGAGCTCAGGGGCACTGTAATTCACAAACCTGCAGAGTTATAAATGACAGCTATCGTCCAAAAATAGACTGAAGTAAGGCTGCCAAGAGGACTTGAAAGCGGGGCAGAATTGCAGGAAACCGATTTCAGGAGGTAGACTGGAATTGCATTGAAAGCATAGGAAAAGAGGCAGAACGTCCACAATGATGCACTTGGCCAAAAAGGGCGTATGCGTTTTTTCCTGAATATATTCAGGAAAAAACGCATACGCCCTTTTTGGCCAACCAAGCAAGCTTGCAAAGGAAATCTGCACTACAATGAAGTCTCACTTCCCCCCGGTCAAAAGGGCCATCTGAAAAAAGTGTAAAATCCAGAAAGGCAGGACAGGCCATGGAGAACTGGGAGCCTTGTTATGCTGATGGGCGGGATGTAAATTGCCAACAACCACTCGGGAGAAGTGTATGGTGTTTCCTGAAACATCTAAAAAACAAAGCAACAGAACCTAGGGCACTTCCACTTATGGTCCTATAGCTTAGGGAAATTAAAATCAAAAAGACACAGCCACCTCAAAGTTTGGAACGGCTCTGTTTACAAGAACCTCGTTTACAGTACAAGTTCAACATCGCAGAAATTGAAAAATGGATAAAGAAGTTGTGGTATTTACTTACAAAGCAATATCACTCAGCAATGAAATCTGTGTCATCAGGCCCTTAGCAGCACAATGAGTGGATTCAGGTATGATGATTCTAACTGAAGAAAGTCACACAGAAAAAGAAACATCATAAGATATCAGTAATACACGGAATGTAAACTTGGCTACACAGGAACTGAATTACAGAACAGAACAGGGTCTCAAATTTAGAAAACCAACTTATGCTTGCTTAAGGGGAAAGGTGAGTTGGGGTGCTGCATAAAACCAGAGATTGAAATGAGCACAGATAAAGTTCCTTAAGTCAAATATGGAATAGACAAGAGCTACTCCTTGCTCAACGAAATGGACTCAACACCGCATATTAAACGCCTAAGAATGTACCTGACTAGTAAGTATCTTAAAACCTATGGATTGCTATGTCTCCGAAAGAGAATCAAGCATGTGTACAGGGGCATAAACGCAGCAGTGATAGGATTGGAGAGGTTCGGTGAGCAAATGAAGACCCTTTGAAGTCATATTGCATGGTACCCATTCCACGGGTCTCAACTCTCCAGGTTTAAGGTATTCTTCCTTCAGCTAAAACATGCATGTGGAACCCAAGTATGATCAACCATGTGAACGGGAGACGTGTTCAAATATGTCTCAGTTTTCCTCCCCTGGTACTCGGGTGCAACATTCCAGACGCTTTACTAACACTCTCCCCACTTGGAGAGTCAGCGCCTTTAACCTCCTGTTTGGCCCAGTTTGCAATTTCTGCGGAAGATGAACAGGAATAGCGAGAACCAATGAGAGACTAGCTGGAGGTGTCTGGACGGCCAAATTTAACTCTCATTTCCCACCAGGAAGAGGAAATAACCAAAGGCTCAGCGTGCCGTGCCGGAACCAGATTAGGGCCTGAAGCCATCCTGCGGTGTTGCGGCCAGGTCACAAGAAAGCGAGTTGAAGAAAGGAGCTCAGGGGCACTGTAATTCACAAACCTGCAGAGTTATAAATGACAGCTATCGTCCAAAAATAGACTGAAGTAAGGCTGCCAAGAGGACTTGAAAGCGGGGCAGAATTGCAGGAAACCGATTTCAGGAGGTAGACTGGAATTGCATTGAAAGCATAGGAAAAGAGGCAGAACGTCCAGAATGATGCACTTGGCCAAAAAGGGCGTATGCGTTTTTTCCTGAATATATTCAGGAAAAAACGCATACGCCCTTTTTGGCCAACCAAGCAAGCTTGCAAAGGAAATCTGCACTACAATGAAGTCTCACTTCCCCCCGGTCAAAAGGGCCATCTGAAAAAAGTGTAAAATCCAGAAAGGCAGGACAGGCCATGGAGAACTGGGAGCCTTGTTATGCTGATGGGCGGGATGTAAATTGCCAACAGACACTTGGGAGAAGTGTATGGTGTTTCCTGAAACATCTAAAAAACAATGCAACAGAGCCTAGGGCACTGCCACTTATGGTCCTATAGCTTAGGGAAATTAAAATCAAAAAGACACAGCCACCCCAAAGTTTGGGACGCCTTTGTTTACAAGAACCTCGTTTACAGTACAAGTTCAACATCGCAGAAAGTGAAAAATGGATAAAGAAGTTGTGGTATTTACTTACAAAGCAATATCACTCAGCAATGAAATCTATGTCATCAGGCCCTTAGCATCACAATGAGTGGATTCAGGTATGATTATTCTAACTGAAATAAGTCACACAGAAAAAGAAACATCATAAGATATCAGTAATACACGGAATGTAAACTTGGTTATACAGGAACTGAATTACAGAACAGAACAGGGTCTCAAATTTAGAAAACCAACTTATGCTTGCTTAAGGGTAAAGGTGAGTTGGGGTGCTGCATAAAACCAGAGATTGAAATGAGCACAGATAAAGTTCCTTAAGTCAAATATGGAATAGACAAGAGCTACTCCTTGCTCAACGAAATGGACTCAACACCGCATATTAAACGCCTAAGAATGTACCTGACTAGTAAGTATCGTAAAACCTATGGATTGCTATGTCTCCAAAAGAGAATCAAGCATGTGTACAGGGGCATAAACGCAGCAGTGATAGGATTGGAGAGGTTCGGTGAGCAAATGAAGACCCTTTGAAGTCATATTGCATGGTACCCATTACACGGGTCTCAACTCTCCAGGTTTATGGTATTCTTCCTTCAGCTAAAACATGCATGTGGAACCCAAGTATGATCAACCATGTGAACGGGAGACGTGTTCAAATATGTCTCAGTTTTCCTCCCCTGGTACTCGGGTGCAACATTCCAGACGCTTTACTAACACTCTCCCCACTTGGAGAGTCAGCGCCTTTAACCTTCTGTTTGGCCCAGTTTGCAATTTCTGCGGAAGATGAACAGGAATAGCGAGAACCAATGAGAGGCTAGCTGGAGGTGTCTGGACGGGCAAATTTAACTCTCATTTCCCACCAGGAAGAGGAAATAACCAAAGGCTCAGCGTGCCGTACTGGAACCAGATTAGGGCCTGAAGCCATCCTGCGGTGTTGCGGCCAGCTCAAAAGAAAGCGAGTTGAAGAAAGGAGCTCAGGGGCACTGTAATTCACAAACCTGCAGAGTTATAAATGACAGCTATCGTCCAAAAATAGACTGAAGTAAGGCTGCCAAGAGGACTTGAAAGCGGGGCAGAATTGCAGGAAACCGATTTCAGGAGGTAGACTGGAATTGCATTGAAAGCATAGGAAAAGAGGCAGAACGTCCACAATGATGCACTTGGCCAAAAAGGGCGTATGCGTTTTTTCCTGAATATATTCAGGAAAAAACGCATACGCCCTTTTTGGCCAACCAAGCAAGCTTGCAAAGGAAATCTGCACTACAATGAAGTCTCACTTCCCCCCGGTCAAAAGGGCCATCTGAAAAAAGTGTAAAATCCAGAAAGGCAGGACAGGCCATGGAGAACTGGGAGCCTTGTTATGCTGATGGGCGGGATGTAAATTGCCAACAGACACTTGGGAGAAGTGTATGGTGTTTCCTGAAACATCTAAAAAACAATGCAACAGAGCCTAGGGCACTGCCACTTATGGTCTTATAGCTTAGGGAAATTAAAATCAAAAAGACACAGCCACCCCAAAGTTTGGGACGCCTCTGTTTACAAGAACCTCGTTTACAGTACAAGTTCAACATTGCAGAAAGTGAAAAATGGATAAAGAAGTTGTGGTATTTACTTACAAAGCAATATCACTCAGCAATGAAATCTATGTCATCAGGCCCTTAGCAGCACAATGAGTGGATTCAGGTATGATGATTCTAACTGAAATAAGTCACACAGAAAAAGAAACATCATAAGATATCAGTAATACACGGAATGTAAACTTGGCTATACAGGAACTGAATTACAGAACAGAACAGGGTCTCAAATTTAGAAAACCAACTTATGCTTGCTTAAGGGTAAAGGTGACTTGGGGTGCTGCATAAAACCAGAGATTGAAATAAGCACAGATAAAGTTCCTTAAGTCAAATATGGAATAGACAAGAGCTACTCCTTGCTCAACGAAATGGACTCAACACCGCATATTAAACGCCTAAGAATGTGCCTGACTAGTAAGTATCTTAAAACCTATGGATTGCTATGTCTCCGAAAGAGAATCAAGCATGTGTACAGGGGCATAAATGCAGCAGTGATAGGATTGGAGAGGTTCGGTGAGCAAATGAAGACCCTTTGAAGTCATATTGCATGGTACCCATTACACGGGTCTCAACTCTCCAGGTTTAAGGTATTCTTCCTTCAGCTAAAACATGCATGTGGAACCCAAGTATGATCAACCATGTGAACGGGAGACGTGTTCAAATATGTCTCAGTTTTCCTCCCCTGGTACTCGGGTGCAACATTCCAGACGCTTTACTAACACTCTCCCCACTTGGAGAGTCAGCGTCTTTAACCTCCTGTTTGGCCCAGTTTGCAATTTCTGCGAAAGATGAACAGGAATAGCGAGAACCAATGAGAGGCTAGCTGGAGGTGTCTGGACGGGCAAATTTAACTCTCATTTCCCACCAGGAAGAGGAAATAACCAAAGGCTCAGCGTGCCGTACCGGAACCAGATTAGGGCCTGAAGCCATCCTGCGGTGTTGCGGCCAGGTCACAAGAAAGCGAGTTGAAGAAAGGAGCTCAGGGGCACTGTAATTCACAAACCTGCAGAGTTATAAATGACAGCTATCGTCCAAAAATAGACTGAAGTAAGGCTGCCAAGAGGACTCGAAAGCGGGGCAGAATTGCAGGAAACCGATTTCAGGAGGTAGACTGGAATTGCATTGAAAGCATAGGAAAAGAGGCAGAACGTCCACAATGATGCACTTGGCCAAAAAGGGCGTATGCGTTTTTTCCTGAATATATTCAGGAAAAAACGCATACGCCCTTTTTGGCCAACCAAGCAAGCTTGCAAAGGAAATCTGCACTACAATGAAGTCTCACTTCCCCCCGGTCAAAAGGGCCATCTGAAAAAAGTGTAAAATCCAGAAAGGCAGGACAGGACATGGAGAACTGGGAGCCTTGTTATGCTGATGGGCGGGATGTAAATTGCCAATAGCCACTCCGGAGAAGTGTATGGTGTTTCCTGAAACATCTAAAAAACAAAGCAACAGAGCCTAGTGCACTTCCACTTACGGTCCTATAGCTTAGGGAAATTAAAATCAAAAAGACACAGCCACCCCAAAGTTTGGAACGGCTCTGTTTACAAGAACCTCGTTTACAGTACAAGTTCAACATCGCAGAAAGTGAAAAATGGATAAAGAAGTTGTGGTATTCACTTACAAAGCAATATCACTCAGCAATGAAATCTATGTCATCAGGCCCTTAGCAGCACAATGAGTCGATTCAGGTATGATGATTCTAACTGAAATAAGTCACACAGAAAAAGAAACATCATAAGATATCAGTAATACACGGAATGGAAACTTGGCTACACAGGAACTGAATTACAGAACAGAACTGGGTCACAAATTTAGAAAAACAACTTATGCTTGCTTAAGGGTAAAGGTGAGTTGGGGTGCTGCATAAAACCAGAGATTGAAATGAGCACAGATAAAGTTCCTTAAGCCAAATATGGAATAGACAAGAGCTACTCCTTGCTCAACGAAATGGACTCAACACCGCATATTAAACGCCTAAGAATGTACCTGACTAGTAAGTATCTTAAAACCTATGGATTGCTATGTCTCCGAAAGAGAATCAAGCATGTGTACAGGGTCATAAACGCAGCAGTGATAGGATTGGAGAGGTTCGGTGAGCAAATGAAGACCCTTTGAAGTCATATTGCATGGTACCCATTACACGGGTCTTAACTCTCCAGGTTTAAGGTATTCTTCCTTCAGCTAAAACATGCATGTGGAACCCAAGTATGATCAACCATGTGAACGGGAGACGTGTTCAAATATGTCTCAGTTTTCCTCCCCTGGTACTCGGGTGCAACATTCCAGACGCTTTACTAACACTCTCCCCACTTGTAGAGTCAGTCCCTTTAACCTCCTGTTTGGCCCAGTTTGCAATTTCTGCGAAAGATGAACAGGAATAGCGAGAACCAATGAGAGGCTAGCTGGAGGTGTCTGGACGGGCAAATTTAACTCTCATTTCCCACCAGGAAGAGGAAATAACCAAAGGCTCAGCGTGCCGTACCGGAACCAGATTAGGGCCTGAAGCCATCCTGCGGTGTTGCGGCCAGGTCACAAGAAAGCGAGTTGAAGAAAGGAGCTCAGGGGCACTGTAATTCACAAACCTGCAGAGTTATAAATGACAGCTATCGTCCAAAAATAGACTGAAGTAAGGCTGCCAAGAGGACTTGAAAGCGGGGCAGAATTGCAGGAAACCGATTTCAGGAGGTAGACTGGAATTGCATTGAAAGCATAGGAAAAGAGGCAGAACGTCCACAATGATGCACTTGGCCAAAAAGGGCGTATGCGTTTTTTCCTGAATATATTCAGGAAAAAACGCATACGCCCTTTTTCGCCAACCAAGCAAGCTTGCAAAGGAAATCTGCACTACAATGAAGTCTCACTTCCCCCCGGTCAAAAGGGCCATCTGAAAAAAGTGTAAAATCCAGAAAGGAAGGACAGGCCATGGAGAACTGGGAGCCTTGTTATGCTGATGGGCGGGATGTAAATTGCCAACAGACACTCGGGAGAAGTGTATGGTGTTTCCTGAAACATCTAAAAAACAAAGCAACAGAGCCTAGGGCACTTCCACTTATGGTCCTATAGCTTAGGGAAATTAAAATCAAAAAGACACAGCCACCCCAAAGTTTAGAACGGCTCTGTTTACAAGAACCTCGTTTACAGTACAAGTTCAACATCGCAGAAAGTGAAAAATGGATAAAGAAGTTGTGGTATTCACTTACAAAGCAATATCACTCAGCAATGAAATCTGTGTCATCAGGCCCTTAGCAGCACAATGAGTGGATTCAGGTATGATGATTCTAACTGAAGTAAGTCACACAGAAAAAGAAACATCATAAGATATCAGTAATACACGGAATGTAAACTTGGCTACACAGGAACTGAATTACAGAACAGAACAGGGTCTCAAATTTAGAAAACCAACTTATGCTTGCTTAAGGGTAAAGGTGAGTTGGGGTGCTGCATAAAACCAGAGATTGAAATGAGCACAGATAAAGTTCCTTAAGTCAAATATGGAATAGACAAGAGCTACTCCTTGCCAACGAAATGGACTCAACACCGCATATTAAACGCCTAAAATGTACCTGACTAGTAAGTATCTTAAAACCTATGGATTGCTATGTCTCCGAAAGAGAATCAAGCATGTGTACAGGGGCATAAACGCAGCAGTGATAGGATTGGAGAGGTTTGGTGAGCAAATGAAGACCCTTTGAAGTCATATTGCATGGTACCCATTACACGGGTCTCAACTCTCCAGGTTTAAGGTATTCTTCCTTCAGCTAAAACATGCATGTGGAACCCAAGTATGATCAACCATGTGAACGGGAGACGTGTTCAAATATGTCTCAGTTTTCCTCCCCTGGTACTCGGGTACAACATTCCAGACGCTTTACTAACACTCTCCCCACTTGGAGAGTCAGCGCCTTTAACCTCCTGTTTGGCCCAGTTTGCAATTTCTGCGGAAGATGAACAGGATTAGCGAGAACCAATGAGAGACTAGCTGGAGGTGTCTGGACAGGCAAATTTAACTCTCATTTCCCACCAGGAAGAGGAAATAACCAAAGGCTCAGCGTGCCGTGCCGGAACCAGATTAGGGCCTGAAGCCATCCTGCGGTGTTGTGGCCAGGTCACAAAAAAGCAAGTTGAAGAAAGGAGCTCAAGGGCACTGTAATTCACAAACCTGCAGAGTTATAAATGACAGCTATCGTCCAAAAATAGACTGAAGTAAGGCTGCCAAGAGGACTTGAAAGCGGGGCAGAATTGCAGGAAACCGATTTCAGGAGGTAGACTGGAATTGCATTGAAAGCATAGGAAAAGAGGCAGAACGTCCAGAATGATGCACTTGGCCAAAAAGGGCGTATGCGTTTTTTCCTGAATATATTCAGGAAAAAACGCATACGCCCTTTTTGGCCAACCAAGCAAGCTTGCAAAGGAAATCTGCACTACAATGAAGTCTCACTTCCCCCCGGTCAAAAGGGCCATCTGAAAAAAGTGTAAAATCCAGAAAGGCAGGACAGGCCATGGAGAACTGGGAGCCTTGTTATGCTGATGGGCGGGATGTAAATTGCCAACAACCACTCGGGAGAAGTGTATGGTGTTTCCTGAAACATCTAAAAAACAAAGCAACAGAACCTAGGGCACTTCCACTTATGGTCCTATAGCTTAGAGAAATTAAAATCAAAAAGACACAGCCACCCCAAAGTTTGGAACGGCTCTGTTTACAAGAACCTCGTTTACAGTACAAGTTCAACATCGCAGAAATTGAAAAACGGATAAAGAAGTTGTGGTATTTACTTACAAAGCAATATCACTCAGCAATGAAATCTGTGTCATCAGGCCCTTAGCAGCACAATGAGTGGATTCAGGTATGATGATTCTAACTGAAGAAAGTCACACAGAAAAAGAAACATCATAAGATATCAGTAATACACGGAATGTAAACTTGGCTACACAGGAACTGAATTACAGAACAGAACAGGGTCTCAAATTTAGAAAACCAACTTATGCTTGCTTAAGGGTAAAGGTGAGTTGGGGTGCTGCATAAAACCAGAGATTGAAATGAGCACAGATAAAGTTCCTTAAGTCAAATATGGAATAGACAAGAGCTACTCCTTGCTCAACGAAATGGACTCAACACCGCATATTAAACGCCTAAGAATGTACCTGACTAGTAAGTATCTTAAAACCTATGGATTGCTATGTCTCCGAAAGAGAATCAAGCATGTGTACAGGGGCATAAACGCAGCAGTGATAGGATTGGAGAGGTTCGGTGAGCAAATGAAGACCCTTTGAAGTCATATTGCATGGTACCCATTCCACGGGTCTCAACTCTCCAGGTTTAAGGTATTCTTCCTTCAGCTAAAACATGCATGTGGAACCCAAGTATGATCAACCATGTGAACGGGAGACGTGTTCAAATATGTCTCAGTTTTCCTCCCCTGGTACTCGGGTGCAACATTCCAGACGCTTTACTAACACTCTCCCCACTTGGAGAGTCAGCGCCTTTAACCTCCTGTTTGGCCCAGTTTGCAATTTCTGCGGAAGATGAACAGGAATAGCGAGAACCAATGAGAGGCTAGCTGGAGGTGTCTGGACGGGCAAATTTAACTCTCATTTCCCACGAGGAAGAGGAAATAACCAAAGGCTCAGCGTGCCGTACCGGAACCAGATTAGGGCCTGAAGCCATCCTGCGGTGTTGCGGCCAGCTCAAAAGAAAGCGAGTTGAAGAAAGGAGCTCAGGGGCACTGTAATTCACAAACCTGCAGAGTTATACATGACAGCTATCGTCCAAAAATAGACTGAAGTAAGGCTGCCAAGAGGACTTGAAAGCGGGGCAGAATTGCAGGAAACCGATTTCAGGAGGTAGACTGGAATTGCATTGAAAGCATAGGAAAAGAGGCAGAACGTCCACAATGATGCACTTGGCCAAAAAGGGCGTATGCGTTTTTTCCTGAATATATTCAGGAAAAAACGCATACGCACTTTTTGGCCAACCAAGCAAGCTTGCAAAGGAAATCTGCACTACAATGAAGTCTCACTTCCCCCCGGTCAAAAGGGCCATCTGAAAAAAGTGTAAAATCCAGAAAGGCAGGACAGGCCATGGAGAACTGGGAGCCTTGTTATGCTGATGGGCGGGATGTAAATTGCCAACAGACACTCGGGAGAAGTGTATGGTGTTTCCTGAAACATCTAAAAAACAAAGCAACAGAGCCTAGGGCACTGCCACTTATGGTCCTATAGCTTAGGGAAATTAAAATCAAAAAGACACAGCCACCCCAAAGTTTGGGACGCCTCTGTTTACAAGAACCTCGTTTACAGTACAAGTGCAACATCGCAGAAAGTGAAAAATGGATAAAGAAGTTGTGGTATTCACTTACAAAGCAATATCACTCAGCAATGAAATCTGTGTCATCAGGCCTTTAGCAGCACAATGAGTGGATTCAGGTATGATGATTCTAACTGAAGTAAGTCACACAGAAAAAGAAACATCATAAGATATCAGTAATACACGGAATGTAAACTTGGCTACACAGGAACTGAATTACAGAACAGAACAGGGTCTCAAATTTAGAAAACCAACTTATGCTTGCTTAAGGGTAAAGGTGAGTTGGGGTGCTGCATAAAACCAGAGATTGAAATGAGCACAGATAAAGTTCCTTAAGTCAAATATGGAATAGACAAGAGCTACTCCTTGCTCAACGAAATAGAATCAACACCGCATATTAAACGCCTAAGAATGTACCTGACTAGTAAGTATCTTAAAACCTATGGATTGCTATGTCTCCGAAAGAGAATCAAGCATGTGTACAGGGGCATAAACGCAGCAGTGATAGGATTGGAGAGGTTCGGTGAGCAAATGAAGACCCTTTGAAGTCATATTGCATGGTACCCATTCCACGGGTCTCAACTCTCCAGGTTTAAGGTATTCTTCCTTCAGCTAAAACATGCATGTGGAACCCAAGTATGATCAACCATGTGAAAGGGAGACGTGTTCAAATATGTCTCAGTTTTCCTCCCCTGGTACTCGGGTGCAACATTCCAGACGCTTTACTAACACTCTCCCCACTTGGAGAGTCAGCGCCTTTAACCTCCTGTTTGGCCCAGTTTGCAATTTCTGCGGAAGATGAACAGGAATAGCGAGAACCAATGAGAGACTAGCTGGAGGTGTCTGGACGGGCAAATTTAACTCTCATTTCCCACCAGGAAGAGGAAATAACCAAAGGCTCAGCGTGCCGTGCCGGAACCAGATTAGGGCCTGAAGCCATCCTGCGGTGTTGTGGCCAGGTCACAAGAAAGCGAGTTGAAGAAAGGAGCTCAGGGGCACTGTAATTCACAAACCTGCAGAGTTATAAATGACAGCTATCGTCCAAAAATAGACTGAAGTAAGGCTGCCAAGAGGACTCGAAAGCGGGGCAGAATTGCAGGAAACCGATTTCAGGAGGTAGACTGGAATTGCATTGAAAGCATAGGAAAAGAGGCAGAACGTCCACAATGATGCACTTGGCCAAAAAGGGCGTATGCGTTTTTTCCTGAATATATTCAGGAAAAAACGCATACGCCCTTTTTGGCCAACCAAGCAAGCTTGCAAAGGAAATCTGCAGTACAATGAAGTCTCACTTCCCCCCGGTCAAAAGGGCCATCTGAAAAAAGTGTAAAATCCAGAAAGGCAGGACAGGACATGGAGAACTGGGAGCCTTGTTATGCTGATGGGCGGGATGTAAATTGCCAATAGCCACTCCGGAGAAGTGTATGGTGTTTCCTGAAACATCTAAAAAACAAAGCAACAGAGCCTAGTGCACTTCCACTTACGGTCCTATAGCTTAGGGAAATTAAAATCAAAAAGACACAGCCACCCCAAAGTTTGGAACGGCTCTGTTTACAAGAACCTCGTTTACAGTACAAGTTCAACATCGCAGAAAGTGAAAAATGGATAAAGAAGTTGTGGTATTCACTTACAAAGCAATATCACTCAGCAATGAAATCTATGTCATCAGGCCCTTAGCATCACAATGAGTCGATTCAGGTATGATGATTCTAACTGAAATAAGTCACACAGAAAAAGAAACATCATAAGATATCAGTAATACACGGAATGGAAACTTGGCTACACAGGAACTGAATTACAGAACAGAACTGGGTCACAAATTTAGAAAACCAACTTATGCTTGCTTAAGGGTAAAGGTGAGTTGGGGTGCTGCATAAAACCAGAGATTGAAATGAGCACAGATAAAGTTCCTTAAGCCAAATATGGAATAGACAAGAGCTACTCCTTGCTCAACGAAATGGACTCAACACCGCATATTAAACGCCTAAATATGTACCTGACTAGTAAGTATCTTAAAACCTATGGATTGCTATGTCTCCGAAAGAGAATCAAGCATGTGTACAGGGTCATAAACGCAGCAGTGATAGGATTGGAGAGGTTCGGTGAGCAAATGAAGACCCTTTGAAGTCATATTGCATGGTACCCATTACACGGGTCTTAACTCTCCAGGTTTAAGGTATTCTTCCTTCAGCTAAAACATGCATGTGGAACCCAAGTATGATCAACCATGTGAACGGGAGACGTGTTCAAATATGTCTCAGTTTTCCTCCCCTGGTACTCGGGTGCAACATTCCAGACGCTTTACTAACACTCTCCCCACTTGGAGAGTCAGTCCCTTTAACCTCCTGTTTGGCCCAGTTTGCAATTTCTGCGGAAGATGAACAGGAATAGCGAGAACCAATGAGAGGCTAGCTGGAGGTGTCTGGACGGGCAAATTTAACTCTCATTTCCCACCAGGAAGAGGAATTAACCAAAGGCTCAGCATGCCGGGCCGGAACCAGATTAGGGCCTGAAGCCATCCTGCGGTGTTGCGGCCAGGTCACAAGAAAGCGAGTTGAAGAAAGGAGCTCAGGGGCACTGTAATTCACAAACCTGCAGAGTTATAAATGACAGCTATCGTCCAAAAATAGACTGAAGTAAGGCTGCCAAGAGGACTTGAAAGCGGGGCAGAATTGCAGGAAACCGATTTCAGGAGGTAGACTGGAATTGCATTGAAAGCATAGGAAAAGAGGCAGAACGTCCACAATGATGCACTTGGCCAAAAAGGGCGTATGCATTTTTTCCTGAATATATTCAGGAAAAAACGCATACGCCCTTTTTGGCCAACCAAGCAAGCTTGCAAAGGAAATCTGCACTACAATGAAGTCTCACTTCCCCCCGGTCAAAAGGGCCATCTGAAAAAAGTGTAAAATCCAGAAAGGCAGGACAGGCCATGGAGAACTGGGAGCCTTGTTATGCTGATGGGCGGGATGTAAATTGCCAACAGACACTTGGGAGAAGTGTATGGTGTTTCCTGAAACATCTAAAAAACAATGCAACAGAGCCTAGGGCACTGCCACTTATGGTCCTATAGCTTAGGGAAATTAAAATCAAAAAGACACAGCCACCCCAAAGTTTGGGACGCCTCTGTTTACAAGAACCTCGTTTACAGTACAAGTTCAACATCGCAGAAAGTGAAAAATGGATAAAGAAGTTGTGGTATTTACTTACAAAGCAATATCACTCAGCAATGAAATCTATGTCATCAGGCCCTTAGCATCACAATGAGTGGATTCAGGTATGATGATTCTAACTGAAATAAGTCACACAGAAAAAGAAACATCATAAGATATCAGTAATACACGGAATGTAAACTTGGCTATACAGGAACTGAATTACAGAACAGAACAGGGTCTCAAATTTAGAAAACCAACTTATGCTTGCTTAAGGGGAAAGGTGAGTTGGGGTGCTGCATAAAACCAGAGATTGAAATGAGCACAGATAAAGTTCCTTAAGTCAAATATGGAATAGACAAGAGCTACTCCTTGCTCAACGAAATGGACTCAACACCGCATATTAAACGCCTAAGAATGTACCTGACTAGTAAGTATCGTAAAACCTATGGATTGCTATGTCTCCAAAAGAGAATCAAGCATGTGTACAGGGTCATAAACGCAGCAGTGATAGGATTGGAGAGGTTCGGTGAGCAAATGAAGACCCTTTGAAGTCATATTGCATGGTACCCATTACACGGGTCTCAACTCTCCAGGTTTATGGTATTCTTCCTTCAGCTAAAACATGCATGTGGAACCCAAGTATGATCAACCATGTGAACGGGAGACGTGTTCAAATATGTCTCAGTTTTCCTCCCCTGGTACTCGGGTGCAACATTCCAGACGCTTTACTCACACTCTCCCCACTTGGAGAGTCAGTCCCTTTAACCTCCTGTTTGGCCCAGTTTGCAATTTCTGCGGAAGATGAACAGGAATAGCGAGAACCAATGAGAGGCTAGCTGGAGGTGTCTGGACGGGCAAATTTAACTCTCATTTCCCACCAGGAAGAGGAAATAACCAAAGGCTCAGCGTGCCGTACCGGAACCAGATTAGGGCCTGAAGCCATCCTGCGGTGTTGCGGCCAGCTCAAAAGAAAGCGAGTTGAAGAAAGGAGCTCAGGGGCACTGTAATTCACAAACCTGCAGAGTTATAAATGACAGCTATCGTCCAAAAATAGACTGAAGTAAGGCTGCCAAGAGGACTTGAAAGCGGGGCAGAATTGCAGGAAACCGATTTCAGGAGGTAGACTGGAATTGCATTGAAAGCATAGGAAAAGAGGCAGAACGTCCACAATGATGCACTTGGCCAAAAAGGGCGTATGCGTTTTTTCCTGAATATATTCAGGAAAAAAAGCATACGCCCTTTTTGGCCAACCAAGCAAGCTTGCAAAGGAAATCTGCACTACAATGAAGTCTCACTTCCCCCCGGTCAAAAGGGCCATCTGAAAAAAGTGTAAAATCCAGAAAGGCAGGACAGGCCATGGAGAACTGGGAGCCTTGTTATGCTGATGGGCGGGATGTAAATTGCCAACAGACACTCGGGAGAAGTGTATGGTGTTTCCTGAAACATCTAAAAAACAAAGCAACAGAACCTAGGGCACTTCCACTTATGGTCCTATAGCTTAGGGAAATTAAAATCAAAAAGACACAGCCACCCCAAAGTTTGGAACGGCTCTGTTTACAAGAACCTCGTTTACAGTACAAGTTCAACATCGCAGAAAGTGAAAAATGGATAAAGAAGTTGTGGTATTTACTTACAAAGCAATATCACTCAGCAATGAAATCTATGTCATCAGGCCCTTAGCAGCACAATGAGTGGATTCAGGTATGATGATTCTAACTGAAGTAAGTCACACAGAAAAAGAAACATCATAAGATATCAGTAATACACGGAATGTAAACTTGGCTACACAGGAACTGAATTACAGAACAGAACAGGGTCTCAAATTTAGAAAAACAACTTATGCTTGCTTAAGGGTAAAGGTGAGTTGGGGTGCTGCATAAAACCAGAGATTGAAATGAGCACAGATAAAGTTCCTTAAGCCAAATATGGAATAGACAAGAGCTACTCCTTGCTCAACGAAATGGACTCAACACCGCATATTAAACGCCTAAGAATGTACCTGACTTGTAAGTATCTTAAAACCTATGGATTGCTATGTCTCCGAAAGAGAATCAAGCATGTGTACAGGGGCATAAACGCAGCAGTGATAGGATTGGAGAGGTTCGGTGAGCAAATGAAGACCCTTTGAAGTCATATTGCATGGTACCCATTCCACGGGTTTCAACTACCCAGGTTTAAGGTATTCTTCCTTCAGCTAAAACATGCATGTGGAACCTAGAGTATGATCAACCATGTGATCGGGGGAGGTGTTCAAATATGTCTCAGTTTTCCTCCCCTGGTACTCGGGTGCAACATTCCAGACGCTTTACTAACACTCTCCCCACTTGGAGAGTCAGTCCCTTTAACCTCCTGTTTGGCCCAGTTTGCAATTTCTGCGGAAGATGAACAGGAATAGCGAGAACCAATGAGAGACTAGCTGGAGGTGTCTGGACGGCCAAATTTAACTCTCATTTCCCACCAGGAAGAGGAAATAACCAAAGGCTCAGCGTGCCGTGCCGGAACGAGATTAGGGCCTGAAGCCATCCTGCGGTGTTGCGGCCAGGTCACAAGAAAGCGAGTTGAAGAAAGGAGCTCAGGGGCCCTGTAATTCACAAACCTGCAGAGTTATAAATGACAGCTATCGTCCAAAAATATACTGAAGTAAGGCTGCCAAGAGGACTTGAAAGCGGGGCAGAATTGCAGGAAACCGATTTCAGGAGGTAGACTGGAATTGCATTGAAAGCATAGGAAAAGAGGCAGAACGTCCACAATGATGCACTTGGCCAAAAAGGGCGTATGCGTTTTTTCCTGAATATATTCAGGAAAAAACGCATACGCCCTTTTTGGCCAACCAAGCAAGCTTGCAAAGGAAATCTGCACTACAATGAAGTCTCACTTCCCCCCGGTCAAAAGGGCCATCTGAAAAAAGTGTAAAATCCAGAAAGGCAGGACAGGCCATGGAGAACTGGGAGCCTTGTTATGCTGATGGGCGGGATGTAAATTGCCAACAGACACTTGGGAGAAGTGTATGGTGTTTCCTGAAACATCTAAAAAACAAAGCAACAGAGCCTAGGGCACTGCCACTTATGGTCCTATAGCTTAGGGAAATTAAAATCAAAAAGACACAGCCACCCCAAAGTTTGGGACGCCTCTGTTTACAAGAACCTCGTTTACAGTACAAGTTCAACATCGCAGAAAGTGAAAAATGGATAAAGAAGTTGTGGTATTTACTTACAAAGCAATATCACTCAGCAATGAAATCTATGTCATCAGGCCCTTAGCATCACAATGAGTGGATTCAGGTATGATGATTCTAACTGAAATAAGTCACACAGAAAAAGAAACATCATAAGATATCAGTAATACACGGAATGTAAACTTGGCTATACAGGAACTGAATTACAGAACAGAACAGGGTCTCAAATTTAGAAAACCAACTTATGCTTGCTTAAGGGTAAAGGTGAGTTGGGGTGCTGCATAAAACCAGAGATTGAAATGAGCACAGATAAAGTTCCTTAAGTCAAATATGGAATAGACAAGAGCTACTCCTTGCTCAACGAAATGGACTCAACACCGCATATTAAACGCCTAAGAATGTACCTGACTAGTAAGTATCGTAAAACCTATGGATTGCTATGTCTCCAAAAGAGAATCAAGCATGTGTACAGGGACATAAATGCAGCAGTGATAGGATTGGAGAGGTTCGGTGAGCAAATGAAGACCCTTTGAAGTCATATTGCATGGTACCCATTACACGGGTCTCAACTCTCCAGGTTTATGGTATTCTTCCTTCAGCTAAAACATGCATGTGGAACCCAAGTATGATCAACCATGTGAACGGGAGACGTGTTCAAATATGTCTCAGATTTCCTCCCCTGGTACTCGGGTGCAACATTCCAGACGCTTTACTAACACTCTCCCCACTTGGAGAGTCAGCACCTTTAACCTCCTGTTTGGCCCAGTTTGCAATTTCTGCGGAAGATGAACAGGAATAGCGAGAACCAATGAGAGGCTAGCTGGAGGTGTCTGGACGGGCAAATTTAACTCTCATTTCCCACCAGGAAGAGGAAATAACCAAAGGCTCAGCGTGCCGTACCGGAACCAGATTAGGGCCTGAAGCCATCCTGCGGTGTTGCGGCCAGCTCAAAAGAAAGCGAGTTGAAGAAAGGAGCTCAGGGGCACTGTAATTCACAAACCTGCAGAGTTATAAATGACAGCTATCGTCCAAAAATAGACTGAAGTAAGGCTGCCAAGTGGACTTGAAAGCGGGGCAGAATTGCAGGAAACCGATTTCAGGAGGTAGACTGGAATTGCATTGAAAGCATAGGAAAAGAGGCAGAACGGCCACAATGATGCACTTGGCCAAAAAGGGCGTATGCGTTTTTTCCTGAATATATTCAGGAAAAAACGCATACGCACTTTTTGGCCAACCAAGCAAGCTTGCAAAGGAAATCTGCACTACAATGAAGTCTCACTTCCCCCCGGTCAAAAGGGCCATCTGAAAAAAGTGTAAAATCCAGAAAGGCAGGACAGGCCATGGAGAACTGGGAGCCTTGTTATGCTGATGGGCGGGATGTAAATTGCCAACAGACACTCGGGAGAAGTGTATGGTGTTTCCTGAAACATCTAAAAAACAAAGCAACAGAACCTAGGGCACTTCCACTTATGGTCCTATAGCTTAGGGAAATTAAAATCAAAAAGACACAGCCACCCCAAAGTTTGGAACGGCTCTGTTTACAAGAACCTCGTTTACAGTACAAGTTCAACATCGCAGAAAGTGAAAAATGGATAAAGAAGTTGTGGTATTTACTTACAAAGCAATATCACTCAGCAATGAAATCTATGTCATCAGGCCCTTAGCAGCACAATGAGTGGATTCAGGTATGATGATTCTAACTGAAGTAAGTCACACAGAAAAAGAAACATCATAAGATATCAGTAATACACGGAATGTAAACTTGGCTACACAGGAACTGAATTACAGAACAGAACAGGGTCTCAAATTTAGAAAAACAACTTATGCTTGCTTAAGGGTAAAGGTGAGTTGGGGTGCTGCATAAAACCAGAGATTGAAATGAGCACAGATAAAGTTCCTTAAGCCAAATATGGAATAGACAAGAGCTACTCCTTGCTCAACGAAATGGACTCAACACCGCATATTAAACGCCTAAGAATGTACCTGACTTGTAAGTATCTTAAAACCTATGGATTGCTATGTCTCCGAAAGAGAATCAAGCATGTGTACAGGGGCATAAACGCAGCAGTGATAGGATTGGAGAGGTTCGGTGAGCAAATGAAGACCCTTTGAAGTCATATTGCATGGTACCCATTCCACGGGTTTCAACTACCCAGGTTTAAGGTATTCTTCCTTCAGCTAAAACATGCATGTGGAACCTAGAGTATGATCAACCATGTGATCGGGGGAGGTGTTCAAATATGTCTCAGTTTTCCTCCCCTGGTACTCGGGTGCAACATTCCAGACGCTTTACTAACACTCTCCCCACTTGGAGAGTCAGTCCCTTTAACCTCCTGTTTGGCCCAGTTTGCAATTTCTGCGGAAGATGAACAGGAATAGCGAGAACCAATGAGAGACTAGCTGGAGGTGTCTGGACGGCCAAATTTAACTCTCATTTCCCACCAGGAAGAGGAAATAACCAAAGGCTCAGCGTGCCGTGCCGGAACCAGATTAGGGCCTGAAGCCATCCTGCGGTGTTGCGGCCAGGTCACAAGAAAGCGAGTTGAAGAAAGGAGCTCAGGGGCCCTGTAATTCACAAACCTGCAGAGTTATAAATGACAGCTATCGTCCAAAAATATACTGAAGTAAGGCTGCCAAGAGGACTTGAAAGCGGGGCAGAATTGCAGGAAACCGATTTCAGGAGGTAGACTGGAATTGCATTGAAAGCATAGGAAAAGAGGCAGAACGTCCACAATGATGCACTTGGCCAAAAAGGGCGTATGCGTTTTTTCCTGAATATATTCAGGAAAAAACGCATACGCCCTTTTTGGCCAACCAAGCAAGCTTGCAAAGGAAATCTGCACTACAATGAAGTCTCACTTCCCCCCGGTCAAAAGGGCCATCTGAAAAAAGTGTAAAATCCAGAAAGGCAGGACAGGCCATGGAGAACTGGGAGCCTTGTTATGCTGATGGGCGGGATGTAAATTGCCAACAGACACTTGGGAGAAGTGTATGGTGTTTCCTGAAACATCTAAAAAACAAAGCAACAGAGCCTAGGGCACTGCCACTTATGGTCCTATAGCTTAGGGAAATTAAAATCAAAAAGACACAGCCACCCCAAAGTTTGGGACGCCTCTGTTTACAAGAACCTCGTTTACAGTACAAGTTCAACATCGCAGAAAGTGAAAAATGGATAAAGAAGTTGTGGTATTTACTTACAAAGCAATATCACTCAGCAATGAAATCTATGTCATCAGGCCCTTAGCATCACAATGAGTGGATTCAGGTATGATGATTCTAACTGAAATAAGTCACACAGAAAAAGAAACATCATAAGATATCAGTAATACACGGAATGTAAACTTGGCTATACAGGAACTGAATTACAGAACAGAACAGGGTCTCAAATTTAGAAAACCAACTTATGCTTGCTTAAGGGTAAAGGTGAGTTGGGGTGCTGCATAAAACCAGAGATTGAAATGAGCACAGATAAAGTTCCTTAAGTCAAATATGGAATAGACAAGAGCTACTCCTTGCTCAACGAAATGGACTCAACACCGCATATTAAACGCCTAAGAATGTACCTGACTAGTAAGTATCGTAAAACCTATGGATTGCTATGTCTCCAAAAGAGAATCAAGCATGTGTACAGGGACATAAATGCAGCAGTGATAGGATTGGAGAGGTTCGGTGAGCAAATGAAGACCCTTTGAAGTCATATTGCATGGTACCCATTACACGGGTCTCAACTCTCCAGGTTTATGGTATTCTTCCTTCAGCTAAAACATGCATGTGGAACCCAAGTATGATCAACCATGTGAACGGGAGACGTGTTCAAATATGTCTCAGTTTTCCTCCCCTGGTACTCGGGTGCAACATTCCAGACGCTTTACTAACACTCTCCCCACTTGGAGAGTCAGCACCTTTAACCTCCTGTTTGGCCCAGTTTGCAATTTCTGCGGAAGATGAACAGGAATAGCGAGAACCAATGAGAGGCTAGCTGGAGGTGTCTGGACGGGCAAATTTAACTCTCATTTCCCACCAGGAAGAGGAAATAACCAAAGGCTCAGCGTGCCGTACCGGAACCAGATTAGGGCCTGAAGCCATCCTGCGGTGTTGCGGCCACCTCAAAAGAAAGCGAGTTGAAGAAAGGAGCTCAGGGGCACTGTAATTCACAAACCTGCAGAGTTATAAATGACAGCTATCGTCCAAAAATAGACTGAAGTAAGGCTGCCAAGTGGACTTGAAAGCGGGGCAGAATTGCAGGAAACCGATTTCAGGAGGTAGACTGGAATTGCATTGAAAGCATAGGAAAAGAGGCAGAACGGCCACAATGATGCACTTGGCCAAAAAGGGCGTATGCGTTTTTTCCTGAATATATTCAGGAAAAAACGCATACGCACTTTTTGGCCAACCAAGCAAGCTTGCAAAGGAAATCTGCACTACAATGAAGTCTCACTTCCCCCCGGTCAAAAGGGCCATCTGAAAAAAGTGTAAAATCCAGAAAGGCAGGACAGGCCATGGAGAACTGGGAGCCTTGTTATGCTGATGGGCGGGATGTAAATTGCCAACAGCCACTCGGGAGAAGTGTATGGTGTTTCCTGAAACATCTAAAAAACAAAGCAACAGAACCTAGGGCACTTCCACTTATGGTCCTATAGCTTAGGGAAATTAAAGTCAAAAAGACACAGCCACCCCAAAGTTTGGAACGGCTCTGTTTACAAGAACCTCGTTTACAGTACAAGTTCAACATCTCAGAAAGTGAAAAATGGATAAAGAAGTTGTAGTATTTACTTACAAAGCAATATCACTCAGCAATGAAATCTATGTCATCAGGCCCTTAGCAGCACAATGAGTGGATTCAGGTATGATGATTCTAACTGAAGTAAGTCACACAGAAAAAGAAACATCATAAGATATCAGTAATACACGGAATGTAAACTTGGCTACACAGGAACTGAATTACAGAACAGAACAGTGTCTCAAATTTAGAAAAACAACTTATGCTTGCTTAAGGGTAAAGGTGAGTTGGGGTGCTGCATAAAACCAGAGATTGAAATGAGCACAGATAAAGTTCCTTAAGCCAAATATGGAATAGACAAGAGCTACTCCTTGCTCAACGAAATGGACTCAACACCGCATATTAAACGCCTAAGAATGTACCTGACTTGTAAGTATCTTAAAACCTATGGATTGCTATGTCTCCGAAAGAGAATCAAGCATGTGTACAGGGGCATAAACGCAGCAGTGATAGGATTGGAGAGGTTCGGTGAGCAAATGAAGACCCTTTGAAGTCATATTGCATGGTACCCATTCCACGGGTTTCAACTACCCAGGTTTAAGGTATTCTTCCTTCAGCTAAAACATGCATGTGGAACCTAGAGTATGATCAACCATGTGATCGGCAGACGTGTTCAAATATGTCTCAGTTTTCCTCCCCTGGTACTCGGGTGCAACATTCCAGACGCTTTACTAACACTCTCCCCACTTGGAGAGTCAGTCCCTTTAACCTCCTGTTTGGCCCAGTTTGCAATTTCTGCGGAAGATGAACAGGAATAGCGAGAACCAATGAGAGGCTAGCTGGAGGTGTCTGGACGGGCAAATTTAACTCTCATTTCCCACCAGGAAGAGGAATTAACCAAAGGCTCAGCATGCCGGGCCGGAACCAGATTAGGGCCTGAAGCCATCCTGCGGTGTTGCGGCCAGGTCACAAGAAAGCGAGTTGAAGAAAGGAGCTCAGGGGCACTGTAATTCACAAACCTGCAGAGTTATAAATGACAGCTATCGTCCAAAAATAGACTGAAGTAAGGCTGCCAAGAGGACTTGAAAGCGGGGCAGAATTGCAGGAAACCGATTTCAGGAGGTAGACTGGAATTGCATTGAAAGCATAGGAAAAGAGGCAGAACGTCCACAATGATGCACTTGGCCAAAAAGGGCGTATGCGTTTTTTCCTGAATATATTCAGGAGAAAACGCATACGCCCTTTTTGGCCAACCAAGCAAGCTTGCAAAGGAAATCTGCACTACAATGAAGTCTCACTTCCCCCCGGTCAAAAGGGCCATCTGAAAAAAGTGTAAAATCCAGAAAGGAAGGACAGGCCATGGAGAACTGGGAGCCTTGTTATGCTGATGGGCGGGATGTAAATTGCCAACAGACACTCGGGAGAAGTGTATGGTGTTTCCTGAAACATCTAAAAAACAATGCAACAGAGCCTAGGGCACTTCCACTTATGGTCCTATAGCTTAGGGAAATTAAAATCAAAAAGACACAGCCACCCCAAAGTTTGGAACGGCTCTGTTTACAAGAACCTCGTTTACAGTACAAGTTCAACATCGCAGAAAGTGAAAAATGGATAAAGAAGTTGTGGTATTTACTTACAAAGCAATATCACTCAGCAATGAAATCTGTGTCAACAGGCCCTTAGCAGCACAATGAGTGGATTCAGGTATGATGATTCTAACTGAAGTAAGTCACACAGAAAAAGAAACATCATAAGATATCACTAATACACGGAATGTAAACTTGGCTACACAGGAACTGAATTACAGAACAGAACAGGGTCTCAAATTTAGAAAACCAACTATGCTTGCTTAAGGGTAAAGGTGAGTTGGGGTGCTGCATAAAACCAGAGATTGAAATGAGCACAGATAAAGTTCCTTAAGTCAAATATGGAATAGACAAGAGCTACTCCTTGCTCAACGAAATGGACTCAACACCGCATATTAAACGCCTAAGAATGTGCCTGACTAGTAAGTATCTTAAAACCTATGGATTGCTATGTCTCCGAAAGAGAATCAAGCATGTGTACAGGGGCATAAATGCAGCAGTGATAGGATTGGAGAGGTTCGGTGAGCAAATGAAGACCCTTTGAAGTCATATTGCATGGTACCCATTACACGGGTCTCAACTCTCCAGGTTTAAGGTATTCTTCCTTCAGCTAAAACATGCATGTGGAACCCAAGTATGATCAACCATGTGAACGGGAGACGTGTTCAAATATGTCTCAGTTTTCCTCCCCTGGTACTCGGGTGCAACATTCCAGACGCTTTACTAACACTCTCCCCACTTGGAGAGTCAGTCCCTTTAACCTCCTGTTTGGCCCAGTTTGCAATTTCTGCGGAAGATGAACAGGAATAGCGAGAACCAATGAGAGGCTAGCTGGAGGTGTCTGGACGGGCAAATTTAACTCTCATTTCCCACCAGGAAGAGGAATTAACCAAAGGCTCAGCATGCCGGGCCGGAACCAGATTAGGGCCTGAAGCCATCCTGCGGTGTTGCGGCCAGGTCACAAGAAAGCAAGTTGAAGAAAGGAGCTCAGGGGCACTGTAATTCACAAACCTGCAGAGTTATAAATGACAGCTATCGTCCAAAAATAGACTGAAGTAAGGCTGCCAAGAGGACTTGAAAGCGGGGCAGAATAGCAGGAAACCGATTTCAGGAGGTAGACTGGAATTGCATTGAAAGCATAGGAAAAGAGGCAGAACGTCCACAATGATGCACTTGGCCAAAAAGGGCGTATGCGTTTTTTCCTGAATATATTCAGGAAAAAACGCATACGCCCTTTTTGGCCAACCAAGCAAGCTTGCAAAGGAAATCTGCACTACAATGAAGTCTCACTTCCCCCCGGTCAAAAGGGCCATCTGAAAAAAGTGTAAAATCCAGAAAGGCAGGACAGGCCATGGAGAACTGGGAGCCTTGTTATGCTGATGGGCGGGATGTAAATTGCCAACAGACACTCGGGAGAAGTGTATGGTGTTTCCTGAAACATCTAAAAAACAAAGCAACAGAACCTAGGGCACTTCCACTTATGGTCCTATAGCTTAGGGAAATTAAAGTCAAAAAGACACAGCCACCCCAAAGTTTGGAACGGCTCTGTTTACAAGAACCTCGTTTACAGTACAAGTTCAACATCGCAGAAAGTGAAAAATGGATAAAGAAGTTGTAGTATTTACTTACAAAGCAATATCACTCAGCAATGAAATCTATGTCATCAGGCCCTTAGCAGCACAATGAGTGGATTCAGGTATGATGATTCTAACTGAAGTAAGTCACACAGAAAAAGAAACATCATAAGATATCAGTAATACACGGAATGTAAACTTGGCTACACAGGAACTGAATTACAGAACAGAACAGGGTCTCAAATTTAGAAAAACAACTTATGCTTGCTTAAGGGTAAAGGTGAGTTGGGGTGCTGCATAAAACCAGAGATTGAAATGAGCACAGATAAAGTTCCTTAAGCCAAATATGGAATAGACAAGAGCTACTCCTTGCTCAACGAAATGGACTCAACACCGCATATTAAACGCCTAAGAATGTACCTGACTTGTAAGTATCTTAAAACCTATGGATTGCTATGTCTCCGAAAGAGAATCAAGCATGTGTACAGGGGCATAAACGCAGCAGTGATAGGATTGGAGAGGTTCGGTGAGCAAATGAAGACCCTTTGAAGGCATATTGCATGGTACCCATTCCACGGGTTTCAACTACCCAGGTTTAAGGTATTCTTCCTTCAGCTAAAACATGCATGTGGAACCTAGAGTATGATCAACCATGTGATCGGCAGACGTGTTCAAATATGTCTCAGTTTTCCTCCCCTGGTACTCGGGTGCAACATTCCAGACGCTTTACTAACACTCTCCCCACTTGGAGAGTCAGTCCCTTTAACCTCCTGTTTGGCCCAGTTTGCAATTTCTGCGGAAGATGAACAGGAATAGCGAGAACCAATGAGAGGCTAGCTGGAGGTGTCTGGACGGGCAACTTTAACTCTCATTTCCCACCAGGAAGAGGAAATAACCAAAGGCTCAGCGTGCCGGGCCGGAACCAGATTAGGGCCTGAAGCCATCCTGCGGTGTTGCGGCCAGGTCACAAGAAAGCAAGTTGAAGAAAGGAGCTCAGGGGCACTGTAATTCACAAACCTGCAGAGTTATAAATGACAGCTATCGTCCAAAAATAGACTGAAGTAAGGCTGCCAAGAGGACTTGAAAGCGGGGCAGAATAGCAGGAAACCGATTTCAGGAGGTAGACTGGAATTGCATTGAAAGCATAGGAAAAGAGGCAGAACGTCCACAATGATGCACTTGGCCAAAAAGGGCGTATGCGTTTTTTCCTGAATATATTCAGGAAAAAACGCATACGCCCTTTTTGGCCAACCAAGCAAGCTTGCAAAGGAAATCTGCACTACAATGAAGTCTCACTTCCCCCCGGTCAAAAGGGCCATCTGAAAAAAGTGTAAAATCCAGAAAGGCAGGACAGGCCATGGAGAACTGGGAGCCTTGTTATGCTGATGGGCGGGATGTAAATTGCCAACAGACACTCGGGAGAAGTGTATGGTGTTTCCTGAAACATCTAAAAAACAATGCAACAGAGCCTAGGGCACTTCCACTTATGGTCCTATAGCTTAGGGAAATTAAAATCAAAAAGACACAGCCACCCCAAAGTTTGGAACGGCTCTGTTTACAAGAACCTCGTTTACAGTACAAGTTCAACATCGCAGAAAGTGAAAAATGGATAAAGAAGTTGTGGTATTTACTTACAAAGCAATATCACTCAGCAATGAAATCTGTGTCAACAGGCCCTTAGCAGCACAATGAGTGGATTCAGGTATGATGATTCTAACTGAAGTAAGTCACACAGAAAAAGAAACATCATAAGATATCACTAATACACGGAATGTAAACTTGGCTACACAGGAACTGAATTACAGAACAGAACAGGGTCTCAAATTTAGAAAACCAACTATGCTTGCTTAAGGGTAAAGGTGAGTTGGGGTGCTGCATAAAACCAGAGATTGAAATGAGCACAGATAAAGTTCCTTAAGTCAAATATGGAATAGACAAGAGCTACTCCTTGCTCAACGAAATGGACTCAACACCGCATATTAAACGCCTAAGAATGTGCCTGACTAGTAAGTATCTTAAAACCTATGGATTGCTATGTCTCCGAAAGAGAATCAAGCATGTGTACAGGGGCATAAATGCAGCAGTGATAGGATTGGAGAGGTTCGGTGAGCAAATGAAGACCCTTTGAAGTCATATTGCATGGTACCCATTACACGGGTCTCAACTCTCCAGGTTTAAGGTATTCTTCCTTCAGCTAAAACATGCATGTGGAACCCAAGTATGATCAACCATGTGAACGGGAGACGTGTTCAAATATGTCTCAGTTTTCCTCCCCTGGTACTCGGGTGCAACATTCCAGACGCTTTACTAACACTCTCCCCACTTGGAGAGTCAGTGTCTTTAACCTCCTGTTTGGCCCAGTTTGCAATTTCTGCGAAAGATGAACAGGAATAGCGAGAACGAATGAGAGGCTAGCTGGAGGTGTCTGGACGGGCAAATTTAACTCTCATTTCCCACCAGGAAGAGGAAATAACCAAAGGCTCAGCGTGCCGTACCGGAACCAGATTAGGGCCTGAAGCCATCCTGCGGTGTTGCGGCCAGGTCACAAGAAAGCGAGTTGAAGAAAGGAGCTCAGGGTCACTGTAATTCACAAACCTGCAGAGTTATAAATGACAGCTATCGTCCAAAAATAGACTGAAGTAAGGCTGCCAAGAGGACTCGAAAGCGGGGCAGAATTGCAGGAAACCGATTTCAGGAGGTAGACTGGAATTGCATTGAAAGCATAGGAAAAGAGGCAGAACGTCCACAATGATGCACTTGGCCAAAAAGGGCATATGCGTTTTTTCCTGAATATATTCAGGAAAAAACGCATACGCCCTTTTTGGCCAACCAAGCAAGCTTGCAAAGGAAATCTGCACTACAATGAAGTCTCACTTTCCCCCGGTCAAAAGGGCCATCTGAAAAAAGTGTAAAATCCAGAAAGGCAGGCCAGGCCATGGAGAACTGGGAGCCTTGTTATGCTGATGGGCGGGATGTAAATTGCCAACAACCACTCGGGAGAAGTGTATGGTGTTTCCTGAAACATCTAAAAAACAAAGCAACGGAGCCTAGGGCACTTCCACTTATGGTCCTATAGCTTAGGGAAATTAAAATCAAAAAGACACAGCCACCCCAAAGTTTGGAACGGCTCTGTTTACAAGAACCTCGTTTACAGTACAAGTTCAACATCGCAGAAAGTGAAAAATGGATAAAGAAGTTGTGGTATTCACTTACAAAGCAATATCACTCAGCAATGAAATCTATGTCATCAGGCCCTTAGCAGCACAATGAGTCGATTCAGGTATGATGATTCTAACTGAAATAAGTCACACAGAAAAAGAAACATCATAAGATATCAGTAATACACGGAATGTAAACTTGGCTACACAGGAACTGAATTACAGAACAGAACTGGGTCACAAATTTAGAAAAACAACTTATGCTTGCTTAAGGGTAAAGGTGAGTTGGGGTGCTGCATAAAACCAGAGATTGAAATGAGCACAGATAAAGTTCCTTAAGCCAAATATGGAATAGACAAGAGCTACTCCTTGCTCAACGAAATGGACTCAACACCGCATATTAAACACCTAAGAATGTACCTGACTAGTAAGTATCTTAAAACCTATGGATTGCTATGTCTCCGAAAGAGAATCAAGCATGTGTACAGGGTCATAAACGCAGCAGTGATAGGATTGGAGAGGTTCGGTGAGCAAATGAAGACCCTTTGAAGTCATATTGCATGGTACCCATTACACGGGTCTTAACTCTCCAGGTTTAAGGTATTCTTCCTTCAGCTAAAACATGCATGTGGAACCCAAGTATGATCAACCATGTGAACGGGAGACGTGTTCAAATATGTCTCAGTTTTCCTCCCCTGGTACTCGGGTGCAACATTCCAGACGCTTTACTAACACTCTCCCCACTTGGAGAGTCAGTCCCTTTAACCTCCTGTTTGGCCCAGTTTGCAATTTCTGCGGAAGATGAACAGGAATAGCGAGAACCAATGAGAGGCTAGCTGGAGGTGTCTGGACGGGCAAATTTAACTCTCATTTCCCACCAGGAAGAGGAATTAACCAAAGGCTCAGCATGCCGGGCCGGAACCAGATTAGGGCCTGAAGCCATCCTGCGGTGTTGCGGCCAGGTCACAAGAAAGCAAGTTGAAGAAAGGAGCTCAGGGGCACTGTAATTCACAAACCTGCAGAGTTATAAATGACAGCTATCGTCCAAAAATAGACTGAAGTAAGGCTGCCAAGAGGACTTGAAAGCGGGGCAGAATAGCAGGAAACCGATTTCAGGAGGTAGACTGGAATTGCATTGAAAGCATAGGAAAAGAGGCAGAACGTCCACAATGATGCACTTGGCCAAAAAGGGCGTATGCGTTTTTTCCTGAATATATTCAGGAAAAAACGCATACGCCCTTTTTGGCCAACCAAGCAAGCTTGCAAAGGAAATCTGCACTACAATGAAGTCTCACTTCCCCCCGGTCAAAAGGGCCATCTGAAAAAAGTGTAAAATCCAGAAAGGCAGGACAGGCCATGGAGAACTGGGAGCCTTGTTATGCTGATGGGCGGGATGTAAATTGCCAACAGACACTTGGGAGAAGTGTATGGTGTTTCCTGAAACATCTAAAAAACAATGCAACAGAGCCTAGGGCACTTCCACTTATGGTCCTATAGCTTAGGGAAATTAAAATCAAAAAGACACAGCCACCCCAAAGTTTGGAACGGCTCTGTTTACAAGAACCTCGTTTACAGTACAAGTTCAACATCGCAGAAAGTGAAAAATGGATAAAGAAGTTGTGGTATTTACTTACAAAGCAATATCACTCAGCAATGAAATCTGTGTCAACAGGCCCTTAGCAGCACAATGAGTGGATTCAGGTATGATGATTCTAACTGAAGTAAGTCACACAGAAAAAGAAACATCATAAGATATCACTAATACACGGAATGTAAACTTGGCTACACAGGAACTGAATTACAGAACAGAACAGGGTTTCAAATTTAGAAAACCAACTATGCTTGCTTAAGGGTAAAGGTGAGTTGGGGTGCTGCATAAAACCAGAGATTGAAATGAGCACAGATAAAGTTCCTTAAGTCAAATATGGAATAGACAAGAGCTACTCCTTGCTCAACGAAATGGACTCAACACCGCATATTAAAAGCCTAAGAATGTGCCTGACTAGTAAGTATCTTAAAACCTATGGATTGCTATGTCTCCGAAAGAGAATCAAGCATGTGTACAGGGGCATAAGTGCAGCAGTGATAGGATTGGAGAGGTTCGGTGAGCAAATGAAGACCCTTTGAAGTCATATTGCATGGTACCCATTACACGGGTCTCAACTCTCCAGGTTTAAGGTATTCTTCCTTCAGCTAAAACATGCATGTGGAACCCAAGTATGATCAACCATGTGAACGGGAGACGTGTTCAAATATGTCTCAGTTTTCCTCCCCTGGTACTCGGGTGCAACATTCCAGACGCTTTACTAACACTCTCCCCACTTGGAGAGTCAGCGTCTTTAACCTCCTGTTTGGCCCAGTTTGCAATTTCTGCGAAAGATGAACAGGAATAGCGAGAACCAATGAGAGGCTAGCTGGAGGTGTCTGGACGGGCAAATTTAACTCTCATTTCCCACCAGGAAGAGGAATTAACCAAAGGCTCAGCATGCCGGGCCGGAACAAGATTAGGGCCTGAAGCCATCCTGCGGTGTTGCGGCCAGGTCACAAGAAAGCGAGTTGAAGAAAGGAGCTCAGGGGCACTGTAATTCACAAACCTGCAGAGTTATAAATGACAGCTATCGTCCAAAAATAGACTGAAGTAAGGCTGCCAAGAGGACTTGAAAGCGGGGCAGAATAGCAGGAAACCGATTTCAGGAGGTAGACTGGAATTGCATTGAAAGCATAGGAAAAGAGGCAGAACGTCCACAATGATGCACTTGGCCAAAAAGGGCGTATGCGTTTTTTCCTGAATATATTCAGGAAAAAACGCATACGCCCTTTTTGGCCAACCAAGCAAGCTTGCAAAGGAAATCTGCACTACAATGAAGTCTCACTTCCCCCCGGTCAAAAGGGCCATCTGAAAAAAGTGTAAAATCCAGAAAGGCAGGACAGGCCATGGAGAACTGGGAGCCTTGTTATGCTGATGGGCGGGATGTAAATTGCCAACAGACACTCGGGAGAAGTGTATGGTGTTTCCTGAAACATCTAAAAAACAAAGCAACAGAGCCTAGGGCACTTCCACTTATGGTCCTATAGCTTAGGGAAATTAAAATCAAAAAGACACAGCCACCCCAATGTTTGGAACGGCTCTGTTTACAAGAACCTCGTTTACAGTACAAGTACAACATCGCAGAAAGTGAAAAATGGATAAAGAAGTTGTGGTATTTACTTACAAAGCAATATCACTCAGCAATGAAATCTGTGTCATCAGGCCCTTAGCAGCACAATGAGTGGATTCAGGTATCATGATTCTAACTGAAGTAAGTCACACAGAAAAAGAAACATCATAAGATATCACTAATACACGGAATGTAAACTTGGCTACACAGGAACTGAATTACAGAACAGAACAGGGTCTCAAATTTAGAAAACCAACTTATGCTTGCTTAAGGGGAAAGGTGAGTTGGGGTGCTGCATAAAACCAGAGATTGAAATGAGCACAGATAAAGTTCCTTAAGTCAAATATGGAATAGACAAGAGCTACTCCTTGCTCAACGAAATGGACTCAACACCGCATATTAAACGCCTAAGAATGTGCCTGACTAGTAAGTATCTTAAAACCTATGGATTGCTATGTCTCCGAAAGAGAATCAAGCATGTGTACAGGGGCATAAATGCAGCAGTGATAGGATTGGAGAGGTTCGGTGAGCAAATGAAGACCCTTTGAAGTCATATTGCATGGTACCCATTACACGGGTCTCAACTCTCCAGGTTTAAGGTATTCTTCCTTCAGCTAAAACATGCATGTGGAACCCAAGTATGATCAACCATGTGAACGGGAGACGTGTTCAAATATGTCTCAGTTTTCCTCCCCTGGTACTCGGGTGCAACATTCCAGACGCTTTACTAACACTCTCCCCACTTGGAGAGTCAGCGCCTTTAACCTCCTGTTTGGCCCAGTTTGCAATTTCTGCGGAAGATGAACAGGAATAGCGAGAACCAATGAGAGGCTAGCTGGAGGTGTCTGGACGGGCAAATTTAACTCTCATTTCCCACCAGGAAGAGGAAATAACGAAAGGCTCAGCGTGCCGTACCGGAACCAGATTAGGGCCTGAAGCCATCCTGCTGTGTTGCGGCCAGCTCAAAAGAAAGCGAGTTGAAGAAAGGAGCTCAGGGGCACTGTAATTCACAAACCTGCAGAGTTATAAATGACAGCTATCGTCCAAAAATAGACTGAAATAAGGCTGCCAAGAGGACTCGAAAGCGGGGCAGAATTGCAGGAAACCGATTTCAGGAGGTAGACTGGAATTGCATTGAAAGCATAGGAAAAGAGGCAGAACGTCCACAATGATGCACTTGGCCAAAAAGGGCGTATGCGTTTTTTCCTGAATATATTCAGGAAAAAACGCATACGCCCTTTTTGGCCAACCAAGCAAGCTTGCAAAGGAAATCTGCACTACAATGAAGTCTCACTTCCCCCCGGTCAAAAGGGCCATCTGAAAAAAGTGTAAAATCCAGAAAGGCAGGACAGGCCATGGAGAACTGGGAGCCTTGTTATGCTGATGGGCGGGATGTAAATTGCCAACAACCACTCGGGAGAAGTGTATGGTGTTTCCTGAAACATCTAAAAAACAAAGCAACGGAGCCTAGGGCACTTCCACTTATGGTCCTATAGCTTAGGGAAATTAAAATCAAAAAGACACAGCCACCCCAAAGTTTGGAACAGCTCTGTTTACAAGAACCTCCTTTACAGTACAAGTTCAACATCGCAGAAAGTGAAAAATGGATAAAGAAGTTGTGGTATTCACTTACAAAGCAATATCACTCAGCAATGAAATCTATGTCATCAGGCCCTTAGCAGCACAATGAGTCGATTCAGGTATGATGATTCTAACTGAAATAAGTCACACAGAAAAAGAAACATCATAAGATATCAGTAATACACGGAATGGAAACTTGGCTACACAGGAACTGAATTACAGAACAGAACTGTGTCACAAATTTAGAAAAACAACTTATGCTTGCTTAAGGGTAAAGGTGAGTTGGGGTGCTGCATAAAACCAGAGATTGAAATGAGCACAGATAAAGTTCCTTAAGCCAAATATGGAATAGACAAGAGCTACTCCTTGCTCAACGAAATGGACTCAACACCGCATATTAAACGCCTAAGAATGTACCTGACTAGTAAGTATCTTAAAACCTATGGATTGCTATGTCTCCGAAAGAGAATCAAGCATGTGTACAGGGACATAAACGCAGCAGTGATAGGATTGGAGAGGTTCGGTGAGCAAATGAAGACCCTTTGAAGTCATATTGCATGGTACCCATTACACGGGTCTTAACTCTCCAGGTTTAAGGTATTCTTCCTTCAGCTAAAACATGCATGTGGAACCCAAGTATGATCAACCATGTGAACGGGAGACGTGTTCAAATATGTCTCAGTTTTCCTCCCCTGGTACTCGGGTGCAACATTCCAGACGCTTTACTAACACTCTCCCCACTTGGAGAGTCAGTCCCTTTAACCTCCTGTTTGGCCCAGTTTGCAATTTCTGCGGAAGATGAACAGGAATAGCGAGAACCAATGAGAGGCTAGCTGGAGGTGTCTGGACGGGCAAATTTAACTCTCATTTCCCACCAGGAAGAGGAATTAACCAAAGGCTCAGCATGCCGGGCCGGAACCAGATTAGGGCCTGAAGCCATCCTGCGGTGTTGCGGCCAGCTCAAAAGAAAGCGAGTTGAAGAAAGGAGCTCAGGGGCACTGTAATTCACAAACCTGCAGAGTTATAAATGACAGCTATCGTCCAAAAACAGACTGAAGTAAGGCTGCCAAGAGGACTTGAAAGCAGGGCAGAATTGTAGGAAACCGATTTCAGGAGGTAGACTGGAATTGCATTGAAAGCATAGGAAAAGAGGCAGAACGTCCACAATGATGCACTTGGCCAAAAAGGGCGTATGCGTTTTCTCCTGAATATATTCAGGAAAAAACGCATACGCCCTTTTTGGCCAACCAAGCAAGCTTGCAAAGGAAATCTGCACTACAATGAAGTCTCACTTCCCCCCGGTCAAAAGGGCCATCTGAAAAAAGTGTAAAATCCAGAAAGGCAGGACAGGCCATGGAGAACTGGGAGCCTTGTTATGCTGATGGGCGGGATGTAAATTGCCAACAGACACTCGGGAGAAGTGTATGGTGTTTCCTGAAACATCTAAAAAACAAAGCAACAGAGCCTAGGGCACTTCCACTTATGGTCCTATAGCTTAGGGAAATTAAAATCAAAAAGACACAGCCACCCCAAAGTTTGGAACGGCTCTGTTTACAAGAACCTCGTTTACAGTACAAGTTCAACATCGCAGAAAGTGAAAAATGGATAAAGAAGTTGTGGTATTTACTTACAAAGCAATATCACTCAGCAATGAAATCTGTGTCATCAGGCCCTTAGCAGCACAATGAGTGGATTCAGGTATGATGATTCTAACTGAAGTAAATCACACAGAAAAAGAAACATCATAAGATATCACTAATACACGGAATGTAAACTTGGCTACACAGGAACTGAATTACAGAACAGAACAGGGTCTCAAATTTAGAAAACCAACTATGCTTGCTTAAGGGTAAAGGTGAGTTGGGGTGCTGCATAAAACCAGAGATTGAAATGAGCACAGATAAAGTTCCTTAAGTCAAATATGGAATAGACAAGAGCTACTCCTTGCTCAACGAAATGGACTCAACACCGCATATTAAACGCCTAAGATTGTGCCTGACTAGTAAGTATCTTAAAACCTATGGATTGCTATGTCTCCGAAAGAGAATCAAGCATGTGTACAGGGGCATAAACGCAGCAGTGATAGGAGTGGAGAGGTTCGGTGAGCAAATGAAGACCCTTTGAAGTCATATTGCATGGTACCCATTACACGGGTCTCAACTCTCCAGGTTTAAGGTATTCTTCCTTCAGCTAAAACATGCATGTGGAACCCAAGTATGATCAACCATGTGAACGGGAGACGTGTTCAAATATGTCTCAGTTTTCCTCCCCTGGTACTCGGGTGCAACATTCCAGACGCTTTACTAACACTCTCCCCACTTGGAGAGTCAGTCCCTTTAACCTCCTGTTTGGCCCAGTTTGCAATTTCTGCGGAAGATGAACAGGAATAGCGAGAACCAATGAGAGGCTAGCTGGAGGTGTCTGGACGGGCAAATTTAACTCTCATTTCCCACCAGGAAGAGGAATTAACCAAAGGCTCAGCATGCCGGGCCGGAACCAGATTAGGGCCTGAAGCCATCCTGCGGTGTTGCGGTCAGGTCACAAGAAAGCGAGTTGAAGAAAGGAGCTCAGGGGCACTGTAATTCACAAACCTGCAGAGTTATAAATGACAGCTATCGTCCAAAAATAGACTGAAGTAAGGCTGCCAAGAGGACTTGAAAGCGGGGCAGAATAGCAGGAAACCGATTTCAGGAGGTAGACTGGAATTGCATTGAAAGCATAGGAAAAGAGGCAGAACGTCCACAATGATGCACTTGGCCAAAAAGGGCATATGCGTTTTTTCCTGAATATATTCAGGAAAAAACGCATACGCCCTTTTTGGCCAACCAAGCAAGCTTGCAAAGGAAATCTGCACTACAATGAAGTCTCACTTCCCCCCGGTCAAAAGGGCCATCTGAAAAAAGTGTAAAATCCAGAAAGGCAGGACAGGCCATGGAGAACTGGGAGCCTTGTTATGCTGATGGGCGGGATGTAAATTGCCAACAACCACTCGGGAGAAGTGTATGGTGTTTCCTGAAACATCTAAAAAACAAAGCAACGGAGCCTAGGGCACTTCCACTTATGGTCCTATAGCTTAGGGAAATTAAAATCAAAAAGACACAGCCACCCCAAAGTTTGGAACAGCTCTGTTTACAAGAACCTCCTTTACAGTACAAGTTCAACATCGCAGAAAGTGAAAAATGGATAAAGAAGTTGTGGTATTCACTTACAAAGCAATATCACTCAGCAATGAAATCTATGTCATCAGGCCCTTAGCAGCACAATGAGTCGATTCAGGTATGATGATTCTAACTGAAATAAGTCACACAGAAAAAGAAACATCATAAGATATCAGTAATACACGGAATGGAAACTTGGCTACACAGGAACTGAATTACAGAACAGAACTGTGTCACAAATTTAGAAAAACAACTTATGCTTGCTTAAGGGTAAAGGTGAGTTGGGGTGCTGCATAAAACCAGAGATTGAAATGAGCACAGATAAAGTTCCTTAAGCCAAATATGGAATAGACAAGAGCTACTCCTTGCTCAACGAAATGGACTCAACACCGCATATTAAACGCCTAAGAATGTACCTGACTAGTAAGTATCTTAAAACCTATGGATTGCTATGTCTCCGAAAGAGAATCAAGCATGTGTACAGGGACATAAACGCAGCAGTGATAGGATTGGAGAGGTTCGGTGAGCAAATGAAGACCCTTTGAAGTCATATTGCATGGTACCCATTACACGGGTCTTAACTCTCCAGGTTTAAGGTATTCTTCCTTCAGCTAAAACATGCATGTGGAACCCAAGTATGATCAACCATGTGAACGGGAGACGTGTTCAAATATGTCTCAGTTTTCCTCCCCTGGTACTCGGGTGCAACATTCCAGACGCTTTACTAACACTCTCCCCACTTGGAGAGTCAGTCCCTTTAACCTCCTGTTTGGCCCAGTTTGCAATTTCTGCGGAAGATGAACAGGAATAGCGAGAACCAATGAGAGGCTAGCTGGAGGTGTCTGGACGGGCAAATTTAACTCTCATTTCCCACCAGGAAGAGGAATTAACCAAAGGCTCAGCATGCCGGGCCGGAACCAGATTAGGGCCTGAAGCCATCCTGCGGTGTTGCGGCCAGCTCAAAAGAAAGCGAGTTGAAGAAAGGAGCTCAGGGGCACTGTAATTCACAAACCTGCAGAGTTATAAATGACAGCTATCGTCCAAAAACAGACTGAAGTAAGGCTGCCAAGAGGACTTGAAAGCAGGGCAGAATTGTAGGAAACCGATTTCAGGAGGTAGACTGGAATTGCATTGAAAGCATAGGAAAAGAGGCAGAACGTCCACAATGATGCACTTGGCCAAAAAGGGCGTATGCGTTTTCTCCTGAATATATTCAGGAAAAAACGCATACGCCCTTTTTGGCCAACCAAGCAAGCTTGCAAAGGAAATCTGCACTACAATGAAGTCTCACTTCCCCCCGGTCAAAAGGGCCATCTGAAAAAAGTGTAAAATCCAGAAAGGCAGGACAGGCCATGGAGAACTGGGAGCCTTGTTATGCTGATGGGCGGGATGTAAATTGCCAACAGACACTCGGGAGAAGTGTATGGTGTTTCCTGAAACATCTAAAAAACAAAGCAACAGAGCCTAGGGCACTTCCACTTATGGTCCTATAGCTTAGGGAAATTAAAATCAAAAAGACACAGCCACCCCAAAGTTTGGAACGGCTCTGTTTACAAGAACCTCGTTTACAGTACAAGTTCAACATCGCAGAAAGTGAAAAATGGATAAAGAAGTTGTGGTATTTACTTACAAAGCAATATCACTCAGCAATGAAATCTGTGTCATCAGGCCCTTAGCAGCACAATGAGTGGATTCAGGTATGATGATTCTAACTGAAGTAAATCACACAGAAAAAGAAACATCATAAGATATCACTAATACACGGAATGTAAACTTGGCTACACAGGAACTGAATTACAGAACAGAACAGGGTCTCAAATTTAGAAAACCAACTATGCTTGCTTAAGGGTAAAGGTGAGTTGGGGTGCTGCATAAAACCAGAGATTGAAATGAGCACAGATAAAGTTCCTTAAGTCAAATATGGAATAGACAAGAGCTACTCCTTGCTCAACGAAATGGACTCAACACCGCATATTAAACGCCTAAGATTGTGCCTGACTAGTAAGTATCTTAAAACCTATGGATTGCTATGTCTCCGAAAGAGAATCAAGCATGTGTACAGGGGCATAAACGCAGCAGTGATAGGATTGGAGAGGTTCGGTGAGCAAATGAAGACCCTTTGAAGTCATATTGCATGGTACCCATTACACGGGTCTCAACTCTCCAGGTTTAAGGTATTCTTCCTTCAGCTAAAACATGCATGTGGAACCCAAGTATGATCAACCATGTGAACGGGAGACGTGTTCAAATATGTCTCAGTTTTCCTCCCCTGGTACTCGGGTGCAACATTCCAGACGCTTTACTAACACTCTCCCCACTTGGAGAGTCAGTCCCTTTAACCTCCTGTTTGGCCCAGTTTGCAATTTCTGCGGAAGATGAACAGGAATAGCGAGAACCAATGAGAGGCTAGCTGGAGGTGTCTGGACGGGCAAATTTAACTCTCATTTCCCACCAGGAAGAGGAATTAACCAAAGGCTCAGCATGCCGGGCCGGAACCAGATTAGGGCCTGAAGCCATCCTGCGGTGTTGCGGTCAGGTCACAAGAAAGCGAGTTGAAGAAAGGAGCTCAGGGGCACTGTAATTCACAAACCTGCAGAGTTATAAATGACAGCTATCGTCCAAAAATAGACTGAAGTAAGGCTGCCAAGAGGACTTGAAAGCGGGGCAGAATAGCAGGAAACCGATTTCAGGAGGTAGACTGGAATTGCATTGAAAGCATAGGAAAAGAGGCAGAACGTCCACAATGATGCACTTGGCCAAAAAGGGCATATGCGTTTTTTCCTGAATATATTCAGGAAAAAACGCATACGCCCTTTTTGGCCAACCAAGCAAGCTTGCAAAGGAAATCTGCACTACAATGAAGTCTCACTTCCCCCCGGTCAAAAGGGCCATCTGAAAAAAGTGTAAAATCCAGAAAGGCAGGACAGGCCATGGAGAACTGGAAGCCTTGTTATGCTGATGGGCGGGATGTAAATTGCCAACAGACACTCGGGAGAAGTGTATGGTGTTTCCTGAAACATCTAAAAAACAAAGCAACAGAGCCTAGGGCACTTCCACTTATGGTCCTATAGCTTAGGGAAATTAAAATCAAAAAGACACAGCCACCCCAAAGTTTGGAACGGCTCTGTTTACAAGAACCTCGTTTACAGTACAAGTTCAACATCGCAGAAAGTGAAAAATGGATAAAGAAGTTGTGGTATTTACTTACAAAGCAATATCACTCAGCAATGAAATCTGTGTCATCAGGCCCTTAGCAGCACAATGAGTGGATTCAGGTATGATGATTCTAACTGAAGTAAATCACACAGAAAAAGAAACATCATAAGATATCAGTAATACACGGAATGTAAACTTGGCTACACAGGAACTGAATTACAGAACAGAACAGGGTCTCAAATTTAGAAAACCAACTATGCTTGCTTAAGGGTAAAGGTGAGTTGGGGTGCTGCATAAAACCAGAGATTGAAATGAGCACAGATAAAGTTCCTTAAGTCAAATATGGAATAGACAAGAGCTACTCCTTGCTCAACGACATGGACTCAACACCGCATATTAAATGCCTAAGAATGTGCCTGACTAGTAAGTATCTTAAAACCTATGGATTGCTATGTCTCCGAAAGAGAATCAAGCATGTGTACAGGGGCATAAACGCAGCAGTGATAGGATTGGAGAGGTTCGGTGAGCAAATGAAGACCCTTTGAAGTCATATTGCATGGTACCCATTCCACGGGTCTCAGCTCTCCAGGTTTAAGGTATTCTTCCTTCAGCTAAAACATGCATGTGGAACCCAAGTATGATCAACCATGTGAACGGGAGACGTGTTCAAATATGTCTCAGTTTTCCTCCCCTGGTACTCGGGTGCAACATTCCAGACGCTTTACTAACACTCTCCCCACTTGGAGAGTCAGTCCCTTTAACCTCCTGTTTGGCCCAGTTTGCAATTTCTGCGGAAGATGAACAGGAATAGCGAGAACCAATGAGAGGCTAGCTGGAGGTGTCTGGACGGGCAAATTTAACTCTCATTTCCCACCAGGAAGAGGAATTAACCAAAGGCTCAGCATGCCGGGCCGGAACCAGATTAGGGCCTGAAGCCATCCTGCGGTGTTGCGGTCAGGTCACAAGAAAGCGAGTTGAAGAAAGGAGCTCAGGGGCACTGTAATTCACAAACCTGCAGAGTTATAAATGACAGCTATCGTCCAAAAATAGACTGAAGTAAGGCTGCCAAGAGGACTTGAAAGCGGGGCAGAATAGCAGGAAACCGATTTCAGGAGGTAGACTGGAATTGCATTGAAAGCATAGGAAAAGAGGCAGAACGTCCACAATGATGCACTTGGCCAAAAAGGGCATATGCGTTTTTTCCTGAATATATTCAGGAAAAAATGCATACGCCCTTTTTGGCCAACCAAGCAAGCTTGCAAAGGAAATCTGCACTACAATGAAGTCTCACTTCCCCCCGGTCAAAAGGGCCATCTGAAAAAAGTGTAAAATCCAGAAAGGCAGGACAGGCCATGGAGAACTGGAAGCCTTGTTATGCTGATGGGCGGGATGTAAATTGCCAACAGACACTCGGGAGAAGTGTATGGTGTTTCCTGAAACATCTAAAAAACAAAGCAACAGAGCCTAGGGCACTTCCACTTATGGTCCTATAGCTTAGGGAAATTAAAATCAAAAAGACACAGCCACCCCAAAGTTTGGAACGGCTCTGTTTACAAGAACCTCGTTTACAGTACAAGTTCAACATCGCAGAAAGTGAAAAATGGATAAAGAAGTTGTGGTATTTACTTACAAAGCAATATCACTCAGCAATGAAATCTGTGTCATCAGGCCCTTAGCAGCACAATGAGTGGATTCAGGTATGATGATTCTAACTGAAGTAAGTCACACAGAAAAAGAAACATCATAAGATATCAGTAATACACGGAATGTAAACTTGGCTACACAGGAACTGAATTACAGAACAGAACAGGGTCTCAAATTTAGAAAACCAACTATGCTTGCTTAAGGGTAAAGGTGAGTTGGGGTGCTGCATAAAACCAGAGATTGAAATGAGCACAGATAAAGTTCCTTAAGTCAAATATGGAATAGACAAGAGCTACTCCTTGCTCAACGAAATGGACTCAACACCGCATATTAAATGCCTAAGAATGTGCCTGACTAGTAAGTATCTTAAAACCTATGGATTGCTATGTCTCCGAAAGAGAATCAAGCATGTGTACAGGGGCATAAACGCAGCAGTGATAGGATTGGAGAGGTTCGGTGAGCAAATGAAGACCCTTTGAAGTCATATTGCATGGTACCCATTACACGGGTCTTAACTCTCCAGGTTTAAGGTATTCTTCCTTCAGCTAAAACATGCATGTGGAACCCAAGTATGATCAACCATGTGAACGGGAGACGTGTTCAAATATGTCTCAGTTTTCCTCCCCTGGTACTCGGGTGCAACATTCCAGACGCTTTACTAACACTCTCCCCACTTGGAGAGTCAGCGCCTTTAACCTCCTGTTTGGCCCAGTTTGCAATTTCTGCGGAAGATGAACAGGAATAGCGAGAACCAATGAGAGGCTAGCTGGAGGTGTCTGGACGGGCAAATTTAACTCTCATTTCCCACCAGGAAGAGGAATTAACCAAAGGCTCAGCATGCCGGGCCGGAACCAGATTAGGGCCTGAAGCCATCCTGCGGTGTTGCGGCCAGGTCACAAGAAAGCGAGTTGAAGAAAGGAGCTCAGGGGCACTGTAATTCACAAACCTGCAGAGTTATAAATGACAGCTATCGTCCAAAAATAGACTGAAGTAAGGCTGCCAAGAGGACTTGAAAACGGGGCAGAATTGCAGGAAACCGATTTCAGGAGGTAGACTGGAATTGCATTGAAAGCATAGGAAAAGAGGCAGAACGTCCACAATGATGCACTTGGCCAAAAAGGGCGTATGCGTTTTTTCCTGAATATATTCAGGAAAAAACGCATACGCACTTTTTGGCCAACCAAGCAAGCTTGCAAAGGAAATCTGCACTACAATGAAGTCTCACTTCCCCCCGGTCAAAAGGGCCATCTGAAAAAAGTGTAAAATCCAGAAAGGCAGGACAGGCCATGGAGAACTGGGAGCCTTGTTATGCTGATGGGCGGGATGTAAATTGCCAACAGACACTCGGGAGAAGTGTATGGTGTTTCCTGAAACATCTAAAAAACAAAGCAACAGAGCCTAGGGCACTGCCACTTATGGTCCTATAGCTTAGGGAAATTAAAATCAAAAAGACACAGCCACCCCAAAGTTTGGGATGCCTCTGTTTACAAGAACCTCGTTTACAGTACAAGTTCAACATCGCAGAAAGTGAAAAATGGATAAAGAAGTTGTGGTATTTACTTACAAAGCAATATCACTCAGCAATGAAATCTGTGTCATCAGGCCCTTAGCAGCACAATGAGTGGATTCAGGTATGATGATTCTAACTGAAGTAAATCACACAGAAAAAGAAACATCATAAGATATCACTAATACACGGAATGTAAACTTGGCTACACAGGAACTGAATTACAGAACAGAACAGGGTCTCAAATTTAGAAAACCAACTATGCTTGCTTAAGGGTAAAGGTGAGTTGGGGTGCTGCATAAAACCAGAGATTGAAATGAGCACAGATAAAGTTCCTTAAGTCAAATATGGAATAGACAAGAGCTACTCCTTGCTCAACGAAATGGACTCAACACCGCATATTAAACGCCTAAGAATGTGCCTGACTAGTAAGAATCTTAAAACCTATGGATTGCTATGTCTCCGAAAGAGAATCAAGCATGTGTACAGGGGCATAAACGCAGCAGTGATAGGATTGGAGAGGTTCGGTGAGCAAATGAAGACCCTTTGAAGTCATATTGCATGGTACGCATTACACGGGTCTCAACTCTCCAGGTTTAAGGTATTCTTCCTTCAGCTAAAACATGCATGTGGAACCCAAGTATGATCAACCATGTGAACGGGAGACGTGTTCAAATATGTCTCAGTTTTCCTCCCCTGGTACTCGGGTGCAACATTCCAGACGCTTTACTAACACTCTCCCCACTTGGAGAGTCAGCGCCTTTAACCTCCTGTTTGGCCCAGTTTGCAATTTCTGCGGAAGATGAACAGGAATAGCGAGAACCAATGAGATGCTAGCTGGAGGTGTCTGGACGGGCAAATTTAACTCTCATTTCCCACAAGGAAGAGGAAATAACCAAAGGCTCAGCGTGCCGTACCGGAACAAGATTAGGGCCTGAAGCCATCCTGCGGTGTTGCGGCCAGCTCAAAAGAAAGCGAGTTGAAGAAAGGAGCTCAGGGGCACTGTAATTCACAAACCTGCAGAGTTATAAATGACAGCTATCGTCCAAAAACATACTGAAGTAAGGCTGCCAAGAGGACTTGAAAGCGGGGCAGAATTGCAGGAAACCGATTTCAGGAGGTAGACTGGAATTGCATTGAAAGCATAGGAAAAGAGGCAGAACGTCCACAATGATGCACTTGGCCAAAAAGGGCGTATGCGTTTTTTCCTGAATATATTCAGGAAAAAACGCATACGCCCTTTTTGGCCAACCAAGCAAGCTTGCAAAGGAAATCTGCACTACAATGAAGTCTCACTTCCCCCCGGTCAAAAGGGCCATCTGAAAAAAGTGTAAAATCCAGAAAGGCAGGACAGGCCATGGAGAACTGGGAGCCTTGTTATGCTGATGGGCGGGATGTAAATTGCCAACAGACACTCGGGAGAAGTGTATGGTGTTTCCTGAAACATCTAAAAAACAAAGCAACAGAACCTAGGGCACTTCCACTTATGGTCCTATAGCTTAGGGAAATTAAAATCAAAAAGACACAGCCACCCCAAAGTTTGGGACGCCTCTGTTTACAAGAACCTCGTTTACAGTACAAGTTCAACATCGCAGAAAGTGAAAAATGGATAAAGAAGTTGTGGTATTTACTTACAAAGCAATATCACTCAGCAATGAAATCTATGTCATCAGGCCCTTAGCATCACAATGAGTGGATTCAGGTATGATGATTCTAACTGAAGTAAGTCACACAGAAAAAGAAACAACATAAGATATCAGTAATACACGGAATGTAAACTTGGCTACACAGGAACTGAATTACAGAACAGAACAGGGTCTCAAATTTAGAAAACCAACTATGCTTGCTTAAGGGTAAAGGTGAGTTGGGGTGCTGCATAAAACCAGAGATTGAAATGAGCACAGATAAAGTTCCTTAAGTCAAATATGGAATAGACAAGAGCTACTCCTTGCTCAACGAAATGGACTCAACACCGCATATTAAACGCCTAAGAATGTGCCTGACTAGTAAGTATCTTAAAACCTATGGATTGCTATGTCTCCGAAAGAGAATCAAGCATGTGTACAGGGGCATAAACGCAGCAGTGATAGGATTGGAGAGGTTCGGTGAGCAAATGAAGACCCTTTGAAGTCATATTGCATGGTACCCATTCCACGGGTCTCAACTCTCCAGGTTTAAGGTATTCTTCCTTCAGCTAAAACATGCATGTGGAACCCAAGTATGATCAACCATGTGAACGGGAGACGTGTTCAAATATGTCTCAGTTTTCCTCCCCTGGTACTCGGGTGCAACATTCCAGACGCTTTACTAACACTCTCCCCACTTGGAGAGTCAGCGCCTTTAACCTCCTGTTTGGCCCAGTTTGCAATTTCTGCGGAAGATGAACAGGAATAGCGAGAACCAATGAGAGGCTAGCTGGAGGTGTCTGGACGGGCAAATTTAACTCTCATTTCCCACAAGGAAGAGGAAATAACCAAAGGCTCAGCGTGCCGTACCGGAACAAGATTAGGGCCTGAAGCCATCCTGCGGTGTTGCGGCCAGCTCAAAAGAAAGCGAGTTGAAGAAAGGAGCTCAGGGGCACTGTAATTCACAAACCTGCAGAGTTATAAATGACAGCTATCGTCCAAAAACATACTGAAGTAAGGCTGCCAAGAGGACTTGAAAGCGGGGCAGAATTGCAGGAAACCGATTTCAGGAGGTAGACTGGAATTGCATTGAAAGCATAGGAAAAGAGGCAGAACGTCCACAATGATGCACTTGGACAAAAAGGGCGTATGCGTTTTTTCCTGAATATATTCAGGAAAAAACGCATACGCCCTTTTTGGCCAACCAAGCAAGCTTGCAAAGGAAATCTGCACTACAATGAAGTCTCACTTCCCCCCGGTCAAAAGGGCCATCTGAAAAAAGTGTAAAATCCAGAAAGGCAGGACAGGCCATGGAGAACTGGGAGCCTTGTTATGCTGATGGGCGGGATGTAAATTGCCAACAGACACTCGGGAGAAGTGTATGGTGTTTCCTGAAACATCTAAAAAACAAAGCAACAGAACCTAGGGCACTTCCACTTATGGTCCTATAGCTTAGGGAAATTAAAATCAAAAAGACACAGCCACCCCAAAGTTTGGGACGCCTCTGTTTACAAGAACCTCGTTTACAGTACAAGTTCAACATCGCAGAAAGTGAAAAATGGATAAAGAAGTTGTGGTATTTACTTACAAAGCAATATCACTCAGCAATGAAATCTATGTCATCAGGCCCTTAGCATCACAATGAGTGGATTCAGGTATGATGATTCTAACTGAAGTAAGTCACACAGAAAAAGAAACATCATAAGATATCAGTAATACACGGAATGTAAACTTGGCTACACAGGAACTGAATTACAGAACAGAACAGGGTCTCAAATTTAGAAAACCAACTTATGCTTGCTTAAGGGGAAAGGTGAGTTGGGGTGCTGCATAAAACCAGAGATTGAAATGAGCACAGATAAAGTTCCTTAAGTCAAATATGGAATAGACAAGAGCTACTCCTTGCTCAACGAAATGGACTCAACACCGCATATTAAACGTCTAAGAATGTACCTGACTAGTAAGTATCTTAAAACCTATGGATTGCTATGTCTCCGAAAGAGAATCAAGCATGTGTACAGGGGCATAAACGCAGCAGTGATAGGATTGGAGAGGTTCGGTGAGCAAATGAAGACCCTTTGAAGTCATATTGCATGGTACCCATTACACGGGTCTTAACTCTCCAGGTTTAAGGTATTCTTCCTTCAGCTAAAACATGCATGTGGAACCCAAGTATGATCAACCATGTGAACGGGAGACGTGTTCAAATATGTCTCAGTTTTCCTCCCCTGGTACTCGGGTGCAACATTCCAGACGCTTTACTAACACTCTCCCCACTTGGAGAGTCAGCGCCTTTAACATCCTGTTTGGCCCAGTTTGCAATTTCTGCGGAAGATGAACAGGAATAGCGAGAACCAATGAGAGGCTAGCTGGAGGTGTCTGGACGGGCAAATTTAACTCTCATTTCCCACCAGGAAGAGGAATTAACCAAAGGCTCAGCATGCCGGGCCGGAACCAGATTAGGGCCTGAAGCCATCCTGCGGTGTTGCGGCCAGGTCACAAGAAAGCGAGTTGAAGAAAGGAGCTCAGGGGCACTGTAATTCACAAACCTGCAGAGTTATAAATGACAGCTATCGTCCAAAAATAGACTGAAGTAAGGCTGCCAAGAGGACTTGAAAGCGGGGCAGAATTGCAGGAAACCGATTTCAGGAGGTAGACTGGAATTGCATTGAAAGCATAGGAAAAGAGGCAGAACGTCCACAATGATGCACTTGGCCAAAAAGGGCGTATGCGTTTTTTCCTGAATATATTCAGGAAAAAACGCATACGCCCTTTTTGGCCAACCAAGCAAGCTTGCAAAGGAAATCTGCACTACAATGAAGTCTCACTTCCCCCCCGGTCAAAAGGGCCATCTGAAAAAAGTGTAAAATCCAGAAAGGCAGGACAGGCCATGGAGAACTGGGAGCCTTGTTATGCTGATGGGCGGGATGTAAATTGCCAACAGACACTCGGGAGAAGTGTATGGTGTTTCCTGAAACATCTAAAAAACAAAGCAACAGAGCCTAGGGCACTGCCACTTATGGTCCTATAGCTTAGGGAAATTAAAATCAAAAAGACACAGCCACCCCAAAGTTTGGGACGCCTCTGTTTACAAGAACCTCGTTTACAGTACAAGTTCAACATCGCAGAAAGTGAAAAATGGATAAAGAAGTTGTGGTATTTACTTACAAAGCAATATCACTCAGCAATGAAATCTGTGTCATCAGGCCCTTAGCAGCACAATGAGTGGATTCAGGTATGATGATTCTAACTGAAGTAAGTCACACAGAAAAAGAAACATCATAAGATATCAGTAATACACGGAATGTAAACTTGGCTACACAGGAACTGAATTACAGAACAGAACAGGGTCTCAAATTTAGAAAACCAACTATGCTTGCTTAAGGGTAAAGGTGAGTTGGGGTGCTGCATAAAACCAGAGATTGAAATGAGCACAGATAAAGTTCCTTAAGTCAAATATGGAATAGACAAGAGCTACTCCTTGCTCAACGAAATGGACTCAACACCGCATATTAAACGCCTAAGAATGTGCCTGACTAGTAAGTATCTTAAAACCTATGGATTGCTATGTCTCCGAAAGAGAATCAAGCATGTGTACAGGGGCATAAACGCAGCAGTGATAGGATTGGAGAGGTTCGGTGAGCAAATGAAGACCCTTTGAAGTCATATTGCATGGTACCCATTCCACGGGTCTCAACTCTCCAGGTTTAAGGTATTCTTCCTTCAGCTAAAGCATGCATGTGGAACCCAAGTATGATCAACCATGTGAACGGGAGACGTGTTCAAATATGTCTCAGTTTTCCTCCCCTGGTACTCGGGTGCAACATTCCAGACGCTTTACTAACACTCTCCCCACTTGGAGAGTCAGCGCCTTTAACCTCCTGTTTGGCCCAGTTTGCAATTTCTGCGGAAGATGAACAGGAATAGCGAGAACCAATGAGAGACTAGCTGGAGGTGTTTGGACGGGCAAATTTAACTCTCATTTCCCACCAGGAAGAGGAAATAACCAAAGGCTCAGCGTGCCGTGCCGGAACCAGATTAGGGCCTGAAGCCATCCTGCGGTGTTGCGGCCAGGTCACAAGAAAGCAAGTTGAAGAAAGGAGCTCAGGGGCACTGTAATTCACAAACCTGCAGAGTTATAAATGACAGCTATCGTCCAAAAATAGACTGAAATAAGGCTGCCAAGAGGACTTGAAAGCGGGGCAGAATTGCAGGAAACCGATTTCAGGAGGTAGACTGGAATTGCATTGAAAGCATAGGAAAAGAGGCAGAACGTCCACAATGATGCACTTGGCCAAAAAGGGCGTATGCGTTTTTTCCTGAATATATTCAGGAAAAAACGCATACGCCCTTTTTGGCCAACCAAGCAAGCTTGCAAAGGAAATCTGCACTACAATGAAGTCTCACTTCCCCCCGGTCAAAAGGGCCATCTGAAAAAAGTGTAAAATCCAGAAAGGCAGGACAGGCCATGGAGAACTGGGAGCTTTGTTATGATGATGGGCGGGATGTAAATTGCCAACAACCACTCGGGAGAAGTGTATGGTGTTTCCTGAAACATCTAAAAAACAAAGCAACAGAGCCTAGGGCACTTCCACTTATGGTCCTATAGCTTAGGGAAATTAAAATCAAAAAGACACAGCCACCCCAAAGTTTGGAACGGCTCTGTTTACAAGAACCTCGTTTACAGTACAAGTTCAACATCGCAGAAAGTGAAAAATGGATAAAGAAGTTGTGGTATTCACTTACAAAGCAATATCACTCAGCAATGAAATCTATGTCATCAGGCCCTTAGCAGCACAATGAGTGGATTCAGGTATGATGATTCTAACTGAAATAAGTCACACAGAAAAAGAAACATCATAAGATATCAGTAATACACGGAATGGAAACTTGGCTACACAGGAACTGAATTACAGAACAGAACTGGGTCACAAATTTAGAAAAACAACTTATGCTTGCTTAAGGGTAAAGGTGAGTTGGGGTGCTGCATAAAACCAGAGATTGAAATGAGCACAGATAAAGTTCCTTAAGCCAAATATGGAATAGACAAGAGCTACTCCTTGCTCAACGAAATGGACTCAACACCGCATATTAAACGCCTAAGAATGTACCTGACTAGTAAGTATCTTAAAACCTATAGATTGCTATGTCTCCGAAAGAGAATCAAGCATGTGTACAGGGGCATAAACGCAGCAGTGATAGGATTGGAGAGGTTCGGTGAGCAAATGAAGACCCTTTGAAGTCATATTGCATGGTACCCATTCCACGGGTTTCAACTACCCAGGTTTAAGGTATTCTTCCTACAGCTAAAACATGCATGTGGAACCTAGAGTATGATCAACCATGTGATCGGGAGACATGTTTAAATATGTCTCAGTTTTCCTCCCCTGGTACTCGGGTGCAACATTCCAGACGCTTTACTAACACTCTCCCCACTTGGAGAGTCAGTCCCTTTAACCTCCTGTTTGGCCCAGTTTGCAATTTCTGCGGAAGATGAACAGGAATAGCGAGAACCAATGAGAGGCTAGCTGGAGGTGTCTGGACGGGCAAATTTAACTCTCATTTCCCACCAGGAAGAGGAATTAACCAAAGGTTCAGCATGCCGGGCCGGAACAAGATTAGGGCCTGAGGCCATCCTGCGGTGTTGCGGCCAGGTCACAAGAAAGCGAGTTGAAGAAAGGAGCTCAGGGGCACTGTAATTCACAAACCTGCAGAGTTATAAATGACAGCTATCGTCCAAAAATAGACTGAAGTAAGGCTGCCAAGAGGACTTGAAAGCGGGGCAGAATTGCAGGAAACCGATTTCAGGAGGTAGACTGGAATTGCATTGAAAGCATAGGAAAAGAGGCAGAACGTCCACAATGATGCACTTGGCCAAAAAGGGCGTATGCGTTTTTTCCTGAACATATTCAGGAAAAAACGCATACGCCCTTTTTGGCCAACCAAGCAAGCTTGCAAAGGAAATCTGCACTACAATGAAGTCTCACTTCCCCCCGGTCAAAAGGGCCATCTGAAAAAAGTGTAAAATCCAGAAAGGCAGGACAGGCCATGGAGAACTGGGAGCCTTGTTATGCTGATGGGCGGGATGTAAATTGCCAACAGACACTCGGGAGAAGTGTATGGTGTTTCCTGAAACATCTAAAAAACAAAGCAACAGAGCCTAGGGCACTTCCACTTATGGTCCTATAGCTTAGGGAAATTAAAATCAAAAAGACACAGCCACCCCAAAGTTTGGGACGCCTCTGTTTACAAGAACCTCGTTTACAGTACAAGTTCAACATCGCAGAAAGTGAAAAATGCATAAAGAAGTTGTGGTATTTACTTACAAAGCAATATCACTCAGCAATGAAATCTATGTCATCAGGCCCTTAGCCTCACAATGAGTGGATTCAGGTATGATGATTCTAACTGAAGTAAGTCACACAGAAAAAGAAACATCATAAGATATCAGTAATACACGGAATGTAAACTTGGCTACACAGGAACTGAATTACAGAACAGAACAGGGTCTCAAATTTAGAAAACCAACTTATGCTTGCTTAAGGGGAAAGGTGAGTTGGGGTGCTGCATAAAACCAGAGATTGAAATGAGCACAGATAAAGTTCCTTAAGTCAAATATGGAATAGACAAGAGCTACTCCTTGCTCAACGAAATGGACTCAACACCGCATATTAAACGTCTAAGAATGTACCTGACTAGTAAGTATCTTAAAACCTATGGATTGCTATGTCTCCGAAAGAGAATCAAGCATGTGTACAGGGGCATAAACGCAGCAGTGATAGGATTGGAGAGGTTCGGTGAGCAAATGAAGACCCTTTGAAGTCATATTGCATGGTACCCATTACACGGGTCTTAACTCTCCAGGTTTAAGGTATTCTTCCTTCAGCTAGAGCATGCGTGTGGAACCCAAGTATGATCAACCATGTGAACGGGAGACGTGTTCAAATATGTCTCAGTTTTCCTCCCCTGGTACTCGGGTGCAACATTCCAGACGCTTTACTAACACTCTCCCCACTTGGAGAGTCAGCGCCTTTAACCTCCTGTTTGGCCCAGTTTGCAATTTCTGCGGAAGATGAACAGGAATAGCGAGAACCAATGAGAGACTAGCTGGAGGTGTTTGGACGGGCAAATTTAACTCTCATTTCCCACCAGGAAGAGGAAATAACCAAAGGCTCAGCGTGCCGTGCCGGAACCAGATTAGGGCCTGAAGCCATCCTGCGGTGTTGCGGCCAGGTCACAAGAAAGCAAGTTGAAGAAAGGAGCTCAGGGGCACTGTAATTCACAAACCTGCAGAGTTATAAATGACAGCTATCGTCCAAAAATAGACTGCAGTAAGGCTGCCAAGAGGACTTGAAAGCGGGGCAGAATTGCAGGAAACCGATTTCAGGAGGTAGACTGGAATTGCATTGAAAACATAGGAAAAGAGGCAGAACGTCCACAATGATGCACTTGGCCAAAAAGGGCGTATGTGTTTTTTCCTGAATATATTCAGGAAAAAACGCATACGCCCTTTTTGGCCAACCAAGCAAGCTTGCAAAGGAAATCTGCACTACAATGAAGTCTCACTTCCCCCCGGTCAAAAGGGCCATCTGAAAAAAGTGTAAAATCCAGAAAGGCAGGACAGGCCATGGAGAACTGGGAGCCTTGTTATGCTGATGGGCGGGATGTAAATTGCCAACAACCACTCGGGAGAAGTGTATGGTGTTTCCTGAAACATCTAAAAAACAAAGCAACAGAACCTAGGGCACTTCCACTTATGGTCCTATAGCTTAGGGAAATTAAAATAAAAAAGACACAGCCACCCCAAAGTTTGGAACGGCTCTGTTTACAAGAACCTCGTTTACAGTACAAGTTCAACATCGCAGAAAGTGAAAAATGGATAAAGAAGTTGTGGTATTCACTTACAAAGCAATATCACTCAGCAATGAAATCTATGTCATCAGGCCCTTAGCAGCACAATGAGTGGATTCAGGTACGATGATTCTAACTGAAATAAGTCACACAGAAAAAGAAACATCATAAGATATCAGTAATACACGGAATGGAAACTTGGCTACACAGGAACTGAATTACAGAACAGCACTGGGTCACAAATTTAGAAAAACAACTTATGCTTGCTTAAGGGTAAAGGTGAGTTGGGGTGCTGCATAAAACCAGAGATTGAAATGAGCACAGATAAAGTTCCTTAAGCCAAATATGGAATAGACAAGAGCTACTCCTTGCTCAACGAAATGGACTCAACACCGCATATTAAACGCCTAAGAATGTACCTGACTTGTAAGTATCTTAAAACCTATGGATTGCTATGTCTCCGAAAGAGAATCAAGCATGTGTACAGGGGCATAAACGCAGCAGTGATAGGATTGGAGAGGTTCGGTGAGCAAATGAAGACCCTTTGAAGTCATATTGCATGGTACCCATTCCACGGGTTTCAACTACCCAGTTTAAGGTATTCTTCCTTCAGCTAAAACATGCATGTGGAACCTAGAGTATGATCAACCATGTGATCGGGAGACGTGTTCAAATATGTCTCAGTTTTCCTCCCCTGGTACTCGGGTGCAACATTCCAGACGCTTTACTAACACTCTCCCCACTTGGAGAGTCAGTCCCTTTAACCTCCTGTTTGGCCCAGTTTGCAATTTCTGCGGAAGATGAACAGGAATAGCGAGAACCAATGAGAGGCTAGCTGGAGGTGTCTGGACGGGCAAATTTAACTCTCATTTCCCACCAGGAAGAGGAATTAACCAAAGGCTCAGCATGCCGGGCCGGAACCAGATTAGGGCCTGAAGCCATCCTGCGGTGTTGCGACCAGCTCACAAGAAAGCGAGTTGAAGAAAGGAGCTCAGGGGCACTGTAATTCACAAACCTGCAGAGTTATAAATGACAGCTATCGTCCAAAAATAGACTGAAGTAAGGCTGCCAAGAGGACTTGAAAGCGGGGCAGAATTGCAGGAAACCGATTTCAGGAGGTAGACTGGAATTGCATTGAAAGCATAGGAAAAGAGGCAGAACGTCCACAATGATGCACTTGGCCAAAAAGGGCGTATGCGTTTTTTCCTGAATATATTCAGGAAAAAACGCATACGCCCTTTTTGGCCAACCAAGCAAGCTTGCAAAGGAAATCTGCACTACAATGAAGTCTCACTTCCCCCCGGTCAAAAGGGCCATCTAAAAAAAGTGTAAAATCCAGAAAGGCAGGACAGGCCATGGAGAACTGGGAGCCTTGTTATGCTGATGGGCGGGATGTAAATTGCCAACAGACACTCGGGAGAAGTGTATGGTGTTTCCTGAAACATCTAAAAAACAAAGCAACAGAGCCTAGGGCACTGCCACTTATGGTCCTATAGCTTAGGGAAATTAAAATCAAAAAGACACAGCCACCCCAAAGTTTGGGACGCCTCTGTTTACAAGAACCTCGTTTACAGTACAAGTTCAACATCGCAGAAAGTGAAAAATGGATAAAGAAGTTGTGGTATTTACTTACAAAGCAATATCACTCAGCAATGAAATCTGTGTCATCAGGCCCTTAGCAGCACAATGAGTGGATTCAGGTATGATGATTCTAACTGAAGTAAGTCACACAGAAAAAGAAACATCATAAGATATCACTAATACACGGAATGTAAACTTGGCTACACAGGAACTGAATTACAGAACAGAACAGGGTCTCAAATTTAGAAAACCAACTATGCTTGCTTAACGGTAAAGGTGAGTTGGGGTGCTGCATAAAACCAGAGATTGAAATGAGCACAGATAAAGTTCCTTAAGTCAAATATGGAATAGACAAGAGCTACTCCTTGCTCAACGAAATGGACTCAACACCGCATATTAAACGCGTAAGAATGTGCCTGACTAGTAAGTATCTTAAAACCTATGGATTGCTATGTCTCCGAAAGAGAATCAAGCATGTGTACAGGGGCATAAACGCAGCAGTGATAGGATTGGAGAGGTTCGGTGAGCAAATGAAGACCCTTTGAAGTCATATTGCATGATACCCATTACACGGGTCTCAACTCTCCAGGTTTAAGGTATTCTTCCTTCAGCTAAAACATGCATGTGGAACCCAAGTATGATCAACCATGTGAACGGGAGACGTGTTCAAATATGTCTCAGTTTTCCTCCCCTGGTACTCGGGTGCAACATTCCAGACGCTTTACTAACACTCTCCCCACTTGGAGAGTCAGCGCCTTTAACCTCCTGTTTGGCCCAGTTTGCAATTTCTGCGGAAGATGAACAGGAATAGCGAGAACCAATGAGAGACTAGCTGGAGGTGTTTGGACGGGCAAATTTAACTCTCATTTCCCACCAGGAAGAGGAAATAACCAAAGGCTCAGCGTGCCGTACCGGAACCAGATTAGGGCCTGAAGCCATCCTGCGGTGTTGCGGCCAGCTCAAAAGAAAGCGAGTTTAAGAAAGGAGCTCAGGGGCACTGTAATTCACAAACCTGCAGAGTTATAAATGACAGCTATCGTCCAAAAATAGACTGAAGTAATGCTGCCAAGAGGACTTGAAAGCGGGGCAGAATTGCAGGAAACCGATTTCAGGAGGTAGACTGAAATTGCATTGAAAGCATAGGAAAAGAGGCAGAACGTCCACAATGATGCACTTGGCCAAAAAGGGCGTATGCGTTTTTTCCTGAATATATTCAGGAAAAAACGCATACGCCCTTTTTGGCCAACCAAGCAAGCTTGCAAAGGAAATCTGCACTACAATGAAGTCTCACTTCCCCCCGGTCAAAAGGGCCATCTGAAAAAAGTGTAAAATCCAGAAAGGCAGGACAGGCCATGGAGAACTGGGAGCCTTGTTATGCTGATGGGCGGGATGTAAATTGCCAACAACCACTCGGGAGAAGTGTATGGTGTTTCCTGAAACATCTAAAAAACAAAGCAACAGAGCCTAGGGCACTTCCACTTATGGTCCTATAGCTTAGGGAAATTAAAATCAAAAAGACACAGCCACCCCAAAGTTTGGGACGCCTCTGTTTACAAGAACCTCGTTTACAGTACAAGTTCAACATCGCAGAAAGTGAAAAATGGATAAAGAAGTTGTGGTATTTACTTACAAAGCAATATCACTCAGCAATGAAATCTGTGTCATCAGGCCCTTAGCAGCACAATGAGTGGATTCAGGTATGATGATTCTAACTGAAGTAAGTCACACAGAAAAAGAAACATCATAAGATATCACTAATACACGGAATGTAAACTTGGCTACACAGGAACTGAATTACAGAACAGAACAGGGTCTCAAATTTAGAAAACCAACTATGCTTGCTTAACGGTAAAGGTGAGTTGGGGTGCTGCATAAAACCAGAGATTGAAATGAGCACAGATAAAGTTCCTTAAGTCAAATATGGAATAGACAAGAGCTACTCCTTGCTCAACGAAATGGACTCAACACCGCATATTAAACGCGTAAGAATGTGCCTGACTAGTAAGTATCTTAAAACCTATGGATTGCTATGTCTCCGAAAGAGAATCAAGCATGTGTACAGGGGCATAAACGCAGCAGTGATAGGATTGGAGAGGTTCGGTGAGCAAATGAAGACCCTTTGAAGTCATATTGCATGATACCCATTACACGGGTCTCAACTCTCCAGGTTTAAGGTATTCTTCCTTCAGCTAAAACATGCATGTGGAACCCAAGTATGATCAACCATGTGAACGGGAGACGTGTTCAAATATGTCTCAGTTTTCCTCCCCTGGTACTCGGGTGCAACATTCCAGACGCTTTACTAACACTCTCCCCACTTGGAGAGTCAGCGCCTTTAACCTCCTGTTTGGCCCAGTTTGCAATTTCTGCGGAAGATGAACAGGAATAGCGAGAACCAATGAGAGACTAGCTGGAGGTGTTTGGACGGGCAAATTTAACTCTCATTTCCCACCAGGAAGAGGAAATAACCAAAGGCTCAGCGTGCCGTACCGGAACCAGATTAGGGCCTGAAGCCATCCTGCGGTGTTGCGGCCAGCTCAAAAGAAAGCGAGTTTAAGAAAGGAGCTCAGGGGCACTGTAATTCACAAACCTGCAGAGTTATAAATGACAGCTATCGTCCAAAAATAGACTGAAGTAATGCTGCCAAGAGGACTTGAAAGCGGGGCAGAATTGCAGGAAACCGATTTCAGGAGGTAGACTGAAATTGCATTGAAAGCATAGGAAAAGAGGCAGAACGTCCACAATGATGCACTTGGCCAAAAAGGGCGTATGCGTTTTTTCCTGAATATATTCAGGAAAAAACGCATACGCCCTTTTTGGCCAACCAAGCAAGCTTGCAAAGGAAATCTGCACTACAATGAAGTCTCACTTCCCCCCGGTCAAAAGGGCCATCTGAAAAAAGTGTAAAATCCAGAAAGGCAGGACAGGCCATGGAGAACTGGGAGCCTTGTTATGCTGATGGGCGGGATGTAAATTGCCAACAACCACTCGGGAGAAGTGTATGGTGTTTCCTGAAACATCTAAAAAACAAAGCAACAGAGCCTAGGGCACTTCCACTTATGGTCCTATAGCTTAGGGAAATTAAAATCAAAAAGACACAGCCACCCCAAAGTTTGGAACGGCTCTGTTTACAAGAACCTCGTTTACAGTACAAGTTCAACATCGCAGAAAGTGAAAAATGGATAAAGAAGTTGTGGTATTCACTTACAAAGCAATATCACTCAGCAATGAAATCTATGTCATCAGGCCCTTAGCAGCACAATGAGTGGATTCAGGTATGATGATTCTAACTGAAATAAGTCACACAGAAAAAGAAACATCATAAGATATCAGTAATACACGGAATGGAAACTTGGCTACACAGGAACTGAATTACAGAACAGAACTGGGTCACAAATTTAGAAAAACAACTTATGCTTGCTTAAGGGTAAAGGTGAGTTGGGGTGCTGCATAAAACCAGAGATTGAAATGAGCACAGATAAAGTTCCTTAAGCCAAATATGGAATAGACAAGAGCTACTCCTTGCTCAACGAAATGGACTCAACACCGCATATTAAACGCCTAAGAATGTACCTGACTTGTAAGTATCTTAAAACCTATAAATTGCTATGTCTCCGAAAGAGAATCAAGCATGTGTACAGGGGCATAAACGCAGCAGTGATAGGATTGGAGACGTTCGGTGAGCAAATGAAGACCCTTTGAAGTCATATTGCATGGTACCCATTACACGGGTCTTAACTCTCCAGGTTTAAGGTATTCTTCCTTCAGCTAAAACATGCATGTGGAACCCAAGTATGATCAACCATGTGAACGGGAGACGTGTTCAAATATGTCTCAGTTTTCCTCCCCTGGTACTCGGGTGCAACATTCCAGACGCTTTACTAACACTCTCCCGACTTGGAGAGTCAGTCCCTTTAAACTCCTGTTTGGCCCAGTTTGCACTTTCTGCGGAAGATGAACAGGAATAGCGAGAACCAATGAGAGACTAGCTGGAGGTGTCTGGACGGGCAAATTTAACTCTCATTTCCCACCAGGAAGAGGAATTAACCAAAGGCTCAGCGTGCCGTGCCGGAACCAGATTAGGGCCTGAAGCCATCCTGCGGTGTTGCGGCCAGCTCAAAAGAAACCGAGTTGAAGAAAGGAGCTCAGGGGCACTGTAATACACAAACCTGCAGAGTTATAAATGACAGCTATCGTCCAAAAATAGACTGAAGTAAGGCTGCCAAGAGGACTTGAAAGCGGGGCAGAATTGCAGGAAACCGATTTCAGGAGGTAGACTGAAATTGCATTGAAAGCATAGGAAAAGAGGCAGAACGTCCACAATAATGCACTTGGCCAAAAAGGGCGTATGCGTTTTTTCCTGAATATATTCAGGAAAAAACGCATACGCCCTTTTTGGCCAACCAAGCAAGCTTGCAAAGGAAATCTGCACTACAATGAAGTCTCACTTCCCCCTGGTCAAAAGGGCCATCTGAAAAAAGTGTAAAATCCAGAAAGGCAGTACAGGCCATTGAGAACTGGGAGCCTTGTTATGCTGATGGGCGGGATGTAAATTGCCAACAGACACTTGGGAGAAGTGTATGGTGTTTCCTGAAACATCTAAAAAACAAAGCAACAGAGCCTAGGGCACTTCCACTTATGGTCCTATAGCTTAGGGAAATTAAAATCAAAAAGACACAGCCACCCCAAAGTTTGGAACGGCTCTGTTTACAAGAACCTCGTTTCCAGTACAAGTTCAACATCGCAGAAAGTGAAAAATGGATAAAGAACTTGTGGTACTTACGTACAATGCAGTATCACTCAGCAATGAAATCTATGTCATCAGGCCCTTAGCATCACAATGAGTGGATTCAGGTATGATGATTCTAACTGAAGTAAGTCACACAGAAAAAGAAACATCATAAGATATCAGTAATACACGGAATGTAAACTTGGCTACACAGGAAGTGAATTACAGAACAGAACAGGGTCTCAAATTTAGAAAACCAACTTATGCTTGCTTAAGGGGAAAGGTGAGTTGGGGTGCTGCATAAAACCAGAGATTGAAATGAGCACAGATAAAGTTCCTTAAGTCAAATATGGAATAGACAAGAGCTACTCCTTGCTCAACGAAATGGACTCAACACCGCATATTAAACGTCTAAGAATGTACCTGACTAGTAAGTATCTTAAAACCTATGGATTGCTATGTCTCCGAAAGAGAATCAAGCATGTGTACAGGGGCATAAACGCAGCAGTGATAGGATTGGAGAGGTTCGGTGAGCAAATGAAGACCCTTTGAAGTCATATTGCATGGTACCCATTACACGGGTCTTAACTCTCCAGGTTTAAGGTATTCTTCCTTCAGCTAAAGCATGCATGTGGAACCCAAGTATGATCAACCATGTGAACGGGAGACGTGTTCAAATATGTCTCAGTTTTCCTCCCCTGGTACTCGGGTGCAACATTCCAGACGCTTTACTAACACTCTCCCCACTTGGAGAGTCAGCGCCTTTAACCTCCTGTTTGGCCCAGTTTGCAATTTCTGCGGAAGATGAACAGGAATAGCGAGAACCAATGAGAGACTAGCTGGAGGTATTTGGACGGGCAAATTTAACTCTCATTTCCCACCAGGAAGAGGAAATAACCAAAGGCTCAGCGTGCCGTGCCGGAACCAGATTAGGGCCTGAAGCCATCCTGCGGTGTTGCGGCCAGGTCACAAGAAAGCAAGTTGAAGAAAGGAGCTCAGGGGCACTGTAATTCACAAACCTGCAGAGTTATAAATGACAGCTATCGTCCAAAAATAGACTGCAGTAAGGCTGCCAAGAGGACTTGAAAGCGGGGCAGAATTGCAGGAAACCGATTTCAGGAGGTAGACTGGAATTGCATTGAAAACATAGGAAAAGAGGCAGAACGTCCACAATGATGCACTTGGCCAAAAAGGGCGTATGCGTTTTTTCCTGAATATATTCAGGAAAAAACGCATAGGCCCTTTTTGGCCAACCAAGCAAGCTTGCAAAGGAAATCTGCACTACAATGAAGTCTCACTTCCCCCCGGTCAAAAGGGCCATCTGAAAAAAGTGTAAAATCCAGAAAGGCAGGACAGGCCATGGAGAACTGGGAGCCTTGTTATGCTGATGGGCGGGATGTAAATTGCCAACAACCACTCGGGAGAAGTGTATGGTGTTTCCTGAAACATCTAAAAAACAAAGCAACAGAACCTAGGGCACTTCCACTTATGGTCCTATAGCTTAGGGAAATTAAAATCAAAAAGACACAGCCACCCCAAAGTTTGGAACGGCTCTGTTTACAAGAACCTCGTTTACAGTACAAGTTCAACATCGCAGAAAGTGAAAAATGGATAAAGAAGTTGTGGTATTCACTTACAAAGCAATATCACTCAGCAATGAAATCTATGTCATCAGGCCCTTAGCAGCACAATGAGTGGATTCAGGTACGATGATTCTAACTGAAATAAGTCACACAGAAAAAGAAACATCATAAGATATCAGTAATACACGGAATGGAAACTTGGCTACACAGGAACTGAATTACAGAACAGCACTGGGTCACAAATTTAGAAAAACAACTTATGCTTGCTTAAGGGTAAAGGTGAGTTGGGGTGCTGCATAAAACCAGAGATTGAAATGAGCACAGATAAAGTTCCTTAAGCCAAATATGGAATAGACAAGAGCTACTCCTTGCTCAACGAAATGGACTCAACACCGCATATTAAACGCCTAAGAATGTACCTGACTTGTAAGTATCTTAAAACCTATAGATTGCTATGTCTCCGAAAGAGAATCAAGCATGTGTACAGGGGCATAAACGCAGCAGTGATAGGATTGGAGAGGTTCGGTGAGCAAATGAAGACCCTTTGAAGTCATATTGCATGGTACCCATTCCACGGGTTTCAACTACCCAGGTTTAAGGTATTCTTCCTTCAGCTAAAACATGCATGTGGAACCTAGAGTATGATCAACCATGTGATCGGGAGACGTGTTCAAATATGTCTCAGTTTTCCTCCCCTGGTACTCGGGTGCAACATTCCAGACGCTTTACTAACACTCTCCCCACTTGGAGAGTCAGTCCCTTTAAACTCCTGTTTGGCCCAGTTTGCAATTTCTGCGGAAGATGAACAGGAATAGCGAGAACCAATGAGAGGCTAGCTGGAGGTGTCTGGACGGGCAAATTTAACTCTCATTTCCCACCAGGAAGAGGAATTAACCAAAGGCTCAGCATGCCGGGCCGGAACCAGATTAGGGCCTGAAGCCATCCTGCGGTGTTGCGGCCAGGTCACAAGAAAGCGAGTTGAAGAAAGGAGCTCAGGAGCACTGTAATTCACAAACCTGCAGAGTTATAAATGACAGCTATCGTCCAAAAATAGACTGAAGTAAGGCTGCCAAGAGGACTTGAAAGCGGGGCAGAATTGCAGGAAACCGATTTCAGGAGGTAGACTGGAATTGCATTGAAAGCATAGGAAAAGAGGCAGAACGTCCACAATGATGCACTTGGCCAAAAAGGGCGTATGCGTTTTTTCCTGAATATATTCAGGAAAAAACGCATACGCCCTTTTTGGCCAACCAAGCAAGCTTGCAAAGGAAATCTGCACTACAATGAAGTCTCATTTCCCCCCGGTCAAAAGGGCCATCTGAAAAAAGTGTAAAATCCAGAAAGGCAGGACAGGCCATGGAGAACTGGGAGCCTTGTTATGCTGATGGGCGGGATGTAAATTGCCAACAGACACTCGGGAGAAGTGTATGGTGTTTCCTGAAACATCTAAAAAACAAAGCAACATAGCCTAGGGCACTGCCACTTATGGTCCTATAGCTTAGGGAAATTAAAATCAAAAAGACACAGCCACCCCAAAGTTTGGGACGCCTCTGTTTACAAGAACCTCGTTTACAGTACAAGTTCAACATCGCAGAAAGTGAAAAATGGATAAAGAAGTTGTGGTATTTACTTACAAAGCAATATCACTCAGCAATGAAATCTGTGTCATCAGGCCCTTAGCAGCACAATGAGTGGATTCAGGTATGATGATTCTAACTGAAGTAAGTCACACAGAAAAAGAAACATCATAAGATATCACTAATACACGGAATGTAAACTTGGCTACACAGGAACTGAATTACAGAACAGAACAGGGTCTCAAATTTAGAAAACCAACTATGCTTGCTTAAGGGTAAAGGTGAGTTGGGGTGCTGCATAAAACCAGAGATTGAAATGAGCACAGATAAAGTTCCTTAAGTCAAATATGGAATAGACAAGAGCTACTCCTTGCTCAACGAAATGGACTCAACACCGCATATTAAACGCCTAAGAATGTGCCTGACTAGTAAGTATCTTAAAACCTATGGATTGCTATGTCTCCGAAAGAGAATCAAGCATGTGTACAGGGGCATAAACGCAGCAGTGATAGGATTGGAGAGGTTCGGTGAGCAAATGAAGACCCTTTGAAGTCATATTGCATGGTACCCATTACACGGGTCTCAACTCTCCAGGTTTAAGGTATTCTTCCTTCAGCTAAAACATGCATGTGGAACCCAAGTATGATCAACCATGTGAACGGGAGACGTGTTCAAATATGTCTCAGTTTTCCTCCCCTGGTACTCGGGTGCAACATTCCAGACGCTTTACTAACACTCTCCCCACTTGGAGAGTCAGCGCCTTTAACCTCCTGTTTGGCCCAGTTTGCAATTTCTGCGGAAGATGAACAGGAATAGCGAGAACCAATGAGAGACTAGCTGGAGGTGTTTGGACGGGCAAATTTAACTCTCATTTCCCACCAGGAAGAGGAAATAACCAAAGGCTCAGCGTGCCGTACCGGAACCAGATTAGGGCCTGAAGCCATCCTGCGGTGTTGCGGCCAGCTCAAAAGAAAGCGAGTTGAAGAAAGGAGTTCAGGGGCACTGTAATTCACAAACCTGCAGAGTTATAAATGACAGCTATCGTCCAAAAATAGACTGAAGTAAGGCTGCCAAGAGGACTTGAAAGCGGGGCAGAATTGCAGGAAACCGATTTCAGGAGGTAGACTGGAATTGCATTGAAAGCATAGGAAAAGAGGCAGAACGTCCACAATGATGCACTTGGCCAAAAAGGGCGTATGCGTTTTTTCCTGAATATATTCAGGAAAAAACGCATACGCCCTTTTTGGCCAACCAAGCAAGCTTGCAAAGGAAATCTGCACTACAATGAAGTCTCACTTCCCCCCGGTCAAAAGGGCCATCTGAAAAAAGTGTAAAATCCAGAAAGGCAGGACAGGCCATGGAGAACTGGGAGCCTTGTTATGCTGATGGGCGGGATGTAAATTGCCAACAACCACTCGGGAGAAGTGTATGGTGTTTCCTGAAACATCTAAAAACAAAGCAACAGAGCCTAGGGCACTTCCACTTATGGTCCTATAGCTTAGGGAAATTAAAATCAAAAAGACACAGCCACCCCAAAGTTTGGAACGGCTCTGTTTACAAGAACCTCGTTTACAGTACAAGTTCAACATCGCAGAAAGTGAAAAATGGATAAAGAAGTTGTGGTATTCACTTACAAAGCAATATCACTCAGCAATGAAATCTATGTCATCAGGCCCTTAGCAGCACAATGAGTGGATTCAGGTATGATGATTCTAACTGAAATAAGTCACACAGAAAAAGAAACATCATAAGATATCAGTAATACACGGAATGGAAACTTGGCTACACAGGAACTGAATTACAGAACAGAACTGGGTCACAAATTTAGAAAAACAACTTATGCTTGCTTAAGGGTAAAGGTGAGTTGGGGTGCTGCATAAAACCAGAGATTGAAATGAGCACAGATAAAGTTCCTTAAGCCAAATATGGAATAGACAAGAGCTACTCCTTGCTCAACGAAATGGACTCAACACCGCATATTAAACGCCTAAGAATGTACCTGACTTGTAAGTATCTTAAAACCTATAAATTGCTATGTCTCCGAAAGAGAATCAAGCATGTGTACAGGGGCATAAACGCAGCAGTGATAGGATTGGAGACGTTCGGTGAGCAAATGAAGACCCTTTGAAGTCATATTGCATGGTACCCATTACACGGGTCTTAACTCTCCAGGTTTAAGGTATTCTTCCTTCAGCTAAAACATGCATGTGGAACCCAAGTATGATCAACCATGTGAACGGGAGACGTGTTCAAATATGTCTCAGTTTTCCTCCCCTGGTACTCGGGTGCAACATTCCAGACGCTTTACTAAAACTCTCCCGACTTGGAGAGTCAGTCCCTTTAAACTCCTGTTTGGCCCAGTTTGCAATTTCTGCGGAAGATGAACAGGAATAGCGAGAACCAATGAGAGACTAGCTGGAGTTGTCTGGACGGGCAAATTTAACTCTCATTTCCCACCAGGAAGAGGAATTAACCAAAGGCTCAGCGTGCCGTGCCGGAACCAGATTACGGCCTGAAGCCATCCTGCGGTGTTGCGGCCAGCTCAAAAGAAACCGAGTTGAAGAAAGGAGCTCAGGGGCACTGTAATACACAAACCTGCAGAGTTATAAATGACAGCTATCGTCCAAAAATAGACTGAAGTAAGGCTGCCAAGAGGACTTGAAAGCGGGGCAGAATTGCAGGAAACCGATTTCAGGAGGTAGACTGAAATTGCATTGAAAGCATAGGAAAAGAGGCAGAACGTCCACAATAATGCACTTGGCCAAAAAGGGCGTATGCGTTTTTTCCTGAATATATTCAGGAAAGAACGCATACGCCCTTTTTGGCCAACCAAGCAAGCTTGCAAAGGAAATCTGCACTACAATGAAGTCTCACTTCCCCCTGGTCAAAAGGGCCATCTGAAAAAAGTGTAAAATCCAGAAAGGCAGTACAGGCCATGGAGAACTGGGAGCCTTGTTATGCTGATGGGCGGGATGTAAATTGCCAACAACCACTCGGGAGAAGTGTATGGTGTTTCCTGAAACATCTAAAAAACAAAGCAACAGAGCCTAGGGCACTTCCACTTATGGTCCTATAGCTTAGGGAAATTAAAATCAAAAAGACACAGCCACCCCAAAGTTTGGAACGGCTCTGTTTACAAGAACCTCGTTTACAGTACAAGTTCAACATCGCAGAAAGTGAAAAATGGATAAAGAACTTGTGGTACTTACGTACAATGCAGTATCACTCAGCAATGAAATCTATGTCATCAGGCACGTAGCAGCATAATGAGTAGATTCAGATACGATGATTCTAACTGAAATAAGTCACACAGAAAAAGAAACATCATAAGATATCACTAATACACGGAATGGAAACTTGGCTACACAGGAACTGAATTCCAAAACAGAACAGGTTCTCAAATTTAGAAAACCAACTTATGCTTGCTTAAGGGGAAAGGGGAGTTCGGTTGCTGCATAAAACCAGAGATTGAAATGAGCACAGATAAAGTTCCTTAAGCCAAATATGGAATAGACAAGAGCCACTCCTTGCTCAACGAAATGGACTCAACACCGCATATTAAACGCCTAAGAATGTACCTGACTAGTAAGTATCTTAAAACCTATGGATTGCTATGTCTCCGAAAGAGAATCAAGCATGTGTACAGGGGCATAAACGCAGCAGTGATAGGATTGGAGAGGTTCGGTGAGCAAATGAAGACCCTTTGAAGTCATATTGCATGGTACCCATTCCACGGGTTTCAATTACCCAGGTTTTTGGTATTCTTCCTTCAGCTAAAACATGCATGTGGAACCCAGAGTATGATCAACCATGTGATCGGGAGACGTGTTCTAATATGTCTCAGTTTTCCTCCCTTGGTACTCGGGTGCAACATTCCAGATGCTTTACTAACACTCTCCCCACTTGGAGAGTCAGCGCCTTTAACCTCCTGTTTGGCACAGTTTGCAATTTCTGCGGAAGATGAACAGGAATAGCGAGAACCAATGAGAGGCTAGCTGGAGGTGTCTGGACGGGCAAATTTAACTCTCATTTCCCAACAGGAAGAGGAAATAACCAAAGGCTCAGCGTGCCGTACCGGAACCAGATTAGGGCCTGAAGTCATCCTGCGGTGTTGCGGCCAGCTCAAAAGAAAGCGAGTTGAAGAAAGGAGCTCAGGGGCACTGTAATTCACAAACCTGCAGAGTTATAAATGACAGCTATCGTCCAAAAATAGACTGAAGTAAGGCTGCCAAGAGGACTTGAAAGCGGGGCAGAATTGCAGGAAACCGATTTCAGGAGGTAGACTGAAATTGCATTGAAAGCATAGGAAAAGAGGCAGAACGTCCACAATGATGCACTTGGCCAAAAAGGGCGTATGCGTTTTTTCCTGAATATATTCAGGAAAAAACGCATACGCCCTTTTTGGCCAACCAAGCAAGCTTGCAAAGGAAATCTGCACTACAATGAAGTCTCACTTCCCCCCGGTCAAAAGGGCCATCTGAAAAAAGTGTAAAATCCAGAAAGGCAGGACAGGCCATGGAGAACTGGGAGCCTTGTTATACTGATGGGCGGGATGTAAATTGCCAACAGACACTCGGGAGAAGTGTATGGTGTTTCCTGAAACATCTAAAAAACAAAGCAACAGAACCTAGGGCACTTCCACTTATGGTCCTATAGCTTAGGGAAATTAAAATCAAAAAGACACAGCCACCCCAAAGTTTGGGACGCCTCGGTTTACAAGAACCTCGTTTACAGTACAAGTTCAACATCGCAGAAAGTGAAAAATGGATAAAGAAGTTGTGGTATTTACTTACAAAGCAATATCACTCAGCAATGAAATCTATGTCATTAGGCACTTAGCATCACAATGAGTGGATTCAGGTACGATGATTCTAACTGAAATAAGTCACACAGAAAAAGAAACATCATAAGATATCAGTAATACACGGAATGTAAACTTGGCTACACAGGAACTGAATTACAGAACAGAACAGGGTCTCAAATTTAGAAAACCAACTTATGCTTGCTCAAGGGGAAAGGTGAGTTGGGGTGCTGCATAAAACCAGAGATTGAAATGAGCACAGATAAAGTTCCTTAAGTCAAATATGGAATAGACAAGAGCTACTCCTTGCTCAACGAAATGGACTCAACACCGCATATTAAACGTCTAAGAATGTACCTGACTAGTAAGTATCTTAAAACCTATGGATTGCTATGTCTCCGAAAGGGAATCAACCATGTGTACAGGGGCATAAATGCAGCAGTGATAGGATTGGAGAGGTTCGGTGAGCAAATGAAGACCCTTTGAAGTCATATTGCATGGTACCCATTACACGGGTCTTAACTCTCCAGGTTTAAGGTATTCTTCCTTCAGCTAAAACATGCATGTGGAACCCAAGGATGATCAACCATGTGAATGGGAGACGTGTTCAAATATGTCTCAGTTTTCCTCCCCTGGTACTCGGGTGCAACATTCCAGACGTTTTACTAACACTCTCCCCACTTGGAGAGTCAGCGCCTTTAACCTCCTGTTTGGCCCAGTTTGCAATTTCTGCGGAAGATGAACAGGAATAGCGAGAACCAATGAGAGACTAGCTGGAGGTGTTTGGACGGGCAAATTTAACTCTCATTTCCCACCAGGAAGAGGAAATAACCAAAGGCTCAGCGTGCCGTGCCCGAACCAGATTAGGGCCTGAAGCCATCCTGCAGTGTTGCGGCCAGGTCACAAGAAAGCAAGTTGAAGAAAGGAGCTCAGGGGCACTGTAATTCACAAACCTGCAGAGTTATAAATGACAGCTATCGTCCAAAAATAGACTGAAGTAAGGCTGCCAAGAGGACTTGAAAGCGGGGCAGAATTGCAGGAAACCGATTTCAGGAGGTAGACTGGAATTGCATTGAAAGCATAGGAAAAGAGGCAGAACGTCCACAATGATGCACTTGGCCAAAAAGGGCGTATGCGTTTTTTCCTGAATATATTCAGGAAAAAACGCATACGCCCTTTTTGGCCAACCAAGCAAGCTTGCAAAGGAAATCTGCACTACAATGAAGTCTCACTTCCCCCCGGTCAAAAGGGCCATCTGAAAAAAGTGTAAAATCCAGAAAGGCAGGACAAGCCATGGAGAACTGGGAGCCTTGTTATGCTGATGGGCGGGATGTAAATTGCCAACAACCACTCGGGAGAAGTGTATGGTGTTTCCTGAAACATCTAAAAAACAAAGCAACAGAACCTAGGGCACTTCCACTTATGGTCCTATAGCTTAGGGAAATTAAAATCAAAAAGACACAGCCACCCCAAAGTTTGGAACGGCTCTGTTTACAAGAACCTCGTTTACAGTACAAGTTCAACATCGCAGAAAGTGAAAAATGGATAAAGATGTTGTGGTATTCACTTACAAAGCAATATCACTCAGCAATGAAATCTATGTCATCAGGCCCTTAGCAGCACAATGAGTGGATTCAGGTATGATAATTCTAACTGAAATAAGTCACACAGAAAAAGAAACATCATAAGATATCAGTAATACATGGAATGGAAACTTGGCTACACAGGAACTGAATTACAGAACAGAACTGGGTCACAAATTTAGAAAAACAACTTATGCTTGCTTAAGGGTAAAGGTGAGTTGGGGTGCTGCATAAAACCAGAGATTGAAATGAGCACAGATAAAGTTCCTTAAGCCAAATATGGAATAGACAAGAGCTACTCCTTGCTCAACGAAATGGACTCAACACCGCATATTAAACGCCTAAGAATGTACCTGACTTGTAAGTATCTTAAAACCTATGGATTGCTATGTCTCCGAAAGAGAATCAAGCATGTGTACAGGGGCATAAACGCAGCAGTGATAGGATTGGAGAGGTTCGGTGAGCAAATGAAGACCCTTTGAAGTCATATTGCATGGTACCCATTCCACGGGTTTCAACTACCCAGGTTTAAGGTATTCTTCCTTCAGCTAAAACATGCATGTGGAACCTAGAGTATGATCAACCATGTGATCGGGAGACGTGTTCAAATATGTCTCAGTTTTCCTCCCCTGGTACTCGGGTGCAACATTCCAGACGCTTTACTAACACTCTCCCCACTTGGAGAGTCAGCGCCTTTAACCTCCTGTTTGGCCCAGTTTGCAATTTCTGCGGAAGATGAACAGGAATAGCGAGAACCAATGAGAGACTAGCTGGAGGTGTTTGGACGGGCAAATTTAACTCTCATTTCCCACCAGGAAGAGGAAATAACCAAAGGCTCAGCGTGCCGTGCCGGAACCAGATTAGGGCCTGAAGCCATCCTGCAGTGTTGCGGCCAGGTCACAAGAAAGCGAGTTGAAGAAAGGAGCTCAGGGGCACTGTAATTCACAAACCTGCAGAGTTATAAATGACAGCTATCGTCCAAAAATAGACTGAAGTAAGGCTGCCAAGAGGACTTGAAAGCGGGGCAGAATTGCAGGAAACCGATTTCAGGAGGTAGACTGGAATTGCATTGAAAGCATAGGAAAAGAGGCAGAACGTCCACAATGATGCACTTGGCCAAAAAGGGCGTATGCGTTTTTTCCTGAATATATTCAGGAAAAAACGCATACGCCCTTTTTGGCCAACCAAGCAAGCTTGCAAAGGAAATCTGCACTACAATGAAGTCTCACTTCCCCCCGGTCAAAAGGGCCATCTGAAAAAAGTGTAAAATCCAGAAAGGCAGGACAGGCCATGGAGAACTGGGAGCCTTGTTATGCTGATGGGCGGGATGTAAATTGCCAACAGACCCTCAGGAGAAGTGTATGGTGTTTCCTGAAACATCTAATAAACAAAGCAACAGAGCCTAGGGCACTGCCACTTATGGTCCTATAGATTAGGGAAATTAAAATCAAAAAGACACAGCCACCCCAAAGTTTGGGACGCCTCTGTTTACAAGAACCTCGTTTACAGTACAAGTTCAACATCGCAGAAAGTGAAAAATGGATAAAGAAGTTGTTGTATTTACTTACAAAGCAATATCACTCAGCAATGAAATCTATGTCATCAGGCCCTTAGCATCACAATGAGTGGATTCAGGTATGATGATTCTAACTGAAATAAGTCACACAGAAAAAGAAACATCATAAGATATCAGTAATACACGGAATGTAAACTTGGCTACACAGGAACTGAATTACAGAACAGAACAGGGTCTTAAATTTAGAAAACCAACTTATGGTTGCTCAAGGGGAAAGGTGAGTTGGGGTGCTGCATAAAACCAGAGATTGAAATGAGCACAGATAAAGTTCCTTAAGTCAAATATGGAATAGACAAGAGCTACTCCTTGCTCAACGAAATGGACTCAACACCGCATATTAAACGCCTAAGAATGTACCTGACTTGTAAGTATCTTAAAACCTATGGATTGCTATGTCTCCGAAAGAGAATCAAGCATGTGTACAGGGGCATAAACGCAGCAGTGATAGGATTGGAGAGGTTCGGTGAGCAAATGAAGACCCTTTGAAGTCATATTGCATGGTACCCATTCCACGGGTTTCAACTACCCAGGTTTAAGGTATTCTTCCTTCAGCTAAAACATGCATGTGGAACCTAGAGTATGATCAACCATGTGATCGGGAGACGTGTTCAAATATGTCTCAGTTTTCCTCCCCTGGTACTCGGGTGCAACATTCCAGACGCTTTACTAACACTCTCCCCACTTGGAGAGTCAGTCCCTTTAACCTCCTGTTTGGCCCAGTTTGCAATTTCTGCGGAAGATGAACAGGAATAGCGAGAACCAATGAGAGGCTAGCTGGAGGTGTCTGGACGGGCAAATTTAACTCTCATTTCCCACCAGGAAGAGGAATTAACCAAAGGCTCAGCATGCCGGGCCGGAACCAGATTAGGGCCTGAAGCCATCCTGCGGTGTTGCCGCCAGGTCACAAGAAAGCGAGTTGAAGAAAGGAGCTCAGGGGCACTGTAATTCACAAACCTGCAGAGTTATAAATGACAGCTATCGTCCAAAACTAGACTGAAGTAAGGCTGTCAAGAGGACTTGAAAGCGGGGCAGAATTGCAGGAAACCGATTTCAGGAGGTAGACTGGAATTGCATTGAAAGCATAGGAAAAGAGGCAGAACGTCCACAATGATGCACTTGGCCAAAAAGGGCGTATGCGTTTTTTCATGAATATATTCAGGAAAAAACGCATACGCCCTTTTTGGCCAAACAAGCAAGCTTGCAAAGGAAATCTGCACTACAATGAAGTCTCACTTCCCCCTGGTCAAAAGGGCCATCTGAAAAAAGTGTAAAATCCAGAAAGGCAGGACAGGCCATGGAGAACTGGGAGCCTTGTTATGCTGATGTGCGGGATGTAAATTGCCAACAACCACTCGGGAGAAGTGTATGGTGTTTCCTGAAACATCTAAAAAACAAAGCAACAGAGCCTAGGGCACTGCCACTTATGGTCCTATAGCTTAGGGAAATTAAAATAAAAAAGACACAGCCACCCCAAAGTTTGGGACGCCTCTGTTTACAAGAACCTCGTTTACAGTACAAGTTCAACATCGCAGAAAGTGAAAAATGGATAAAGAAGTTGTTGTATTTACTTACAAAGCAATATCACTCAGCAATGAAATCTATGTCATCAGGACCTTAGCATCACAATGAGTGGATTCAGGTATGATGATTCTAACTGAAATAAGTCACACAGAAAAAGAAACATCATAAGATATCAGTAATACACGGAATGTAAACTTGGCTACACAGGAACTGAATTACAGAACAGAACAGGGTCTCAAATTTAGAAAACCAACTTATGCTTGCTTAAGGGTAAAGGTGAGTTGGGGTGCAGCATAAAACCAGAGACTGAAATGAGCACAGATAAAGTTCCTTAAGTCAAATATGGAATAGACAAGAGCTACTCCTTGCTCAACGAAATGGACTCAACACCTCATATTAAACGCCTAAGAATGTACCTGAGTAGTAAGTATCTTAAAACCTATGGATTGCGATGTCTCCGAAAGAGAATCAAGCATGTGTACAGGGGCATAAACGCAGCAGTGATAGGATTGGAGACATTCGGTGAGCAAATGAAGACCCTTTGAAGTCATATTGCATGGTACCCATTACACGGGTCTTAACTCTCCAGGTTTAAGGTATTCTTCCTTCAGCTAAAACATGCATGTGGAACCCAAGTATGATCAACCATGTGAACGGGAGACGTGTTCAAATATGTCTCAGTTTTCCTCCCCTGGTACTCGGGTGCAACATTCCAGACGCTTTACTAACACTCTCCCGACTTGGAGAGTCAGTCCCTTTAAACTCCTGTTTGGCCCAGTTTGCAATTTCTGCGGAAGATGAACAGGAATAGCGAGAACCAATGAGAGACTAGCTGGAGGTGTCTGGACAGGCAAATTTAACTCTCATTTCCCACCAGGAAGAGGAATTACCCAAAGGCTCAGCGTGCCGTGCCGGAACCAGATTAGGGCCTGAAGCCATCCTGCGGTGTTGCGGCCAGCTCAAAAGAAAGCGAGTTGAAGAAAGGAGCTCAGGGGCACTGTAAATCACAAACCTGCAGAGTTATAAATGACAGCTATCGTCCAAAAATAGACTGAAGTAAGGCTGCCAAGAGGACTTGAAAGCGGGGCAGAATTGCAGGAAACCGATTTCAGGAGGTAGACTGGAATTGCATTGAAAGCATAGGAAAAGAGGCAGAACGTCCACAATGATGCACTTGGCCAAAAAGGGCGTATGCGTTTTTTCCTGAATATATTCAGGAAAAAACGCATACGCCATTTTTGGCCAACCAAGCAAGCTTGCAAAGGAAATCTGCACTACAATGAAGTCTCACTTCCCCCTGGTCAAAAGGGCCATCTGAAAAAAGTGTAAAATCCAGAAAGGCAGTACAGGCCATTGAGAACTGGGAGCCTTGTTATGCTGATGGGCGGGATGTAAATTGCCAACAACCACTCGGGAGAAGTGTATGGTGTTTCCTGAAACATCTAAAAAACAAAGCAACAGAGCCTAGGGCACTTCCACTTATGGTCCTATAGCTTAGGGAAATTAAAATCAAAAAGACACAGCCACCCCAAAGTTTGGAACGGCTCTGTTTACAAGAACCTCTTTTACCGTACAAGTTCAACATCGCAGAAAGTGAAAAATGGATAAAGAACTTGTGGTACTTACGTACAATGCAGTATCACTCAGCAATGAAATCTATGTCATCAGGCACGTAGCAGCATAATGAGTAGATTCAGATACGATGATTCTAACTGAAATATGTCATACAGAAAAAGAAACATCATAAGATATCACTAATACACGGAATGTAAACTTGGCTACACAAGAACTGAATTCCAAAACAGAACAGGTTCTCAAATTTAGAAAACCAACTTATGCTTGCTTAAGGGGAAAGGTGAGTTGGGTTGCTGCATAAAACCAGAGATTGAAATGAGCACAGATAAAGTTCCTTAAGCCAAATATGGAATAGACAAGAGCCACTCCTTGCTCAAAGAAATGGACTTAACACCGCATATTAAACGCCTAAGAATGTACCTGACTAGTAAGTATCTTAAAACCTATGGATTGCTATGTCTCCGAAAGAGAATCAAGCATGTGTACAGGGGCATAAACGCAGCAGTGATAGGATTGGAGAGGTTCGGTGAGCAAATGAAGACCCTTTGAAGTCATATTGCATGGTACCCATTCCACGGGTTTCAATTACCCAGGTTTTAGGTATTCTTCCTTCAGCTAAAACATGCATGTGGAACCCAGAGTATGATCAACCATGTGATCGGGAGACGTGTTCAAATATGTCTCAGTTTTCCTCCCTTGGTACTCGGGTGCAACATTCCAGACGCTTTACTAACACTCTCCCCACTTGGAGAGTCAGCGCCTTTAACCTCCTGTTTGGCACAGTTTGCAATTTCTGCGGAAGATGAACAGGAATAGCGAGAACCAATGAGAGGCTAGCTGGAGGTGTCTGGACGGGCAAATTTAACTCTCATTTCCCAACAGGAAGAGGAAATAACCAAAGGCTCAGCGTGCCGTACCGGAACCAGATTAGGGCCTGAAGTCATCCTGCGGTGTTGCGGCCAGCTCAAAAGAAAGCGAGTTGAAGAAAGGAGCTCAGGGGCACTGTAATTCACAAACCTGCAGAGTTATAAATGACAGCTATCGTCCAAAAATAGACTGAAGTAAGGCTGCCAAGAGGACTTGAAAGCGGGGCAGAATTGCAGGAAACCGATTTCAGGAGGTAGACTGGAATTGCATTGAAAGCATAGGAAAAGAGGCAGAACGTCCACAATGATGCACTTGGCCAAAAAGGGTGTATGCGTTTTTTCCTGAATATATTCAGGAAAAAACGCATACGCCCTTTTTGGCCAACCAAGCAAGCTTGCAAAGGAAATCTGCACTACAATGAAGTCTCACTTCCCCCCGGTCAAAAGGGCCATCTGAAAAAAGTGTAAAATCCAGAAAGGCAGGACAGGCCATGGAGAACTGGGAGCCTTGTTATGCTGATGGGTGGGATGTAAATTGCCAACAACCACTCGGCAGAAGTGTATGGTGTTTCCTGAAACATCTAAAAAACAAAGCAACAGAATCTAGGGCACTTCCACTTATGGTCCTATAGCTTAGGGAAATTAAAATCAAAAAGACACAGCCACCCCAAAGTTTGGAACGGCTCTGTTTACAAGAACCTCGTTTACAGTACAAGTTCAACATCGCAGAAAGTGAAAAATGGAAAGAAGTTGTGGTATTTACTTACAAAGCAATATCACTCAGCAATGAAATCTGTGTCATCAGGCCCTTAGCAGCACAATGAGTGGATTCAGGTATGATGATTCTAACTGAAGTAAGTCACACAGAAAAAGAAACATCATAAGATATCACTAATACACGGAATGTAAACTTGGCTACACAGGAACTGAATTACAGAACAGAACAGGGTCTCAAATTTAGAAAACCAACTTATGCTTGCTTAAGGGTAAAGGTGAGTTGGGGTGCTGCATAAAACCAGAGATTGAAATGAGCACAGATAAAGTTCCTTAAGTCAAATATGGAATAGACAAGAGCTACTCCTTGCTCAACGAAATGGACTCAACACCGCATATTAAACGCCTAAGAATGTACCTGACTAGTAAGTATCTTAAAACCTATGGATTGCTATGTCTCCGAAAGAGAATCAAGCATGTGTACAGGGGCATAAACGCAGCAGTGATAGGATTGGAGAGGTTCGGTGAGCAAATGAAGACCCTTTGAAGTCATATTGCATGGTACCCATTCCACGGGTCTCAACTCTCCAGGTTTAAGGTATTCTTCCTTCAGCTAAAACATGCATGTGGAACCCAAGTATGATCAACCATGTGAACGGGAGACGTGTTCAAATATGTCTCAGTTTTCCTCCCCTGGTACTCGGGTGCAACATTCCAGACGCTTTACTAACACTCTCCCCACTTGGAGAGTCAGCGTCTTTAACCTCCTGTTAGGCCCAGTTTGCAATTTCTGCGGAAGATGAACAGGAATAGCGAGAACCAATGAGAGACTAGCTGGAGGTGTCTGAACGGGCAAATTTAACTCTCATTTCCCACCAGGAAGAGGAAATAACCAAAGGCTCAGCGTGCCGTGCCGGAACCAGATTAGGGCCTGAAGCCATCCTGCGGTGTTGCGGCCAGGTCACAAGAAAGCGAGTTGAAGAAAGGAGCTCAGGGGCACTGTAATTCACAAACCTGCAGAGTTATAAATGACAGCTATCGTCCAAAAATAGACTGAAGTAAGGCTGCCAAGAGGACTTGAAAGCGGGGCAGAATTGCAGGAAACCGATTTCAGGAGGTAGACTGGAATTGCATTGAAAGCATAGGAAAAGAGGCAGAACGTCCACAATGATGCACTTGGCCAAAAAGGGCGTATGCGTTTTTTCCTGAATATATTCAGGAAAAAACGCATACGCCCTTTATGGCCAACCAAGCAAGCTTGCAAAGGAAATCTGCACTACAATGAAGTCTCACTTCCCCCCGGTCAAAAGGGCCATCTGAAAAAGTGTAAAATCCAGAAAGGCAGGACAGGCCATGGAGAACTGGGAGCCTTGTTATGCTGATGGGCGGGATGTAAATTGCCAACAACCACTCGGGAGAAGTGTATGGTGTTTCCTGAAACATCTAAAAAACAAAGCAACAGAACCTAGGGCACTGCCACTTATGGTCCTATAGCTTAGGGAAATTAAAATCAAAAAGACACAGCCACCCCAAAGTTTGGAACAGCTCTGTTTACAAGAACCTCGTTTACAGTACAAGTTCAACATCGCAGAAAGTGAAAAATGGATAAAGAAGTTGTGGTATTTACTTAGAAAGCAATATCACTCAGCAATGAAATCTGTGTCATCAGGCCCTTAGCAGCACAATGAGTGGATTCAGGTATGATGATTCTAACTGAAATAAGTCACACAGAAAAAGAAACATCATAAGATATCAGTAATACACGGAATGGAAACTTGGCTACACAGGAACTGAATTACAGAACAGAACAGGGTCTCAAATTTAGAAAACCAACTTATTCTTACTTAAGGGTAAAGGTGAGTTGGGGTGCTGCATAAAACCAGAGATTGAAATGAGCACAGATAAAGTTCCTTAAGCCAAATATGGAATAGACAAGAGCTACTCCTTGCTCAACGAAATGGACTCAACACCCCATATTAAACGCCTAAGAATGTACCTGACTAGTAAGTATCTTAAAACCTATGGATTGCTATGTCTCCCAAAGAGATTCAAGCATGTGTACAGGGGCATAAACGCAGCAGTGATAGGATTGGAGAGGTTCGGTGAGCAAATGAAGACCCTTTGAAGTCATATTGCATGGTACCCATTCCACGGGTTTCAACTACCCAGGTTTAAGGTATTCTTCCTTCAGCTAAAACATGCATGTGGAACCTAGAGTATGATCAACCATGTGATCGGGAGACGTGTTCAAATATGTCTCAGTTTTCCTCCCCTGGTACTCGGGTGCAACATTCCAGACGCTTTACTAACACTCTCCCCACTTGGAGAGTCAGTCCCTTTAACCTCCTGTTTGGCCCAGTTTGCAATTTCTGCGGAAGATGAACAGGAATAGCGAGAACCAATGAGAGGCTAGCTGGAGGTGTCTGGTCGGGCAAATTTAACTCTCATTTCCCACCAGGAAGAGGAATTAACCAAAGGCTCAGCATGCCGGGCCGCAAACAGTTTAGGGCCTGAAGCCATCCTCCGGTGTTGCGGCCAGGTCACAAGAAAGCGAGTTGAAGAAAGGAGCTCAGGGGCACTGTAATTCACAAACCTGCAGAGTTATAAATGACAGCTATCGTCCAAAAATAGACTGAAGTAATGCTGCCAAGAGGACTTGAAAGCGGGGCAGAATTGCAGGAAACCGATTTCAGGAGGTAGACTGGAATTGCATTGAAAGCATAGGAAAAGAGGCAGAACGTCCACAATGATGCACTTGGCCAAAAAGGGCGTATGCGTTTTTTCCTGAATATATTCAGGAAAAAACGCATACGCCCTTTTTGGCCAACCAAGCAAGCTTGCAAAGGAAATCTGCACTACAATGAAGTCTCACTTCCCCCCGGTCAAAAGGGCCATCTGAAAAAAGTGTAAAATCCAGAAAGGCAACAGGCCATTGAGACCTGGGAGCCTTGTTATGCTGATGGGCGGGATGTAAATTGCCAACAACCACTCGGGAGAAGTGTATGGTGTTTCCTGAAACATCTAAAAAACAAAGCAACAGAACCTAGGGCACTTCCACTTATGGTCCTATAGCTTAGGGAAATTAAAATCAAAAAGACACAGCCACCCCAAAGTTTGGAACGGCTCTGTTTACAAGAACCTCGTTTACAGTACAAGTTCAACATCACAGAAAGTGAAAAATGGATAAAGAAGTTGTGGTATTTACTTAGAAAGCAATATCACTCAGCAATGAAATCTGTGTCATCAGGGGCTTAGCAGCACAATGAGTGGATTCAGGTATGATGATTCTAACTGAAATAAGTCACACAGAAAAAGAAACATCATAAGATATCAGTAATACACGGAATGTAAACTTGGCTACACAGGAACTGAATTACAGAACAGAACAGGGTCTCAAATTTAGAAAACCAACTTATGCTTGCTTAAGGGTAAAGGTGAGTTGGGGTGCTGCATAAAACCAGAGATTGAAATGAGCACAGATAAAGTTCCTTAAGCCAAATATGGAATAGACAAGAGCTACTCCTTGCTCAACGAAATGGACTCAACACCGCATATTAAACGCCTAAGAATGTACCTGACTAGTAAGTATCTTAAAACCTATGGATTGCTATGTCTCCGAAAGAGAATCAAGCATGTGTACAGGGGCATAAACGCAGCAGTGATAGGATTGGAGAGGTTCGGTGAGCAAATGAAGACCCTTTGAAGTCATATTGCATGGTACCCATTCCACGGGTTTCAACTACCCAGGTTTAAGGTATTCTTCCTTCAGCTAAAACATGCATGTGGAACCTAGAGAATGATCAACCATGTGATCGGGAGCCGTGTTCAAATATGTCTCAGTTTTCCTCCCCTGGTACTCGGGTGCAACATTCCAGACGCTTTACTAACACTCTCCCCACTTGGAGAGTCAGTCCCTTTAAACTCCTGTTTGGCCCAGTTTGCAATTATTGCGGAAGATGAACAGGAATAGTGAGAACCAATGAGAGGCTAGCTGGAGGTGTCTGGACGGGCAAATTTAACTCTCATTTCCCACCAGGAAGAGGAAATAACCAAAGGCTCAGCGTGCCGTACCGGAACCAGATTAGGGCCTGAAGTCATCCTGCGGTGTTGCGACCAGCTCAAAAGAAAGCGAGTTGAAGAAAGGAGCTCAGGGGCACTGTAATTCACAAACCTCCAGAGTTATAAATCACAGGTATCGTCCAAAAATAGACTGAAGTAAGGCTGCCAAGAGGACTTGAAATCGGGGCAGAATTGCAGGAAACCGATTTCAGGAGGTAGACTGGAATTGCATTGAAAGCATAGGAAAAGAGGCAGAACGTCCACAATGATGCACTTGGCCAAAAAGGGCGTATGCGTTTTTTCCTGAATATATTCAGGAAAAAACGCATACGCCCTTTTTGGCCAACCAAGCAAGCTTGCAAAGGAAATCTGCACTACAATGAAGTCTCACTTCCCCCCGGTCAAAAGGGCCATCTGAAAAAAGTGTAAAATCCAGAAAGGCAGGACAGGCCATGGAGAACAGGGAGCCTTGTTATGCTGATGGGCGGGATGTAAATTGCCAACAACCACTCGGGAGAAGTGTATGGTGTTTCCTGAAACATCTAAAAAACAAAGCAACAGAGCCTAGGGCACTTCCACTTATGGTCCTATAGCTTAGGGAAATTAAAATCAAAAAGACACAGCCACCCCAAAGTTTGGAACGGCTCTGTTTACAAGAACCTCGTTTACAGTACAAGTTCAACATCGCAGAAAGTGAAAAATGGATAAAGAAGTTGTGGTATTTACTTACAAAGCAATATCACTCAGCAATGAAATCTGTGTCATCAGGCCCTTAGCAGCTCAATGAGTGGATTCAGGTATGATGATTCTAACTGAAGTAAGTCACACAGAAAAAGAAACATCATAAGATATCAGTAATACACGGAATGTAAACTTGGCTACACAGGAACTGAATTACAGAACAGAACAGGGTCTCAAATTTAGAAAACCAACTATGCTTGCTTAAGGGTAAAGGTGAGTTGGGGTGCTGCATAAAACCAGAGATTGAAATGAGCACAGATAAAGTTCCTTAAGTCAAATATGGAATAGACAAGAGCTACTCCTTGCTCAACGAAATGGACTCAACACCGCATATTAAACGCCTAAGAATGTGCCTGACTAGTAAGTATCTTAAAACCTATGGATTGCTATGTCTCCGAAAGAGAATCAAGCATGTGTTCAGGGGCATAAACGCTGCAGTGATAGGATTGGAGAGGTTCGGTGAGCAAATGAAGACCCTTTGAAGTCATATTGCATGGTACCCATTACACGGGTCTCAACTCTCCAGGTTTAAGGTATTCTTCCTTCAGCTAAAACATGCATGTGGAACCCAAGTATGATCAACCATGTGAACGGGAGACGTGTTCAAATATGTCTCAGTTTTCCTCCCCTGGTACTCGGGTGCAACATTCCAGACGCTTTACTAACACTCTCCCCACTTGGAGAGTCAGCGCCTTTAACCTCCTGTTTGGCCCAGTTTGCAATTTCTGCGGAAGATGAACAGGAATAGCGAGAACCAATGAGAGGCTAGCTGGAGGTGTCTGGACGGGCAAATTTAACTCTCATTTCCCACCAGGAAGAGGAAATAACCAAAGGCTCAGCGTGCCATACCGGAACCAGATTAGGGCCTGAAGCCATCCTGCGGTGTTGCGGCCAGGTCACAAGAAAGCGAGTTGAAGAAAGGAGCTCAGGGGCACTGTAATTCACAAACCTGCAGAGTTATAAATGACAGCTATCGTCCAAAAATAGACTGAAGTAAGGCTGCCAAGAGGACTTGAAAGCGGGGCAGAATTGCAGGAAACCGATTTCAGGAGGTAGACTGGAATTGCATTGAAAGCATAGGAAAAGAGGCAGAACGTCCACAATGATGCACTTGGCCAAAAAGGGCGTATGCGTTTTTTCCTGAATATATTCAGGAAAAAACGCATACGCCCTTTTTGGCCAACCAAGCAAGCTTGCAAAGGAAATCTGCACTACAATGAAGTCTCACTTCCCCCCGGTCAAAAGGGCCATCTGAAAAAAGTGTAAAATCCAGAAAGGCAGGACAGGCCATGGAGAACTGGGAGCCTTGTTATGCTGATGGGCGGGATGTAAATTGCCAACAACCACTCGGGAGAAGTGTATGGTGTTTCCTGAAACATCTAAAAAACAAAGCAACAGAACCTAGGGCACTTCCACTTATGGTCCTATAGCTTAGGGAAATTAAAATCAAAAAGACACAGCCACCCCAAAGTTTGGAACGGCTCTGTTTACAAGAACCTCGTTTACAGTACAAGTTCAACATCGCAGAAAGTGAAAAATGGATAAAGAAGTTGTGGTATTCACTTACAAAGCAATATCACTCAGCAATGAAATCTATGTCATCAGGCCCTTAGCATCACAATGAGTGGATTCAGGTATGATGATTCTAACTGAAATAAGTCACACAGAAAAAGAAACATCATAAGATATCAGTAATACACGGAATGGAAACTTGGCTACACAGGAACTGAATTACAGAACAGAAAAGGGTCTCAAAGTTAGAAAACCAACTTATGCTTGCTTAAGGGTAAAGGTGAGTTGGGGTGCTGCATAAAACCAGAGATTGAAATGAGCACAGATAAAGTTCCTTAAGCCAAATATGGAATAGACAAGAGCTACTCCTTGCTCAACGAAATGGACTCAACACCGCATATTAAACGCCTAAGAATGTACCTAAATTGTAAGTATCTTAAAACGTATGGATTGCTATGTCTCCGAAAGAGAATCAAGCATGTGTACAGGGGCATAAACGCAGCAGTGATAGGATTGGAGAGGTTCGGTGAGCAAATGAAGACCCTTTGAAGTCATATTGCATGGTACCCATTCCACGGGTCTCAACTCTCCAGGTTTAAGGTATTCTTCCTTCAGCTAAAACATGCATGTGGAACCTAGAGTATGATCAACCATGTGATCGGGAGACGTGTTCAAATATGTCTCAGTTTTCCTCCCCTGGTACTCGGGTGCAACATTCCAGACGCTTTACTAACACTCTCCCCACTTGGAGAGTCAGTCCCTTTAACCTCCTGTTTGGCCCAGTTTGCAATTTCTGCGGAAGATGAACAGGAATAGCGAGAACCAATGAGAGGCTAGCTGGAGCTGTCTGGACGGGCAAATTTAACTCTCATTTCCCACCAGGAAGAGGAATTAAGAAAAGGCTCAGCATGCCGGGCCGGATCCAGATTAGGGCCTGAAGCCATCCTGCGGTGTTGCGGCCAGGTCACAAGAAAGCAAGTTGAAGAAAGGAGCTCAGGGGCACTGTAATTCACAAACCTGCAGAGTTATAAATGACAGCTATCGTCCAAAAATAGACTGAAGTAAGGCTGCCAAGAGGACTTGAAAGCGGGGCAGAATTGCAGGAAACCGATTTCAGGAGGTAGACTGGAATTGCATTGAAAGCATAGGAAAAGAGGCAGAACGTCCACAATGATGCACTTGGCCAAAAAGGGCGTATGCGTTTTTTCCTGAATATATTCAGGAAAAAACGCATACGCCCTATTTGGCCAACCAAGCAAGCTTGCAAAGGAAATCTGCACTACAATGAAGTCTCACTTCCCCCTGGTCAAAAGGGCCATCTGAAAAAAGTGTAAAATCCAGAAAGGCAGGACAGGCCATGGAAAACTGGGAGTCTTGTTATGCTGATGGGCGGGATGTAAATTGCCAACAGACACTTGGGAGAAGTGTATGGTGTTTCCTGAAACATCTAAAAAACAAAGCAACAGAGCCTAGGGCACTTCCACTTATGGTCCTATAGCTTAGGGAAATTAAAATCAAAAAGACACAGCCACCCCAAAGTTTGGGACGCCTCTGTTTACAAGAACCTCGTTTACAGTACAAGTTCAACATCGCAGAAAGTGAAAAATGGATAAAGAACTTGTGGTACTTACGTACAATGCAGTATCACTCAGCAATGAAATCTATGTCATCAGGCACGTAGCAGCATAATGAGTAGATTCAGGTACGATGATTCTAACTGAAATAAGTCACACAGAAAAAGAAACATCATAAGATATCACTAATACACGGAATGTAAACTTGGCTACACAGGAACTGAATTCCAAAACAGAACAGGTTCTCAAATTTAGAAAACCAACTTATGCTTGCTTAAGGGGAAAGGTGAGTTGGGTTGCTGCATAAAACCAGAGATTGAAATGAGCACAGATAAAGTTCCTTAAGCCAAATATGGAATAGACAAGAGCCACTCCTTGCTCAATGAAATGGACTCAACACCGCATATTAAACGCCTAAGAATGTACCTGACTAGTAAGTATCTTAAAACCTAGGGATTGCTATGTCTCCGAAAGAGAATCAAGCATGTGTACAGGGGCATAAACGCAGCAGTGATAGGATTGGAGAGGTTCGGTGAGCAAATGAAGACCCTTTGAAGTCATATTGCATGGTACCCATTACACGGGTCTTAACTCTCCAGGTTTAAGGTATTCTTCCTTCAGCTAAAACATGCATGTGGAACCCAAGTATGATCAACCATGTGAACGGGAGACGTGTTCAAATATGTCTCAGTTTTCCTCCCCTGGTACTCGGGTGCAACATTCCAGACGCTTTACTAACACTCTCCCCACTTGGAGAGTCAGCGCCTTTGACCTCCTGTTTGGCCCAGTTTTGCAATTTCTGCGGAAGATGAACAGGAATAGCGAGAACCAATGAGAGACTAGCTGGAGGTGTTTGGACGGGCAAATTTAACTCTCATTTCCCACCAGGAAGAGGAAATAACCAAAGGCTCAGCGTGCCGTACCGGAACCAGATTAGGGCCTGAAGCCATCCTGCGGTGTTGCGGCCAGCTCAAAAGAAAGCGAGTGGAAGAAAGGAGCTCAGGGGCACTGTAATTCACAAACCTGCAGAGTTATAAATGACAGCTATCGTCCAAAAATAGACTGAAGTAAGGCTGCCAAGAGGACTTGAAAGCGGGGCAGAATTGCAGGAAACCGATTTCAGGAGGTAGACTGAAATTGCATTGAAAGCATAGGAAAAGAGGCAGAACGTCCACAATGATGCACTTGGCCAAAAAGGACGTATGCGTTTTTTCCTGAATATATTCAGGAAAAAACGCATACGCCCTATTTGGCCAACCAAGCAAGCTGGCAAAGGAAATCTGCACTACAATGAAGTCTCACTTCCCCCCGGTCAAAAGGGCCATCTGAAAAAAGTGTAAAATCCAGAAAGGCAGGACAGGCCATGGAGAACTGGGAGCCTTGTTATGCTGATGGGCGGGATGTAAATTGCCAACAACCACTCGGGAGAAGTTTATGGTGTTTCCTGAAACATCTAAAAAACAAAGCAACAGAGCCTAGGGCACTGCCACTTATGGTCCTATAGCTTAGGGAAATTAAAATCAAAAAGACACAGCCACCCCAAAGTTTGGGACGCCTCTGTTTACAAGAACCTCGTTTCCAGTACAAGTTCAACATCGCAGAAAGTGAAAAATGGATAAAGAAGTTGTGGTATTTACTTACAAAGCAATATCACTCAGCAATGAAATCTATGTCATCAGGCCCTTAGCCTCACAATGAGTGGATTCAGGTATGATGATTCTAACTGAAATAAGTCACACAGAAAAAGAAACATCATAAGATATCAGTAATACACGGAATGTAAACTTGGCTACACAGGAACTGAATTACAGAACAGAACAGGGACTCAAATTTAGAAAACCAACTTATGCTTGCTTAAGGGTAAAGGTGAGTTGGGGTGCTGCATAAAACCAGAGATTGAAATGAGCACAGATAAAGTTCCTTAAGCCAAATATGGAATAGACAAGAGCTACTCCTTGCTCAACGAAATGGACTCAACACCGCATATTAAACGCCTAACAATGTACCTGACTAGTAAGTATCTTAAAACCTATGGATTGCTATGTCTCCGAAAGAGAATCAAGCATGTGTACAGGGGCATAAACGCAGCAGTGATAGGATTGGAGAGGTTCGGTGAGCAAATGAAGACCCTTTGAAGTCATATTGCATGGTACCCATTCCACGGGTCTCAACTCTCCAGGTTTAAGGTATTCTTCCTTCAGCTAAAACATGCATGTGGAACCCAAGTATGATCAACCATGTGAACGGGAGACGTGTTCAAATATGTCTCAGTTTTCCTCCCCTGGTACTCGGGTGCAACATTCCAGACGCTTTACTAACACTCTCCCCACTTGGAGAGTCAGCGCCTTTAACCTCCTGTTTGGCCCAGTTTTGCAATTTCTGCGGAAGATGAACAGGAATAGCGAGAACCAATGAGAGACTAGCTGGAGGTGTTTGGACGGGCAAATTTAACTCTCATTTCCCACCAGGAAGAGGAAATAACCAAAGGCTCAGCGTGCCGTGCCGGAACCAGATTAGGGCCTGAAGCCATCCTGCGGTGTTGCGGCCAGGTCACAAGAAAGCAAGTTGAAGAAAGGAGCTCAGGGGCACTGTAATTCACAAACCTGCAGAGTTATAAATGACAGCTATCGTCCAAAAATAGACTGAAGTAAGGCTGCCAAGAGGACTTGAAAGCGGGGCAGAATTGCAGGAAACCGATTTCAGGAGGTAGACTGGAATTGCATTGAAAGCATAGGAAAAGAGGCAGAACGTCCACAATGATGCACTTGGCCAAAAAGGGCGTATGCGTTTTTTCCTGAATATATTCAGGAAAAAACGCATACGCCCTTTTTGGCCAACCAAGCAAGCTTGCAAAGGAAATCTGCACTACAATGAAGTCTCACTTCCCCCCGGTCAAAAGGGCCATCTGAAAAAAGTGTAAAATCCAGAAAGGCAGGACAGGCCATGGAGAACTGGGAGCCTTGTTATGCTGATGGGCGGGATGTAAATTGCCAACAGACACTCGGGAGAAGTGTATGGTGTTTCCTGAAACATCTAAAAAACAAACAAACAGAACCTAGGGCACTTCCACTTATGGTCCTATAGCTTAGGGAAATTAAAATCAAAAAGACACAGCCACCCCAAAGTTTGGGACGCCTCTGTTTACAAGAACCTCGTTTACAGTACAAGTTCAACATCGCAGAAAGTGAAAAATGGATAAAGAAGTTGTGGTATTTACTTACAAAGCAATATCACTCAGCAATGAAATCTGTGTCATCAGGCCCTTAGCAGCACAATGAGTGGATTCAGGTATGATGATTCTAACTGAAATAAGTCACACAGAAAAAGAAACATCATAAGATATCAGTAATACACGGAATGTAAACTTGGCTACACAGGAACTGAATTACAGAACAGAACAGGGTCTCAAATTTAGAAAACCAACTTATTCTTGCTTAAGGGTAAAGGTGAGTTGGGATGCAGCATAAAACCAGAGACTGAAATGAGCACAGATAAAGTTCCTTAAGCCAAATATGGAATAGACAAGAGCTACTCCTTGCTCAACGAAATGGACTCAACACCGCATATTAAACGCCTAAGAATGTACCTGACTAGTAAGTATCTTAAAACCTATGGATTGCTATGTCTCCGAAAGAGAATCAAGCATGTGTACAGGGGCATAAACGCAGCAGTGATAGGATTGGAGAGGTTCGGTGAGCAAATGAAGACCCTTTGAAGTCATATTGCATGGTACCCATTCCATGGGTTTCAACTACCCAGTTTTAAGGTATTCTTCCTTCAGCTAAAACATGCATGTGGAACCTAGAGTATGATCAACCATGTGATCGGGAGACGTGTTCAAATATGTCTCAGTTTTCCTCCCCTGGTACTCGGGGGCAACATTCCAGACGCTTTACTAACACTCTCCCCTCTTGGAGAGTCAGTCCCTTTAACCTCCTGTTTGGCCCAGTTTGCAATTTCTGCGGAAGATGAACAGGAATAGCGAGAACCAATGAGAGGCTAGCTGGAGGTGTCTGGATGGGCAAATTTAACTCTCATTTCCCACCAGGAAGAGGAATTAACCAAAGGCTCAACATGCCGTGCCAGAACCAGATTAGGGCCTGAAGCCATCCTGCGGTGTTGCGGCCAGGTCACAAGAAAGCGAGTTGAAGAAAGGAGCTCAGGGGCACTGTAATTCACAAACCTGCAGAGTTATAAATGACAGCTATCGTCCAAAAATAGACTGAAGTAAGGCTGCCAAGAGGACTTGAAAGCGGGGCAGAATTGCAGGAAACCGATTTCAGGAGGTAGACTGGAATTGCATTGAAAGCATAGGAAAAGAGGCAGAACGTCCACAATGATGCACTTGGCCAAAAAGGGCGTATGCGTTTTTTCCTGAATATATTCAGGAAAAAACGCATACGCCCTTTTTGGCCAACCAAGCAAGCTTGCAAAGGAAATCTGCACTACAATGAAGTCTCACTTCCCCCCGGTCAAAAGGGCCATCTGAAAAAAGTGTAAAATCCAGAAAGGCAGGACAGGCCATAGAGAACTGGGAGCCTTGTTATGCTGATGGGCGGGATGTAAATTGCCAACAACCACTCGGGAGAAGTGTATGGTGTTTCCTGAAACATCTAAAAAACAAAGCAACAGAGCCTAGGGCACTGCCACTTATGGTCCTATAGCTTAGGGAAATTAAAATCAAAAAGACACAGCCACCCCAAAGTTTGGGATGCCTCTGTTTACAAGAACCTCGTTTACAGTACAAGTTCAACATCGCAGAAAGTGAAAAATGGATAAAGAAGTTGTGGTATTTACTTACAAAGCAATATCACTCAGCAATGAAATCTATGTCATCAGGACCTTAGCATCACAATGAGTGGATTCAGGTATGATGATTCTAACTGAAATAAGTCACACAGAAAAAGAAACATCATAAGATATCAGTAATACACGGAATGGAAACTTGGCTACACAGGAACTGAATTACAGAACAGAACAGGGTCTCAAATTTAGAAAAGCAACTTATGCTTGCTTAAGGGTAAAGGTGAGTTGGGGTGCTGCATAAAACCAGAGATTGAAATGAGCACAGATAAAGTTCCTTAAGTCAAATATGGAATAGACAAGAGCTACTCCTTGCTCAACGAAATGGACTCAACACCGCATATTAAACGCCTAACAATGTACCTGACTAGTAAGTATCTTAAAACCTATGGATTGCTATGTCTCTGAAAGAGAATCAAGCATGTGTACAGGGGCATAAACGCAGCAGTGATAGGATTGGAGAGGTTCGGTGAGCAAATGAAGACCCTTTGAAGACATATTGCATTGTACCCATTACACGGGTCTTAACTCTCCAGGTTTAAGGTATTCTTCCTTCAGCTAAAACATGCATGTGGAACCCAAGTATGATCAACCATGTGAACGGGAGACGTGTTCAAATATGTCTCAGTTTTCCTCCCCTGGTACTCGGGTGCAACATTCCAGACGCTTTACTAACACTCTCCTGACTTGGAGAGTCAGGCACTTTAAACTCCTGTTTGGCACAGTTTGCAATTTCTGCGGAAGATGAACAGGAATAGCGAGAACCAATGAGAGACTAGCTGGAAGTGTCTGGACGGGCAAATTTAACTCTCATTTCCCACCAGGAAGAGGAATTAACCAAAGGCTCAGCGTGCCGTTCCGGAACCAGATTAGGGCCTGAAGCCATCCTGCGGTGTTGCGGCCAGGTCACAAGAAAGCGAGTTGAAGAAAGGAGCTCAGGGGCACTGTAATTCACAAACCTGCAGAGTTATAAATGACAGCTATCGTCCAAAAATAGACTGAAGTAAGGCTGCCAAGAGGACTTGAAAGCGGGGCAGAATTGCAGGAAACCGATTTCAGGAGGTAGACTGGAATTGCATTGAAAGCATAGGAAAAGAGGCAGAACGTCCACAATGATGCACTTGGCCAAAAAGGGCGTATGCGTTTTTTCCTGAATATATTCAGGAAAAAACGCATACGCCGTTTTTGGCCAACCAAGCAAGCAAGCAAAGGAAATCTGCACTACAATGAAGTCTCACTTCCCCCTGGTCAAAAGGGCCATCTGAAAAAAGTGTAAAATCCAGAAAGGCAGGACAGGCCATTGAGAACTGGGAGCCTTGTTATGCTGATGGGCGGGATGTAAATTGCCAACAGACACTTGGGAGAAGTGTATGGTGTTTCCTGAAACATCTAAAAAACAAAGCAACAGAGCCTAGGGCACTTCCACTTATGGTCCTATAGCTTAGGGAAATTAAAATCAAAAAGACACAGCCACCCCAAAGTTTGGAACGGCTCTGTTTACAAGAACCTCGTTTACAGTACAAGTTCAACATCGCAGAAAGTTAAAAATGGATAAAGAACTTGTGGTACTTACGTACAATGCAGTATCACTCAACAATGAAATCTATGTCATCAGGCACGTAGCAGCATAATGAGTAGATTCAGGTACGATGATTCTAACTGAAATAAGTCACACAGAAAAAGAAACATCATAAGATATCACTAATACACGGAATGTAAACATGGCTACACAGGAACTGAATTCCAAAACAGAACAGGTTCTCAAATTTAGAAAACCAACTTATGCTTGCTTAAGGGGAAAGGTGAGTTTGGGTGCTGCATAAAACCAGAGATTGAAATGAGCACAGATAAAGTTCCTTAAGCCAAATATGGAATAGACAAGAGCCACTCCTTGCTCAACGAAATGGACTCAACACCGCATATTAAACGCCTAAGAATGTACCTGACTAGTAAGTATCTTAAAACCTATGGATTGCTATGTCTCCGAAAGAGAATCAAGCATGTGTACAGGGGCATAAACGCAGCAGTGATAGGATTGGAGAGGTTCGGTGAGCAAATGAAGACCCTTTGAAGTCATATTGCATGGTACCCATTCCACGGGTCTCAACTCTCCAGGTTTTAGGTATTCTTCCTTCAGCTAAAATATGCATGTGGAACCCAAGTATGATCAACCATGTGAACGGGAGATGTGTTCAAATATGTCTCAGTTTTCCTCCCCTGGTACTCGGGTGCAACATTCCAGATGCTTTACTAACACTCTCCCCAATTGGAGAGTCAGCGCCTTTAACCTCCTGTTTGGCCCAGTTTGCAATTTCTGCGGAAGATGAACAGAAATAGCGAGAACCAATGAGAGACTAGCTGGAGGTGTCTGGACGGGCAAATTTAACTCTCATTTCCCACCAGGAAGAGGAAATAACCAAAGGCTCAGCGTGCCGTGCCGGAACCAGATTAGGGCCTGAAGCCATCCTGCGGTGTTGCGGCCAGGTCAAAAGAAAGCGAGTTGAAGAAAGGAGCTCAGGGGCACTGTAATTCACAAACCTGCAGAGTTATAAATGACAGCTATCGTCCAAAAATAGACTGAAGTAAGGCTGCCAAGAGGACTTGAAAGCGGGGCAGAATTGCAGGAAACCGATTTCAGGAGGTAGACTGGAATTGCATTGAAAGCATAGGAAAAGAGGCAGAACGTCCACAATGATGCACTTGGCCAAAAAGGGCGTATGCGTTTTTTCCTGAATATATTCAGGAAAAAACGCATACGCCCTTTTTGGCCAACCAAGCAAGCTTGCAAAGGAAATCTGCACTACAATGAAGTCTCACTTCCCCCCGATCAAAAGAGCCATCTGAAAAAAGTGTAAAATCCAGAAAGGCAGGACAGGCCATGGAGAACTGGGAGCCTTGTTATGCTGATGGGCGGGATGTAAATTGCCAACAGACACTTGGGAGAAGTGTATGGTGTTTCCTGAAACATCTAAAAAACAAACCAACAGAACCTAGGGCACTTCCACTTATGGTCCTATAGCTTAGGGAAATTAAAATCAAAAAGACACAGCCACCCCAAAGTTTGGGACGCCTCTGTTTACAAGAACCTCGTTTACAGTACAAGTTCAACATCGCAGAAAGTGAAAAATGGATAAAGAAGTTGTGGTATTTACTTACAAAGCAATATCACTCAGCAATGAAATCTGTGTCATCAGGCCCTTAGCAGCACAATGAGTGGATTCAGGTATGATGATTCTAACTGAAATAAGTCACACAGAAAAAGAAACATCATAAGATATCAGTAATACACGGAATGTAAACTTGGCTACACAGGAACTGAATTACAGAACAGAACAGGGTCTCAAATTTAGAAAACCAACTTATTCTTGCTTAAGGGTAAAGGTGAGTTGGGATGCAGCATAAAACCAGAGACTGAAATGAGCACAGATAAAGTTCCTTAAGCCAAATATGGAATAGACAAGAGCTACTCCTTGCTCAACGAAATGGACTCAACACCGCATATTAAACGCCTAAGAATGTACCTGACTAGTAAGTATCTTAAAACCTATGGATTGCTATGTCTCCGAAAGACAATCAAGCATGTGTACAGGGGCATAAACGCAGCAGTGATAGGATTGGAGAGGTTCGGTGAGCAAATGAAGACCCTTTGAAGTCATATTGCATGGTACCCATTCCATGGGTTTCAACTACCCAGTTTTAAGGTATTCTTCCTTCAGCTAAAACATGCATGTGGAACCTAGAGTATGATCAACCATGTGATCGGGAGACGTGTTCAAATATGTCTCAGTTTTCCTCCCCTGGTACTCGGGTGCAACATTCCAGACGCTTTACTAACACTCTCCCCACTTGGAGAGTCAGTCCCTTTAACCTCCTGTTTGGCCCAGTTTGCAATTTCTGCGGAAGATGAACAGGAATATCGAGAACCAATGAGAGGCTAGCTGGAGGTGTCTGGATGGGCAAATTTAACTCTCATTTCCCACCAGGAAGAGGAATTAACCAAAGGCTCATCATGCCGGGCCAGAACCAGATTAGGGCCTGAAGCCATCCTGCGGTGTTGCGGCCAGGTCACAAGAAAGCGAGTTGAAGAAAGGAGCTCAGGGGCACTGTAATTCACAAACCTGCAGAGTTATAAATGACAGCTATCGTCCAAAAATAGACTGAAGTAAGGCTGCCAAGAGGACTTGAAAGCGGGGCAGAATTGCAGGAAACCGATTTCAGGAGGTAGACTGGAATTGCATTGAAAGCATAGGAAAAGAGGCAGAACGTCCACAATGATGCACTTGGCCAAAAAGGGCGTATGCGTTTTTTCCTGAATATATTCAGGAAAAAACGCATACGCCCTTTTTGGCCAACCAAGCAAGCTTGCAAAGGAAATCTGCACTACAATGAAGTCTCACTTCCCCCCGGTCAAAAGGGCCATCTGAAAAAAGTGTAAAATCCAGAAAGGCAGGACAGGCCATAGAGAACTGGGAGCCTTGTTATGCTGATGGGCGGGATGTAAATTGCCAACAACCACTCGGGAGAAGTGTATGGTGTTTCCTGAAACATCTAAAAAACAAAGCAACAGAGCCTAGGGCACTGCCACTTATGGTCCTATAGCTTAGGGAAATTAAAATCAAAAAGACACAGCCACCCCAAAGTTTGGGATGCCTCTGTTTACAAGAACCTCGTTTACAGTACAAGTTCAACATCGCAGAAAGTGAAAAATGGATAAAGAAGTTGTGGTATTTACTTACAAAGCAATATCACTCAGCAATGAAATCTATGTCATCAGGACCTTAGCATCACAATGAGTGGATTCAGGTATGATGATTCTAACTGAAATAAGTCACACAGAAAAAGAAACATCATAAGATATCAGTAATACACGGAATGGAAACTTGGCTACACAGGAACTGAATTACAGAACAGAACAGGGTCTCAAATTTAGAAAACCAACTTATGCTTGCTTAAGGGTAAAGGTGAGTTGGGGTGCTGCATAAAACCAGAGATTGAAATGAGCACAGATAAAGTTCCTTAAGTCAAATATGGAATAGACAAGAGCTACTCCTTGCTCAACGAAATGGACTCAACACCGCATATTAAACGCCTAACAATGTACCTGACTAGTAAGTATCTTAAAACCTATGGATTGCTATGTCTCTGAAAGAGAATCAAGCATGTGTACAGGGGCATAAACGCAGCAGTGATAGGATTGGAGAGGTTCGGTGAGCAAATGAAGACCCTTTGAAGACATATTGCATTGTACCCATTACACGGGTCTTAACTCTCCAGGTTTAAGGTATTCTTCCTTCAGCTAAAACATGCATGTGGAACCCAAGTATGATCAACCATGTGAACGGGAGACGTGTTCAAATATGTCTCAGTTTTCCTCCCCTGGTACTCGGGTGCAACATTCCAGACGCTTTACTAACACTCTCCTGACTTGGAGAGTCAGGCACTTTAAACTCCTGTTTCGCACAGTTTGCAATTTCTGCGGAAGATGAACAGGAATAGCGAGAACCAATGAGAGACTAGCTGGAAGTGTCTGGACGGGCAAATTTAACTCTCATTTCCCACCAGGAAGAGGAATTAACCAAAGGCTCAGCGTGCCGTTCCGGAACCAGATTAGGGCCTGAAGCCATCCTGCGGTGTTGCGGCCAGGTCACAAGAAAGCGAGTTGAAGAAAGGAGCTCAGGGGCACTGTAATTCACAAACCTGCAGAGTTATAAATGACAGCTATCGTCCAAAAATAGACTGAAGTAAGGCTGCCAAGAGGACTTGAAAGCGGGGCAGAATTGCAGGAAACCGATTTCAGGAGGTAGACTGGAATTGCATTGAAAGCATAGGAAAAGAGGCAGAACGTCCACAATGATGCACTTGGCCAAAAAGGGCGTATGCGTTTTTTCCTGAATATATTCAGGAAAAAACGCATACGCCGTTTTTGGCCAACCAAGCAAGCAAGCAAAGGAAATCTGCACTACAATGAAGTCTCACTTCCCCCTGGTCAAAAGGGCCATCTGAAAAAAGTGTAAAATCCAGAAAGGCAGGACAGGCCATTGAGAACTGGGAGCCTTGTTATGCTGATGGGCGGGATGTAAATTGCCAACAGACACTTGGGAGAAGTGTATGGTGTTTCCTGAAACATCTAAAAAACAAAGCAACAGAGCCTAGGGCACTTCCACTTATGGTCCTATAGCTTAGGGAAATTAAAATCAAAAAGACACAGCCACCCCAAAGTTTGGAACGGCTCTGTTTACAAGAACCTCGTTTACAGTACAAGTTCAACATCGCAGAAAGTGAAAAATGGATAAAGAACTTGTGGTACTTACGTACAATGCAGTATCACTCAACAATGAAATCTATGTCATCAGGCACGTAGCAGCATAATGAGTAGATTCAGGTACGATGATTCTAACTGAAATAAGTCACACAGAAAAAGAAACATCATAAGATATCACTAATACACGGAATGTAAACATGGCTACACAGGAACTGAATTCCAAAACAGAACAGGTTCTCAAATTTAGAAAACCAACTTATGCTTGCTTAAGGGGAAAGGTGAGTTGGGTTGCTGCATAAAACCAGAGATTGAAATGAGCACAGATAAAGTTCCTTAAGCCAAATATGGAATAGACAAGAGCCACTCCTTGCTCAACGAAATGGACTCAACACCGCATATTAAACGCCTAAGAATGTACCTGACTAGTAAGTATCTTAAAACCTATGGATTGCTATGTCTCCGAAAGAGAATCAAGCATGTGTACAGGGGCATAAACGCAGCAGTGATAGGATTGGAGAGGTTCGGTGAGCAAATGAAGACCCTTTGAAGTCATATTGCATGGTACCCATTCCACGGGTTTCAATTACCCAGGTTTTAGGTATTCTTCCTTCAGCTAACACATGCATGTGGAACCCAGAGTATGACCAACCATGTGATCGGGAGACGTGTTCAAATATGTCTCAGTTTTCCTCCCCTGGTACTCGGGTGCAACATTCCAGACGCTTTACTAACACTCTCCCCACTTGGAGAGTCAGCGCCTTTAACCTCCTGTTTGGCCCAGTTTGCAATTTCTGCGGAAGATGAACAGGAATAGCGAGAACCAATGAGAGGCTAGCTGGAGGTGTCTGGACGGGCAAATTTAACTCTCATTTCCCAACAGGAAGAGGAAATAACCAAAGGCTCAGCGTGCCGTACCGGAACCAGATTAGGGCCTGAAGCCATCCTGCGGTGTTGCGGCCAGCTCAAAAGAAAGCGAGTTGAAGAAAGGAGCTCAGGGGCACTGTAATTCACAAACCTGCAGAGTTATAAATGACAGCTATCGTCCAAAAATAGACTGAAGTAAGGCTGCCAAGAGGACTTGAAAGCGGGGCAGAATTGCAGGAAACCGATTTCAGGAGGTAGACTGAAATTGCATTGAAAGCATAGGAAAAGAGGCAGAACGTCCACAATGATGCACTTGGCCAAAAAGGGCGTATGCGTTTTTTCCAGAATATATTCAGGAAAAAACGCATATGCCCTTTTTGGCCAACCAAGCAAGCTTGCAAAGGAAATCTGCACTACAATGAAGTCTCACTTCCCCCTGGTTAAAAGGGCCATCTGAAAAAAGTGTAAAATCCAGAAAGGCAGGACAGGCCATGGAGAACTGGGAGCCTTGTTATGCTGATGGGCGGGATGTAAATTGCCAACAACCACTCGGGAGAAGTGTATGGTGTTTCCTGAAACATCTAAAAAACAAAGCAACAGAGCCTAGGGCACTGCCACTTATGGTCCTATAGCTTAGGGAAATTAAAATAAAAGAGACACAGCCACCCCAAAGTTTGGGACGGCTCTGTTTACAAGAACCTCGTTTACAGTACAAGTTCAACATCGCAGAAAGTGAAAAATGGATAAAGAAGTTGTGGTATTTACTTACAAAGCAATATCACTCAGCAATGAAATCTATGTCATCAGGCCCTTAGCATCACAATGAGTGGATTCAGGTATGATGATTCTAACTGAAATAAGTCACACAGAAAAAGAAACATCATAAGATATCAGTAATACACGGAATGTAAACTTGGCTACACAGGAACTGAATTACAGAACAGAACAGGGTCTCAAATTTAGAAAACCAACTTATGGTTGCTTAAGGGGAAAGGTGAGTTGGGGTGCTGCATAAAACCAGAGATTGAAATGAGTACAGATAAAGTTCCTTAAGTCAAATATGGAATAGACAAGAGCTACTCCTTGCTCAACGAAATGGACTCAACACCGCATATTAAACGTCTAAGAATGTACCTGACTAGTAAGTATCTTAAAACCTATGGATTGCTATGTGTCCGAAAGAGAATCAAGCATGTGTACAGGGGCATAAACGCAGCAGCGATAGGATTGGAGAGGTTCGGTGAGCAAATGAAGACCCTTTGAAGTCATATTGCATGGTACCCATTCCACGGGTCTCAACTCTCCAGGTTTAAGGTATTCTTCCTTCAGCTAAAACATGCATGTGGAACCCAAGTATGATCAACCATGTGAACGGGAGACGTGTTCAAATATGTCTCAGTTTTCCTCCCCTGGTACTCGGGTGCAACATTCCAGACGCTTTACTAACACTCTCCCCACTTGGAGAGTCAGCGCCTTTAACCTCCTGTTTGGCCCAGTTTGCAATTTCTGCGGAAGATGAACAGAAATAGCGAGAACCAATGAGAGACTAGCTGGAGGTGTCTGGACGGGCAAATTTAACTCTCATTTCCCACCAGGAAGAGGAAATAACCAAAGGCTCAGCGTGCCGTGCCGGAACCAGATTAGGGCCTGAAGCCATCCTGCGGTGTTGCGGCCAGGTCACAAGAAAGCGAGTTGAAGAAAGGAGCTCAGGGGCACTGTAATTCACAAACCTGCAGAGTTATAAATGACAGCTATCATCCAAAAATAGACTGAAGTAAGGCTGCCAAGAGGACTTGAAAGCGGGGCAGAATTGCAGGAAACCGATTTCAGGAGGTAGACTGGAATTGCATTGAAAGCATAGGAAAAGAGGCAGAACGTCCACAATGATGCACTTGGCCAAAAAGGGCGTATGCGTTTTTTCCTGAATATATTCAGGAAAAAACGCATACGCCCTTTTTGGCCAACCAAGCAAGCTTGCAAAGGAAATCTGCACTACAATGAAGTCTCACTTCCCCCCGGTCAAAAGGGCTATCTGAAAAAAGTGTAAAATCCAGAAAGGCAGGACAGGCCATGGAGAACTGGGAGCCTTGTTATGCTGATGGGCGGGATGTAAATTGCCAACAACCACTCGGGAGAAGTGTATGGTGTTTCCTGAAACATCTAAAAAACAAAGCAACAGAACCTAGGGCACTTCCACTTATGGTCCTATAGCTTAGGGAAATTAAAATCAAAAAGACACAGCCACCCCAAAGTTTGGAACGGCTCTGTTTACAAGAACCTCGTTTACAGTACAAGTTCAACATCGCAGAAAGTGAAAAATGGAAAGAAGTTGTGGTATTTACTTACAAAGCAATATCACTCAGCAATGAAATCTGTGTCATCAGGCCCTTAGCAGCACAATGAGTGGATTCAGGTATGATGATTCTAACTGAAGTAAGTCACACAGAAAAAGAAACATCATAAGATATCAGTAATACACGGAATGTAAACTTGGCTACACAGGAACTGAATTACAGAACAGAACAGGGTCTCAAATTTAGAAAACCAACTTATGCTTGCTTAAGGGTAAAGGTGAGTTGGGGTGCTGCATAAACCACAGATTGAAATGAGCACAGATAAAGTTCCTTAAGTCAAATATGGAATAGACAAGAGCTACTCCTTGCTCAACGAAATGGACTCAACACCGCATATTAAACGCCTTAGAATGTACCTGACTAGTAAGTATCTTAAAACCTATGGATTGCTATGTCTCCGAAAGAGAATCAAGCGTGTGTACAGGGGCATAAACTGAGCAGTGATAGGATTGGAGAGGTTCGGTGAGCAAATGAAGACCCTTTGAAGTCATATTGCATGGTACCCATTCCACGGGTCTCAACTCTCCAGGTTTAAGGTATTCTTCCTTCAGCTAAAACATGCATGTGGAACCCAAGTATGATCAACCATGTGAACGGGAGACGTGTTCAAATATGTCTCAGTTTTCCTCCCCTGGTACTCGGGTGCAACATTCCAGACGCTTTACTAACACTCTCCCCACTTGGAGAGTCAGTCCCTTTAACCTACTGTTTGGCCCAGTTTGCAATTTCTGTGGAAGATGAACAGGAATAGCGAGAACCAATGAGAGGCTAGCTGGAGGTGTCTGGACGGGCTAATTTAACTCTCATTTCCCACCAGGAAGAGGAAATAACCAAAGGCTAAGCGTGCCGTGCCGGAACCAGATTAGGGCCTGAAGCCATCCTGCGGTGTTGCGGCCAGGTCAAAAGAAAGCGAGTTGAAGAAAGGAGCTCAGGGGCACTGTAATTCACAAACCTGCAGAGTTATAAATGACAGCTATCGTCCAAAAATAGACTGAAGTAAGGCTGCCAAGAGGACTTGAAAGTGGGGCAGAATTGCAGGAAACCGATTTCAGGAGGTAGACTGGAATTGCATTGAAAGCATAGGAAAAAAGGCAGAACGTCCACAATGATGCACTTGGCCAAAAAGGGCGTATGCGTTTTTTCCTGAATATATTCAGGAAAAAACGCATACGCCCTATTTGGCCAACCAAGCAAGCTTGCAAAGGAAATCTGCACTACAATGAAGTCTCACTTCCCCCCGGTCAAAAGGGCCATCTGAAAAAAGTGTAAAATCCAGAAAGGCAGGACAGGCCATGGAGAACTGGGAGCCTTGTTATGCTGATGGGCGGGATGTAAATTGCCAACAACCACTCGGGAGAAGTGTATGGTGTTTCCTGAAACATCTAAAAAACAAAGCAACAGAGCCTAGGGCACTTCCACTTATGGTCCTATAGCTTAGGGAAATTAAAATCAAAAAGACACAGCCACCCCAAAGTTTGGAACAGCTCTGTTTACAAGAACCTCGTTTACAGTACAAGTTCAACATCGCAGAAAGTGAAAAATGGATAAAGAAGTTGTGGTATTTACTTACAAAGCAATATCACTCAGCAATGAAATCTGTGTCATCAGGCCCTTAGCAGCACAATGAGTGGATTCAGGTATAATGATTCTAACTGAAATAAGTCACACAGAAAAAGAAACATCATAAGATATCAGTAATACACGGAATGTAAACTTGGCTACACAGGAACTGAATTACAGAACAGAACAGGGTCTCAAATTTAGAAAACCAACTTATTCTTGCTTAAGGGTAAAGGTGAGTTGGGGTGCAGCATAAAACCAGAGACTGAAATGAGCACAGATAAAGTTCCTTAAGCCAAATATGGAATAGACAAGAGCTACTCCTTGCTCAACGAAATGGACTCAACACCGCATATTAAACGCCTAAGAATGTACCTGACTAGTAACTATCTTAAAACCTATGGATTTCTATGTCTCCGAAAGAGAATCAAGCATGTGTACAGGGGCATAAAGGCAGCAGTGATAGGATTGGAGAGGTTCGGTGAGCAAATGAAGACCCTTTGAAGTCATATTGCATGGTACCCATTCCACGGGTCTCAACTCTCCAGGTTTAAGGTATTCTTCCTTCAGCTAAAACATGCATGTGGAACCCAAGTATGATCAACCATGTGAACGGGAGACGTGTTCAAATATGTCTCAGTTTTCCTCCCCTGGTACTCGGGTGCAACATTCCAGACGCTTTACTAATACTCTCCCCACTTGGAGTGTCCGTGCCTTTAACCTCCTGTTTGGCCCAGTTTGCAATTTCTGCGGAAGATGAACAGAAATAGCGAGAACCAATGAGAGACAAGCTGGAGGTGTCTGGACGGGCAAATTTAACTCTCATTTCCCACCAGGAAGAGGAAATAACCAAAGGCTCAGCGTGCCGTGCCGGAACCAGATTAGGGCCTGAAGCCATCCTGCGGTGTTGCGGCCAGGTCACAGGAAAGCGAGTTGAAGAAAGGAGCTCAGGGGCACTGTAATTCACAAACCTGCAGAGTTATAAATGACAGCTATCGTCCAAAAATAGACTGAAGTAAGGCTGCCAAGAGGACTTGAAAGTGGGGCAGAATTGCAGGAAACCGATTTCAGGAGTTAGACTGGAATTGCATTGAAAGCATAGGAAAAGAGGCAGAACGTCCACAATGATGCACTTGGCCAAAAAGGGCGTATGCGTTTTTTCCTGAATATATTCAGGAAAAAACGCATACGCTCTTTTTGGCCAACCAAGCAAGCTTGCAAAGGAAATCTGCACTACAATGAAGTCTCACTTCCCCCCGGTCAAAAGGGCCATCTGAAAAAAGTGTAAAATCCAGAAAGGCAGGACAGGCCATGGAGAACTGGGAGCCTTGTTATGCTGATGGGCGGGATGTAAATTGCCAACAACCACTCGGGAGAAGTGTATGGTGTTTCCTGAAACATCTAAAAAACAAAGCAACAGAACCTAGGGCACTTCCACTTATGGTCCTATAGCTTAGGGAAATTAAAATCAAAAAGACACAGCCACCCCAAAGTTTGGAACGGCTCTGTTTACAAGAACCTCGTTTACAGTACAAGTTCAACATCGCAGAAAGTGAAAAATGGATAAAGAAGTTGTGGTATTTACTTACAAAGCAATATCACTCAGCAATGAAATCTGTGTCATCAGGCCCTTAGCAGCACAATGAGTGGATTCAGGTATGATGATTCTAACTGAAATAAGTCACACAGAAAAAGAAACATCATAAGATATCAGTAATACACGGAATGTAAACTTGGCTACACAGGAACTGAATTACAGAACAGAACAGGGTCTCAAATTTAGAAAACCAACTTATTCTTGCTTAAGGGTAAAGGTGAGTTGGGGTGCAGCATAAAACCAGAGACTGAAATGAGCACAGATAAAGTTCCTTAAGCCAAATATGGAATAGACAAGAGCTACTCCTTGCTCAACGAAATGGACTCAACACCGCATATTAAACGCCTAAGAATGTACCTGACTAGTAAGTATCTTAAAACCTATGGATTGCTATGTCTCCGAAAGAGAATCAAGCATGTGTACAGGGGCATAAACGCAGCAGTGATAGGATTGGAGAGGTTCGGTGAGCAAATGAAGACCCTTTGAAGTCATATTGCATGGTACCCATTCCACGGGTTTCAACTACCCAGGTTTAAGGTATTCTTCCTTCAGCTAAAACATGCATGTGGAACCTAGAGTATGATCAACCATGTGATCGGGAGACGTGTTCAAATATGTCTCAGTTTTCCTCCCCTGGTACTCGGGTGCAACATTCCAGACGCTTTACTAACACTCTCCCCACTTGGAGAGTCAGTCCCTTTAACCTCCTGTTTGGCCCAGTTTGCAATTTCTGCGGAAGATGAACAGGAATAACGAAAACCAATGAGAGGCTAGCTGGAGGTGTCTGGACGGGCAAATTTAACTCTCATTTCCCACCAGGAAGAGGAATTAACCAAAGGCTCAGCATGCCGTGCCGGAACCAGATTAGGGCCTGAAGCCATCCTGCGGTGTTGCGGCCAGGTCACAAGAAAGCGAGTTGAAGAAAGGAGCTCAGGGGCACTGTAATTCACAAACCTGCAGAGTTATAAATGACAGCTATCGTCCAAAAATAGACTGAAGTAAGGCTGCCAAGAGGACTTGAAAGCGGGGCAGAATTGCAGGAAACCGATTTCAGGAGGTAGACTGGAATTGCATTGAAAGCATAGGAAAAGAGGCAGAACGTCCACAATGATGCACTTGGCCAAAAAGGGCGTATGCGTTTTTTCCTGAATATATTCAGGAAAAAACGCATACGCCCTTTTTGGCCAACCAAGCAAGCTTGCAAAGGAAATCTGCACTACAATGAAGTCTCACTTCCCCCCGGTCAAAAGGGCCATCTGAAAAAAGTGTAAAATCCAGAAAGGCAGGACAGGCCATGGAGAACTGGGAGCCTTGTTATGCTGATGGGCGGGATGTAAATTGCCAACAACCACTCGGGAGAAGTGTATGGTGTTTCCTGAAACATCTAAAAAACAAAGCAACAGAGCCTAGGGCACTTCCACTTATGGTCCTATAGCTTAGGGAATTTAAAATCAAAAAGACACAGCCACCCCAAAGTTTGGAACGGCTCTGTTTACAAGAACCTCGTTTACAGTACAAGTTCAACATCGCAGAAAGTGAAAAATGGATAAAAAAAGTTGTGGTATTTACTTACAAAGCAATATCACTCAGCAATGAAATCTGTGTCATCAGGCCATTAGCAGCACAATGAGTGGATTCAGGTATGATGATTCTAACTGAAGTAAGTCACACAGAAAAAGAAACATCATAAGATATCAGTAATACACGGAATGTAAACTTGGCTACACAGGAACTGAATTACAGAACAGAACAGGGTCTCAAACTAAGAAAACCAACTTATGCTTGCTTAAGGGAAAAGGTGAGTTGGGGTGCTGCATAAAACCAGAGATTGAAATGAGCACAGATAAAGTTCCTTAAGTCAAATATGGAATAGACAAGAGCTACTCCTTGCTCAACGAAATGGACTCAACACCGCATATTAAACGCCTAAAAATGTACCTGACTAGTAAGTATCGTAAAACCTATGGATTGCTATGTCTCCGAAAGAGAATCAAGCATGTGTACAGGGGCATAAACGCAGCAGTGATAGGATTGGAGAGGTTCGGTGAGCAAATGAAGACCCTTTGAAGTCATATTGCATGGTACCCATTCCACGGGTCTCAACTCTCCAGGTTTAAGGTATTCTTCCTTCAGCTAAAACATGCATGTGGAACCCAAGTATGATCAACCATGTGAACGGGAGACGTGTTCAAATATGTCTCAGTTTTCCTCCCCTGGTACTCGGGTGCAACATTCCAGACGCTTTACTAACACTCTCCCCACTTGGAGAGTCAGCGCCTTTAACCTCCTGTTTGGCCCAGTTTGCAATTTCTGTGGAAGATGAACAGGAATAGCGAGAACAAATGAGAGGCTAGCTGGAGGTGTCTGGACGGGCAAATTTAACTCTCATTTCCCACCAGGAAGAGGAAATAACCAAAGGCTCAGCGTGCCGTACCGGAACCAGATTAGGGCCTGAAGCCATCCTGCGGTGTTGCGGCCAGGTCACAAGAAAGCGAGTTGAAGAAAGGAGCTCAGGGGCACTGTAATTCACAAACCTGCAGAGTTATAAATGACAGCTATCGTCCAAAAATAGACTGAAGTAAGGCTGCCAAGAGGACTTGAAAGCGGGGCAGAATTGCAGGAAACCGATTTCAGGAGGTAGACTGGAATTGCATTGAAAGCATAGGAAAAGAGGCAGAACGTCCACAATGATGCACTTGGCCAAAAAGGGCATATGCGTTTTTTCCTGAATATATTCAGGAAAAAACGCATACGCCCTTTTTGGCCAACCAAGCAAGCTTGCAAAGGAAATCTGCACTACAATGAAGTCTCACTTCCCCCCGGTCAAAAGGGCCATCTGAAAAAAGTGTAAAATCCAGAAAGGCAGGACAGGCCATGGAGAACTGGGAGCCTTGTTATGCTGATGGGCGGGATGTAAATTGCCAACAACCACTCGGGAGAAGTGTATGGTGTTTCCTGAAACATCTAAAAAACAAAGCAACAGAACCTAGGGCACTTCCACTTATGGTCCTATAGCTTAGGGAAATTAAAATCAAAAAGACACAGCCACCCCAAAGTTTGGAACGGCTCTGTTTACAAGAACCTCGTTTACAGTACAAGTTCAACATCGCAGAAAGTGAAAAATGGATAAAGAAGTTGTGGTATTTACTTACAAAGCAATATCACTCAGCAATGAAATCTGTGTCATCAGGCCCTTAGCAGCACAATGAGTGGATTCAGGTATGATGATTCTAACTGAAATAAGTCACACAGAAAAAGAAACATCATAAGATATCAGTAATACACGGAATGTAAACTTGGCTACACAGGAACTGAATTACAGAACAGAACAGGGTCTCAAATTTAGAAAACCAACTTATTCTTGCTTAAGGGTAAAGGTGAGTTGGGGTGCAGCATAAAACCAGAGACTGAAATGAGCACAGATAAAGTTCCTTAAGCCAAATATGGAATAGACAAGAGCTACTCCTTGCTCAACGAAATGGACTCAACACCGCATATTAAACGCCTAAGAATGTACCTGACTAGTAAGTATCTTAAAACCTATGGATTGCTATGTCTCCGAAAGAGAATCAAGCATGTGTACAGGGGCATAAACGCAGCAGTGATAGGATTGGAGAGGTTCGGTGAGCAAATGAAGACCCTTTGAAGTCATATTGCATGGTACCCATTCCACGGGTTTCAACTACCCAGGTTTAAGGTATTCTTCCTTCAGCTAAAACATGCATGTGGAACCTAGAGTATGATCAACCATGTGATCGGGAGACGTGTTCAAATATGTCTCAGTTTTCCTCCCCTGGTACTCGGGTGCAACATTCCAGACGCTTTACTAACACTCTCCCCACTTGGAGAGTCAGTCCCTTTAACCTCCTGTTTGGCCCAGTTTGCAATTTCTGCGGAAGATGAACAGGAATAACGAAAACCAATGAGAGGCTAGCTGGAGGTGTCTGGACGGGCAAATTTAACTCTCATTTCCCACCAGGAAGAGGAATTAACCAAAGGCTCAGCATGCCGTGCCGGAACCAGATTAGGGCCTGAAGCCATCCTGCGGTGTTGCGGCCAGGTCACAAGAAAGCGAGTTGAAGAAAGGAGCTCAGGGGCACTGTAATTCACAAACCTGCAGAGTTATAAATGACAGCTATCGTCCAAAAATAGACTGAAGTAAGGCTGCCAAGAGGACTTGAAAGCGGGGCAGAATTGCAGGAAACCGATTTCAGGAGGTAGACTGGAATTGCATTGAAAGCATAGGAAAAGAGGCAGAACGTCCACAATGATGCACTTGGCCAAAAAGGGCGTATGCGTTTTTTCCTGAATATATTCAGGAAAAAACGCATACGCCCTTTTTGGCCAACCAAGCAAGCTTGCAAAGGAAATCTGCACTACAATGAAGTCTCACTTCCCCCCGGTCAAAAGGGCCATCTGAAAAAAGTGTAAAATCCAGAAAGGCAGGACAGGCCATGGAGAACTGGGAGCCTTGTTATGCTGATGGGCGGGATGTAAATTGCCAACAACCACTCGGGAGAAGTGTATGGTGTTTCCTGAAACATCTAAAAAACAAAGCAACAGAGCCTAGGGCACTTCCACTTATGGTCCTATAGCTTAGGGAATTTAAAATCAAAAAGACACAGCCACCCCAAAGTTTGGAACGGCTCTGTTTACAAGAACCTCGTTTACAGTACAAGTTCAACATCGCAGAAAGTGAAAAATGGATAAAAAAAGTTGTGGTATTTACTTACAAAGCAATATCACTCAGCAATGAAATCTGTGTCATCAGGCCATTAGCAGCACAATGAGTGGATTCAGGTATGATGATTCTAACTGAAGTAAGTCACACAGAAAAAGAAACATCATAAGATATCAGTAATACACGGAATGTAAACTTGGCTACACAGGAACTGAATTACAGAACAGAACAGGGTCTCAAACTAAGAAAACCAACTTATGCTTGCTTAAGGGAAAAGGTGAGTTGGGGTGCTGCATAAAACCAGAGATTGAAATGAGCACAGATAAAGTTCCTTAAGTCAAATATGGAATAGACAAGAGCTACTCCTTGCTCAACGAAATGGACTCAACACCGCATATTAAACGCCTAAAAATGTACCTGACTAGTAAGTATCGTAAAACCTATGGATTGCTATGTCTCCGAAAGAGAATCAAGCATGTGTACAGGGGCATAAACGCAGCAGTGATAGGATTGGAGAGGTTCGGTGAGCAAATGAAGACCCTTTGAAGTCATATTGCATGGTACCCATTCCACGGGTCTCAACTCTCCAGGTTTAAGGTATTCTTCCTTCAGCTAAAACATGCATGTGGAACCCAAGTATGATCAACCATGTGAACGGGAGACGTGTTCAAATATGTCTCAGTTTTCCTCCCCTGGTACTCGGGTGCAACATTCCAGACGCTTTACTAACACTCTCCCCACTTGGAGAGTCAGCGCCTTTAACCTCCTGTTTGGCCCAGTTTGCAATTTCTGTGGAAGATGAACAGGAATAGCGAGAACCAATGAGAGGCTAGCTGGAGGTGTCTGGACGGGCAAATTTAACTCTCATTTCCCACCAGGAAGAGGAAATAACCAAAGGCTCAGCGTGCCGTACCGGAACCAGATTAGGGCCTGAAGCCATCCTGCGGTGTTGCGGCCAGGTCACAAGAAAGCGAGTTGAAGAAAGGAGCTCAGGGGCACTGTAATTCACAAACCTGCAGAGTTATAAATGACAGCTATCGTCCAAAAATAGACTGAAGTAAGGCTGCCAAGAGGACTTGAAAGCGGGGCAGAATTGCAGGAAACCGATTTCAGGAGGTAGACTGGAATTGCATTGAAAGCATAGGAAAAGAGGCAGAACGTCCACAATGATGCACTTGGCCAAAAAGGGCATATGCGTTTTTTCCTGAATATATTCAGGAAAAAACGCATACGCCCTTTTTGGACAACCAAGCAAGCTTGCAAAGGAAATCTGCACTACAATGAAGTCTCACTTCCCCCCGGTCAAAAGGGCCATCTGAAAAAAGTGTAAAATCCAGAAAGGCAGGACAGGCCATTGAGAACTGGGAGCCTTGTTATGCTGATGGGCGGGATGTAAATTGCCAACAGACACTCGGGAGAAGTGTATGGTGTTTCCTGAAACATCTAAAAAACAAAGCAACAGAGCCTAGTGCACTTCCACTTATGGTCCTATAGCTTAGGGAAATTAAAATCAAAAAGACACAGCCACCCCAAAGTTTGGGACGCCTCTGTTTACAAGAACCTCGTTTACAGTACAAGTTCAACATCGCAGAAAGTGAAAAATGGATAAAGAAGTTGTGGTATTTACTTACAAAGCAATATCACTCAGCAATGAAATCTGTGTCATCAGGCCCTTAGCAGCACAATGAGTGGATTCAGGTATGATGATTCTAACTGAAGTAAGTCACACAGAAAAAGAAACATCATAAGATATCAGTAATACACGGAATGTAAACTTGGCTACACAGGAACTGAATTACAGAACAGAACAGGGTCTCAAATTTAGAAAACCAACTATGCTTGCTTAAGGGTAAAGGTGAGTTGGGGTGCTGCATAAAACCAGAGATTGAAATGAGCACAGATAAAGTTCCTTAAGTCAAATATGGAATAGACAAGAGCTACTCCTTGCTCAACGAAATGGACTCAACACCGCATATTAAACGCCTAAGAATGTGCCTGACTAGTAAGTATCTTAAAACCTATGGATTGCTATGTCTCCGAAAGAGAATCAAGCATGTGTACAGGGGCATAAACGCAGCAGTGATAGGATTGGAGAGGTTCGGTGAGCAAATGAAGACCCTTTGAAGTCATATTGCATGGTACCCATTACACGGGTCTTAACTCTCCAGGTTTAAGGTATTCTTCCTTCAGCTAAAACATGCATGTGGAACCCAAGTATGATCAACCATGTGAACGGGAGACGTGTTCAAATATGTCTCAGTTTTCCTCCCCTGGTACTCGGGTGCAACATTCCAGACGCTTTACTAACACTCTCCCCACTTGGAGAGTCAGCGCCTTTAACATCCTGTTTGGCCCAGTTTGCAATTTCTGCGGAAGATGAACAGGAATAGCGAGAACCAATGAGAGACTAGCTGGAGGTGTCTGGACGGGCAAATTTAACTCTCATTTCCCACCAGGAAGAGGAAATAACCAAAGGCTCAGCGTGCCGTGCCGGAACCAGATTAGGGCCTGAAGCCATCCTGCGGTGTTGCGGCCAGGTCACAAGAAAGCAAGTTGAAGAAAGGAGCTCAAGGGCACTGTAATTCTCAAACCTGCAGAGTTATAAATGACAGCTATCGTCCAAAAATAGACTGAAGTAAGGCTGCCAAGAGGACTTGAAAGCGGGGCAGAATTGCAAGAAATCGATTTCAAGAGGTAGACTGGAATTGCATTGAAAGCATAGGAAAAGAGGCAGAACGTCCACAATGATGCACTTGGCCAAAAAGGGCGTATGTGTTTTTTCCTGAATATATTCAGGAAAAAACGCATACGCCCTTTTTGGCCAACCAAGCAAGCTTGCAAAGGAAATCTGCACTACAATGAAGTCTCACTTCCCACCGGTCAAAAGGGCCATCTGAAAAAAGTGTAAAATCCAGAAAGGCAGGACAGGCCATGGAGAACTGGGAGCCTTGTTATGCTGATGGGCGGGATGTAAATTGCCAACAGACACTCGGGAGAAGTGTATGGTGTTTCCTGAAACATCTAAAAAACAAAGCAACAGAGCCTAGGGCACTGCCACTTATGGTCTTATAGCTTAGGGAAATTAAAATCAAAAAGACACAGCCACCCCAAAGTTTGGGACGCCTCTGTTTACAAGAACCTCGTTTACAGTACAAGTTCAACATCGCAGAAAGTGAAAAATGGATAAAGAAGTTGTGGTATTTACTTACAAAGCAATATCACTCAGCAATGAAATCTATGTCATCAGGCCCTTAGCATCACAATGAGTGGATTCAGGTATGATGATTCTAACTGAAATAAGTCACACAGAAAAAGAAACATCATAAGATATCAGTAATACACGGAATGTAAACTTGGCTACACAGGAACTGAATTACAGAACAGAACAGGGTCTCAAATTTAGAAAACCAACTTATGCTTGCTTAAGGGTAAAGGTGAGTTGGGGTGCTGCATAAAACCAGAGATTGAAATGAGCACAGATAAAGTTCCTTAAGTCAAATATGGAATAGACAAGAGCTACTCCTTGCTCAACGAAATGGACTCAACACCGCATATTAAACGCCTAAGAATGTACCTGACTAGTAAGTATCTTAAAACCTATGGATTGCTATGTCTCCAAAAGAGAATCAAGCATGTGTACAGGGGCATAAACGCAGCAGTGATAGGATTGGAGAGGTTCGGTGAGCAAATGAAGACCCTTTGAAGTCATATTGCATGGTACCCATTCCACGGGTCTCAACTCTCCAGGTTTAAGGTATTCTTCCTTCAGCTAAAACATGCATGTGGAACCCAAGTATGATCAACCATGTGAACGGGAGACGTGTTCAAATATGTCTCAGTTTTCCTCCCCTGGTACTCGGGTGCAACATTCCAGACGCTTTACTAACACTCTCCCCACTTGGAGAGTCAGTCCCTTTAACCTCCTGTTTGGCCCAGTTTGCAATTTCTGCGGAAGATGAACAGGAATAGCGAGAACCAATGAGAGGCTAGCTGGAGGTGTCTGGACGGGCAAATTTAACTCTCATTTCCCACCAGGAAGAGGAATTAAGCAAAGGCTAGGCATGCCGGGCCGGATCCAGATTAGGGCCTGAAGCCATCCTGCGGTGTTGCGGCCAGGTCACAAGAAAGCGAGTTGAAGAAAGGAGCTCAGGGGCACTGTAATTCACAAACCTGCAGAGTTATAAATGACAGCTATCGTCCAAAAATAGACTGAAGTAAGGCTGCCAAGAGGACTTGAAAGCGGGGCAGAATTGCAGGAAACCGATTTCAGGAGGTAGACTGGAATTGCATTGAAAGCATAGGAAAAGAGGCAGAACGTCCACAATGATGCACTTGGCCAAAAAGGGCGTATGCGTTTTTTCCTGAATATATTCAGGAAAAAACACATACGCCCTTTTTGGCCAACCAAGCAAGCTTGCAAAGGAAATCTGCACTACAATGAAGTCTCACTTCCCCCCGGTCAAAAGGGCCATCTGAAAAAAGTGTAAAATCCAGAAAGGCAGGACAGGCCATGGAGAACTGGGAGCCTTGTTATGCTGATGGGCGGGATGTAAATTGCCAACAACCACTCGGGAGAAGTGTATGGTGTTTCCTGAAACATCTAAAAAACAAAGCAACAGAACCTAGGGCACTGCCACTTATGGTCCTATAGCTTAGGGAAATTAAAATCAAAAAGACACAGCCACCCCAAAGTTTGGAATGGCTCTGTTTACAAGAACCTCGTTTACAGTACAAGTTCAACATCGCAGAAAGTGAAAAATGGATAAAGAAGTTGTGGTATTTACTTACAAAGCAATATCACTCAGCAATGAAATCTGTGTCATCAGGTCCTTAGCAGCACAATGAGTGGATTCAGGTATGATGATTCTAACTGAAATAAGTCACACAGAAAAAGAAACATCATAAGATATCAGTAATACACGGAATGTAAACTTGGCTACACAGGAACTGAATTACAGAACAGAACAGGGTCTCAAATTTAGAAAACCAACTTATGCTTGCTTAAGGGGAAAGGTGAGTTGGGGTGCTGTATAAAACCTGAGATTGAAATGAGCACAGATAAAGTTCCTTAAGTCAAATATGGAATAGACAAGAGCTACTCCTTGCTCAACGAAATGGACTCAACACCGCATATTAAACGCCTAAGAATGTACCTGACTAGTAAGTATCGTAAAACCTATGGATTGCTATGTCTCCGAAAGAGAATCAAGCATGTGTACAGGGGCATAAACGCAGCAGTGATAGGATTGGAGAGGTTCGGTGAGCAAATGAAGACCCTTTGAAGTCATATTGCATGGTACCCATTCCACGGGTCTCAACTCTCCAGGTTTAAGGTATTCTTCCTTCAGCTAAAACATGCATGTGGAACCCAAGTATGATCAACCATGTGAACGGGAGACGTGTTCAAATATGTCTCAGTTTTCCTCCCCTGGTACTCGGGTGCAACATTCCAGACGCTTTACTAACACTCTCCTCACTTGGAGAGTCAGCGCCTTTAACCTACTGTTTGGCCCAGTTTGCAATTTCTGCGGAAGATGAACAGGAATAAAAAACGCATACGCCATTTTTGGCCAACCAAGCAAGCTTGCAAAGGAAATCTGCACTACAATGAAGTTTCACTTCCCCCCGGTCAAAAGGGCCATCTGAAAAAAGTGTAAAATCCAGAAAGGCAGGACAGGCCATGGAGAACTGGGAGCCTTGTTATGCTGATGGGCGGGATGTAAATTGCCAACAACCACTTGGGAGAAGTGTATGGTGTTTCCTGAAACATCTAAAAAACAAAGCAACAGAACCTAGGGCACTTCCACTTATGGTCCTATAGCTTAGGGAAATTAAAATCAAAAAGACACAGCCACCCCAAAGTTTGGAACGGCTCTGTTTATAAGAACCTCGTTTACAGTACAAGTTCAACATCGCAGAAAGTGAAAAATGGATAAAGAAGTTGTGGTATTCACTTACAAAGCAATATCACTCAGCAATGAAATCTGTGTCATCAGGCCCTTAGCAGCACAATGAGTGGATTCAGGTATGATGATTCTAACTGAAATAAGTCACACAGAAAAAGAAACATCATAAGATATCAGTAATACACGGAATGTAAACTTGGCTACACAGGAACTGAATTACAGAACAGAACAGGGTCTCAAATTTAGAAAACCAACTTATGCTTGCTTAAGGGGAAAGGTGAGTTGGGGTGCTGCATAAAACCAGAGATTGAAATGAGCACAGATAAAGTTCCTTAAGTCAAATATGGAATAGACAAGAGCTACTCCTTGCTCAACGAAATGGACTCAACACCGCATATTAAACGTCTAAGAATGTACCTGACTAGTAAGTATCTTAAAACCTATGGATTGCTATGTCTCCGAAAGAGAATCAAGCATGTGTACAGGGGCATAAACGCAGCAGTGATAGGATTGGAGAGGTTCGGTGAGCAAATAAAGACCCTTTGAAGTCATATTGCATGGTACCCATTCCACGGGTTTCAACTACCCAGTTTTAAGGTATTCTTCCTTCAGCTAAAACATGCATGTGGAACCTAGAGTATGATCAACCATGTGATCGGGAGACGTGTTCAAATATGTCTCAGTTTTCCTCCCCTGGTACTCGGGTGCAACATTCCAGACGCTTTACTAACACTCTCCCCACTTGGAGAGTCAGTCCCTTTAACCTCCTGTTTGGCCCAGTTTGCAATTTCTGCGGAAGATGAACAGGAATAGCGAGAACCAATGAGAGGCTAGCTGGAGGTGTCTGGACGGGCAAATTTAACTCTCATTTTCCACCAGGAAGAGGAATTAACCAAAGGCTCAGCATGCCGGGCCGGATCCAGATTAGGGCCTGAAGCCATCCTGCGGTGTTGCGGCCAGGTCACAAGAAAGCGAGTTGAAGAAAGGAGCTCAGGGGCACTGTAATTCACAAACCTGCAGAGTTATAAATGACAGCTATCGTCCAAAAATAGACTGAAGTAAGGCTGCCAAGAGGACTTGAAAGCGGGGCAGAATTGCAGGAAACCGATTTCAGGAGGTAGACTGGAATTGCATTGAAAGCATAGGAAAAGAGGCAGAACGTACACAATGATGCACTTGGCCAAAAAGGGCGTATGCGTTTTTTCCTGAATATATTCAGGAAAAAACGCATACGCCCTTTTTGGCCAACCAAGCAAGCTTGCAAAGGAAATCTGCACTACAATGAAGTCTCACTTCCCCCCGGTCAAAAGGGCCATCTGAAAAAAGTGTAAAATCCAGAAAGGTAGGACAGGCCATGGAGAACTGGGAGCCTTGTTATGCTGATGGGCGGGATGTAAATTGCCAACAACCACTCGGGAGAAGTGTATGGTGTTTCCTGAAACATCTAAAAAACAAAGCAACAGAGCCTAGGGCACTTCCACTTATGGTCCTATAGCTTAGGGAAATTAAAATCAAAAAGACACAGCCACCCGAAAATTTGGAACGGCTCTGTTTACAAGAACCTCGTTTACAGTACAAGTTCAACATCACAGAAAGTGAAAAATGGATAAAGAAGTTGTGGTATTCACTTACAAAGCAATATCACTCAGCAATGAAATCTATGTCATCAGGCCCTTAGCAGCACAATGAGTGGATTCAGGTATGATGATTCTAACTGAAATAAGTCACACAGAAAAAGAAACATCATAAGATATCAGTAATACACGGAATGGAAACTTGGCTACACAGGAACTGAATTACAGAACAGAACAGGGTCTCAAATTTAGAAAACCAACTTATGCTTGCTTAAGGGGAAAGGTGAGTTGGGGTGCTGCATAAAACCAGAGATTGAAATGAGCACAGATAAAGTTCCTTAAGTCAAATATGGAATAGACAAGAGCTACTCCTTGCTCAACGAAATGGACTCAACACCGCATATTAAACGCCTAAGAATGTACCTGACTAGTAAGTATCTTAAAACCTATGGATTGCTATGTCTCCGAAAGAGAATCAAGCATGTGTACAGGGGCATAAACGCAGCAGTGATAGGATTGGAGAGGTTCGGTGAGCAAATGAAGACCCTTTGAAGTCATATTGCATGGTACCCATTCCACGGGTTTCAACTACCCAGGTTTAAGGTATTCTTCCTTCAGCTAAAACATGCATGTGGAACCTAGAGTATGATCAACCATGTGATCGGGAGACGTGTTCAAATATGTCTCAGTTTTCCTCCCCTGGTACTCGGGTGCAACATTCCAGACGCTTTACTAACACTCTCCCCACTTGGAGAGTCAGTTCCTTTAACCTCCTGTTTGTCCCAGTTTGCAATTTCTGCGGAAGATGAACAGGAATAGCGAGAACCAATGAGAGGCTAGCTGGAGGTGTCTGGACGGGCAAATTTAACTCTCATTTCCCACCAGGAAGAGGAATTAACCAAAGGCTCAGCATGCCGGGCCGGATCCAGATTAGGGCCTGAAGCCATCCTGCGGTGTTGCGGCCAGGTCACAAGAAAGCGAGTTGAAGAAAGGAGCTCAGGGGCACTGTAATTCACAAACCTGCAGAGTTATAAATGACAGCTATCGTCCAAAAATAGACTGAAGTAAGGCTGCCAAGAGGACTTGAAAGCGGGGCAGAATTGCAGGAAACCGATATCAGGAGGTAGACTGGAATTGCATTGAAAGCATAGGAAAAGAGGCAGAACGTCCACAATGATGCACTTGGCCAAAAAGGGCGTATGCGATTTTTCCTGAATATATTCAGGAAAAAACGCATACGCCCTTTTTGGCCAACCAAGCAAGCTTGCAAAGGAAATCTGCACTACAATGAAGTCTCACTTCCCCCCGGTCAAAAGGGCCATCTGAAAAAAGTGTAAAATCCAGAAAGGCAGGACAGGCCATGGAGAACTGGGAGCCTTGTTATGCTGATGGGCGGGATGTAAATTGCCAACAGACACTCGGGAGAAGTGTATGGTGTTTCCTGAAACATCTAAAAAACAAAGCAACAGAGCCTAGGGCACTGCCACTTATGGTCTTATAGCTTAGGGAAATTAAAATCAAAAAGACACAGCCACCCCAAAGTTTGGAACGGCTCTGTTTACAAGAACCTCGTTTACAGTACAAGTTCAACATCGCAGAAAGTGAAAAATGGATAAAGAAGTTGTGGTATTTACTTACAAAGCAATATCACTCAGCAATGAAATCTATGTCATCAGGCCCTTAGCATCACAATGAGTGGATTCAGGTATGATGATTCTAACTGAAATAAGTCACAAAGAAAAAGAAACATCATAAGATATCAGTAATACATGGAATGTAAACTTGGCTACACAGGAACTGAATTACAGAACAGAACAGGGTCTCAAATTTAGAAAACCAACTTATGCTTGCTTAAGGGTAAAGGTCAGTTGGGGTGCTGCATAAAACCAGAGATTGAAATGAGCACAGATAAAGTTCCTTAAGTCAAATATGGAATAGACAAGAGCTACTCCTTGCTCAACGAAATGGACTCAACACCGCATATTAAACGCCTAAGAATGTACCTGACTAGTAAGTATCTTAAAACCTATGGATTGCTATGTCTCCGAAAGAGAATCAAGCATGTGTACAGGGGCATAAACGCAGCAGTGATAGGATTGGAGAGGTTCGGTGAGCAAATGAAGACCCTTTGAATTCATGTTACATGGTACCCATTACACGGGTCTTAACTCTCCAGGTTTAAGGTATTCTTCCTTCAGCTAAAACATGCATGTGGAACCCAAGTATGATCAACCATGTGAACGGGAGACGTGTTCAAATATGTCTCAGTTTTCCTCCCCTGGTACTCGGGTGCAACATTCCAGACGCTTTACTAACACTCTCCCCACGTGGAGAGTCAGTCCCTTTAAACTCCTGTTTGGCCCAGTTTGCAATTTCTGCGGAAGATGAACAGGAATAGCGAGAACCAATGATAGACTAGCTGGAGGTGTCTGGACGGGCAAATTTAACTCTCATTTCCCACCAGGAAGAGGAATTAACCAAAGGCTCAGTGTGCCGTGCCTGAACCAGATTAGGGCCTGAAGCCATCATGCGGTGTTGCGGCCAGCTCAAAAGAAAACGAGTTGAAGAACGGAGCTCAGGGGCACTGTAATTCACAAACCTGCAGAGTTATAAATGACAGCTATCGTCCAAAAATAGACTGAAGTAAGGCTGCCAAGAGGACTTGAAAGCGGGGCAGAATTGCAGGAAACCGATTTCAGGAGGTAGACTGGAATTGCATTGAAAGCATAGGAAAAGAGGCAGAACGTCCACAATGATGCACTTGGCCAAAAAGGGCGTATGCGTTTTTTCCTGAATATATTCAGGAATATATTTTTCCTGAATATATTCAGGAAAAAACGCATACGCCCTTTTTGGCCAACCAAGCAAGCTTGCAAAGGAAATCTGCACTACAATGAAGTCTCACTTCCCCCTTGTCAAAAGGGCCATCTGAAAAAAGTGTAAAATCCAGAAAGGCAGGACAGGCCATGGAGAACTGGGAGCCTTGTTATGCTGATGGGCGGGATGTAAATTGCCAACAACCACTCAGGAGAAGTGTATGGTGTTTCCTGAAACATCTAAAAAACAAAGCAACAGAGCCTAAGGCACTGCCACTTATGGTCCTATAGCTTAGGGAAATTAAAATCAAAAAGACACAGCCACCCCAAAGTTTGGGACGCCTCTGTTTACAAGAACCTCGTTTCCAGTACAAGTTCAACATCGCAGAAAGTGAAAAATGGATAAAGAAGTTGTGGTATTTACTTACAAAGCAATATTACTCAGCAATGAAATCTATGTCATCAGGCCCTTAGCATCACAATGAGTGGATTCAGGTATGATGATTCTAACTGAAATAAGTCACGCAGAAAAAGAAACATCATAAGATATCAGTAATACACGGAATGTAAACTTGGCTACACAGGAACTGAATTACAGAACAGAACAGGGACTCAAATTTAGAAAACCAACTTATGCTTGCTTAAGGGGAAAGGTGAGTTGGGGTGCTGCATAAAACCAGAGATTGAAATGAGCACAGATAAAGTTCCTTCAGCCAAATATGGAATAGACAAGAGCTACTCCTTGCTCAACGAAATGGACTCAACACCGCATATTAAACGCCTAAGAATGTACCTGACTAGTAAGTATCTTAAAACCTATGGATTGCTATGTCTCCGAAAGAGAATCAAGCATGTGTACAGGGGCATAAACGCAGCAGTGATAGGATTGGAGAGGTTCGGTGAGCAAATGAAGACCCTTTGAAGTCATATTGCATGGTACCCATTTCACGGGTCTTAACTCTCCAGGTTTAAGGTATTCTTCCTTCAGCTAAAACATGCATGTGGAACCCAAGTATGATCAACCATGTGAACGGGAGACGTGTTCAAATATGTCTCAGTTTTCCTCCCCTGGTACTCGGGTGCAACATTCCAGACGCTTTACTAACACTCTCCTGACTTGGAGAGTCAGGCCCTTTAAACTCCTGTTTGGCACAGTTTGCAATTTCTGCGGAAGATGAACAGGAATAGCGAGAACCAATGAGAGGCTAGCTGGAGGTGTCTGGACGGGCAAATTGAACTCTCATTTCCCACCAGGAAGAGGAATTAACCAAAGGCTCAGCATGCCGTGCCGGAACCAGATTAGGGCCTGAAGCCATCCTGCGGTGTTGCGGCCAGGTCACAAGAAAGCGAGTTGAAGAAAGGAGCTCAGGGGCACTGTAATTCACAAACCTGCAGAGTTATAAACGACAGCGATCGTCCAAAAATAGACTGAAGTAAGGCTGCCAAGAGGACTTGAAAGCGGGGCAGAATTGCAGGAAACCGATTTCAGGAGGTAGACTGGAATTGCATTGAAAGCATAGGAAAAGAGGCAGAACGTCCACAATGATGCACTTGGCCAAAAAGGGCGTATGCGTTTTTTCCTGAATATATTCAGGAAAAAACGCATACGCCCTTTTTGGCCAACCAAGCAAGCTTGCAAAGGAAATCTGCACTACAATGAAGTCTCACTTCCCCCCAGTCAAAAGGGCCATCTGAAAAAAGTGTAAAATCCAGAAAGGCAGGACAGGCCATGGAGAACTGGGAGCCTTGTTATCCTGATGGGCGGGATGTAAATTGCCAACAGACACTCAGGAGAAGTGTATGGTGTTTCCTGAAACATCTAAAAAACAAAGCAACAGAGCCTAGGGCAAAGCCACTTATGGTCTTATAGCTTAGGGAAATTAAAATCAAAAAGACACAGCCACCCCAAAGTTTGGGACGCCTCTGTTTACAAGAACCTCGTTTACAGTACAAGTTCAACATCGCAGAAAGTGAAAAATGGATAAAGAAGTTGTGGTATTTACTTACAAAGCAATATCACTCAGCAATGAAATCTATGTCATCAGGCCCTTAGCATCACAATGAGTGGATTCAGGTATGATGATTCTAACTGAAATAAGTCACACAGAAAAAGAAACATCATAAGATATCAGTAATACACGGAATGTAAACTTGGCTACACAGGAACTGAATTACAGAACAGAACAGGGTCTCAAATTTAGAAAACCAACTTATGCTTGCTTAAGGGTAAAGGTGAGTTGGGGTGCTGCATAAAACCAGAGATTGAAATGAGCACAGATAAAGTTCCTTAAGTCAAATATGGAATAGACAAGAGCTACTCCTTGCTCAACGAAATGGACTCAACACCGCATATTAAACGCCTAAGAATGTACCTGACTAGTAAGTACCGTAAAACCTATGGATTGCTATGTCTCCAAAAGAGAATCAAGCATGTGTACAGGGGCATAAACGCAGCAGTGATAGGATTGGAGAGGTTCGGTGAGCAAATGAAGACCCTTTGAAGTCATATTGCATGGTACCCATTCCACGGGTCTCAACTCTCCAGGTTTAAGGTATTCTTCCTTCAGCTAAAACATGCATGTGGAACCCAAGTATGATCAACCATGTGAACGGGAGACGTGTTCAAATATGTCTCAGTTTTCCTCCCCTGGTACTCGGGTGCAACATTCCAGACGCTTTACTAACACTCTCCCCACTTGGAGAGTCAGTCCCTTTAACCTCCTGTTTGGCCCAGTTTGCAATTTCTGCGGAAGATGAACAGGAATAGTGAGAACCAATGAGAGGCTAGCTGGAGGTGTCTGGACGGGCAAATTTAACTCTCATTTCCCACCAGGAAGAGGAAATAACCAAATGCTCAGCATGCCGTACCGGAACCAGATTAGGGCCTGAAGCCATCCTGCGGTGTTGCGGCCAGCTCAAAAGAAAGCGAGTTGAAGAAAGGAGCTCAGGGGCACTGTAATTCACAAACCTGCAGAGTTATAAATGACAGCTATCGTCCAAAAATAGACTGAAGTAAGGCTGCCAAGAGGACTTGAAAGCGGGGCAGAATTGCAGGAAACCGATTTCAGGAGGTAGACTGGAATTGCATTGAAAGCATAGGAAAAGAGGCAGAACGTCCACAATGATGCACTTGGCCAAAAAGGGCGTATGCGTTTTTTCCTGAATATATTCAGGAAAAAACGCATACGCCCTTTTTGGCCAACCAAGCAAGCTTGCAAAGGAAATCTGCACTACAATGAAGTCTCACTTCCCCCCGGTCAAAAGGGCCATCTGAAAAAAGTGTAAAATCCAGAAAGGCAGGACAGGCCATGGAGAACTGGGAGCCTTGTTATGCTGATGGGCGGGATGTAAATTGCCAACAGACACTCGGGAGAAGTGTATGGTGTTTCCTGAAACATCTAAAAAACAAAGCAACAGAGCCTAGGGCACTGCCACTTATGGTCTTATAGCTTAGGGAAATTAAAATCAAAAAGACACAGCCACCCCAAAGTTTGGGACGCCTCTGTTTACAAGAACCTCGTTTACAGTACAAGTTCAACATCGCAGAAAGTGAAAAATGGATAAAGAAGTTGTGGTATTTACTTACAAAGCAATATCACACAGCAATGAAATCTATGTCATCAGGCCCTTAGCATCACAATGAGTGGATTCAGGTATGATGATTCTAACTGAAATAAGTCACACAGAAAAAGAAACATCATAAGATATCAGTAATACACGGAATGTAAACTTGGCTACACAGGAACTGAATTACAGAACAGAAAAGGGTCTCAAATTTAGAAAACCAACTTATGCTTGCTTAAGGGTAAAGGTGAGTTGGGGTGCTGCATAAAACCAGAGATTGAAATGAGCACAGATAAAGTTCCTTAAGTCAAATATGGAATAGACAAGAGCTACTCCTTGCTCAACGAAATGGACTCAACACCGCATATTAAACGCCTAAGAATGTACCTGACTAGTAAGTACCGTAAAACCTATGGATTGCTATGTCTCCAAAAGAGAATCAAGCATGTGTACAGGGGCATAAACGCAGCAGTGATAGGATTGGAGAGGTTCGGTGAGCAAATGAAGACCCTTTGAAGTCATATTGCATGGTACCCATTCCACGGGTCTCAACTCTCCAGGTTTAAGGTATTCTTCCTTCAGCTAAAACATGCATGTGGAACCCAAGTATGATCAACCATGTGAACGGGAGACGTGTTCAAATATGTCTCAGTTTTCCTCCCCTGGTACTCGGGTGCAACATTCCAGACGCTTTACTAACACTCTCCCCACTTGGAGAGTCAGCGCCTTTAACCTCCTGTTTGGCCCAGTTTGCAATTTCTGCGGAAGATGAACAGGAATAGCGAGAACAAATGAGAGGCTAGCTGGAGGTGTCTGGACGGGCAAATTTAACTCTCATTTCCCACCAGGAAGAGGAAATAACCAAAGGCTCAGCGTGCCGTACCGGAACCAGATTAGGGCCTGAAGCCATCCTGCGGTGTTGCGGCCAGCTCAGAAGAAAGCGAGTTGAAGAAAGGAGCTCAGGGGCACTGTAATTCACAAACCTGCAGAGTTATAAATGACAGGTATCGTCCAAAAATAGACTGAAGTAAGGCTGCCAAGAGGACTTGAAAGCGGGGCAGAATTGCAGGAAACCGATTTCAGGAGGTAGACTGGAATTGCATTGAAAGCATAGGAAAAGAGGCAGAACGTACACAATGATGCACTTGGCCAAAAAGGGCGTATGCGTTTTTTCCTGAATATATTCAGGAAAAAACGCATACGCCCTTTTTGGCCAACCAAGCAAGCTTGCAAAGGAAATCTGCACTACAATGAAGTCTCAATTCCCCCCGGTCAAAAGGGCATCTGAAAAAAGTGTAAAATCCAGAAAGGCAGGACAGGCCATGGAGAACTGGGAGCCTTTTTATGCTGTTGGGCGGGATGTAAATTGCCAACAGACACTCGGGAGAAGTGTATGGTGTTTCCTGAAACATCTAAAAAACAAAGCAACAGAGCCTAGGGCACTGCCACTTATGGTCTTATAGCTTAGGGAAATTAAAATCAAAAAGACACAGCCACCCCAAAGTTTGGGACGCCTCTGTTTACAAGAACCTCGTTTACAGTACAAGTTCAACATCGCAGAAAGTGAAAAATGGATAAAGAAGTTGTGGTATTTACTTACAAAGCAATATCACTCAGCAATGAAATCTATGTCATCAGGCCCTTAGCATCACAATGAGTGGATTCAGGTATGATGATTCTAACTGAAATAAGTCACACAGAAAAAGAAACATCATAAGATATCAGTAATACACGGAATATAAACTTGGCTACACAGGAACTGAATTACAGAACAGAACAGGGTCTCAAATTTAGAAAACCAACTTATGCTTGCTTAAGGGTAAAGGTGAGTTGGGGTGCTGCATAAAACCAGAGATTGAAATGAGCACAGATAAAGTTCCTTAAGTCAAATATGGAATAGACAAGAGCTACTCCTTGCTCAACGAAATGGACTCAACACCGCATATTAAACGCCTAAGAATGTACCTGACTAGTAAGTATCGTAAAACCTATGGATTGCTATGTCTCCAAAAGAGAATCAAGCATGTGTACAGGGGCATAAACTCAACAGTGATAGGATTGGAGAGGTTCGGTGAGCAAATGAAGACCCTTTGAAGTCATATTGCATGGTACCCATTCCACGGGTCTCAACTCTCCAGGTTTAAGGTATTCTTCCTTCAGCTAAAACATGCATGTGGAACCCAAGTATGATCAACCATGTGAACGGGAGACGTGTTCAAATATGTCTCAGTTTTCCTCCCCTGGTACTCGGGTGCAACATTCCAGACGCTTTACTAACACTCTCCCCACTTGGAGAGTCAGCGCCTTTAACCTCCTGTTTGGCCCAGTTTGCAATTTCTGCGGAAGATGAACAGGAATAGCGAGAACAAATGAGAGGCTAGCTGGAGGTGTCTGGACGGGCAAATTTAACTCTCATTTCCCACCAGGAAGAGGAAATAACCAAAGGCTCAGCGTGCTGTACCGGAACCAGATTAGGGCCTGAAGCCATCCTGCGGTGTTGCGGCCAGGTCACAAGAAAGCGAGTTGAAGAAAGGAGCTCAGGGGCACTGTAATTCACAAACCTGCAGAGTTATAAATGACAGCTATCGTCCAAAAATAGACTGAAGTAAGGCTGCCAAGAGGACTTGAAAGCGGGGCAGAATTGCAGGAAACCGATTTCAGGAGGTAGACTGGAATTGCATTGAAAGCATAGGAAAAGAGGCAGAACGTCCACAATGATGCACTTGGCCAAAAAGGGCGTATGCGTTTTTTCCTGAATATATTCAGGAAAAAACGCATACGCCCTTTTTGGCCAACCAAGCAAGCTTGCAAAGGAAATCTGCACTACAATGAAGTCTCACTTCCCCCCGGTCAAAAGGGCCATCTGAAAAAAGTGTAAAATCCAGAAAGGCAGGACAGGCCATGGAGAACTGGGAGCCTTGTTATGCTGATGGGCGGGATGTAAATTGCCAACAACCACTCGGGAGAAGTGTATGGTGTTTCCTGAAACATCTAAAAAACAAAGCAACAGAACCTAGGGCACTTCCACTTATGGTCCTATAGCTTAGGGAAATTAAAATCAAAAAGACACAGCCACCCCGAAGTTTGGAACGGCTCTGTTTACAAGAACCTCGTTTACAGTACAAGTTCAACATCGCAGAAAGTGAAAAATGGATAAAGAAGTTGTGGTATTTACTTACAAAGCAATATCACTCAGCAATGAAATCTGTGTCATCAGGCCCTTAGCAGCACAATGAGTGGATTCAGGTATGATGATTCTAACTGAAATAAGTCACACAGAAAAAGAAACATCATAAGATATCAGTAATACACGGAATGTAAACTTGGCTACACAGGAACTGAATTACAGAACAGAACAGGGTCTCAAATTTAGAAAACCAACTTATTCTTGCTTAAGGGTAAAGGTGAGTTGGGGTGCAGCATAAAACCAGAGACTGAAATGAGCACAGATAAAGTTCCTTAAGCCAAATATGGAATAGACAAGAGCTACTCCTTGCTCAACGAAATGGACTCAACACCGCATATTAAACGCCTAAGAATGTACCTGACTAGTAAGTATCGTAAAACCTATGGATTGCTATGTCTCCGAAAGAGAATCAAGCATGTGTACAGGGGCATAAACGCAGCAGTGATAGGATTGGAGAGGTTCGGTGAGCAAATGAAGACCCTTTGAAGTCATATTGCATGGTACCCATTCCACGGGTCTCAACTCTCAAGGTTTAAGGTATTCTTCCTTCAGCTAAAACATGCATGTGGAACCCAAGTATGATCAACCATGTGAACGGGAGACGTGTTCAAATATGTCTCAGTTTTCCTCCCCTGGTACTCGGGTGCAACATTCCAGACTCTTTACTAACACTCTCCCCACTTGGAGAGTCAGCGCCTTTAACCTCCTGTTTGGCCCAGTTTGCAATTTCTGCGGAAGATGAACAGGAATAGCGAGAACAAATGAGAGGCTAGCTGGAGGTGTCTGGACGGGCAAATTTAACTCTCATTTCCCACCAGGAAGAGGAAATAACCAAAGGCTCAGCGTGCCGTACCGGAACCAGATTAGGGCCTGAAGCCATCCTGCGGTGTTGCGGCCAGGTCACAAGAAAGCGAGTTGAAGAAAGGAGCTCAGGGGCACTGTAATTCACAAACCTGCAGAGTTATAAATGACAGCTATCGTCCAAAAATAGACTGAAGTAAGGCTGCCAAGAGGACTTGAAAGCGGGGCAGAATTGCAGGAAACCGATTTCAGGAGGTAGACTGGAATTGCATTGAAAGCATAGGAAAAGAGGCAGAACGTCCACAATGATGCACTTGGCCAAAAAGGGCGTATGCGTTTTTTCCTGAATATATTCAGGAAAAAACGCATACGCACTTTTTGGCCAACCAAGCAAGCTTGCAAAGGAAATCTGCACTACAATGAAGTCTCACTTCCCCCCGGTCAAAAGGGCCATCTGAAAAAAGTGTAAAATCCAGAAAGGCAGGACAGGCCATGGAGAACTGGGAGCCTTGTTATGCTGATGGGTGGGATGTAAATTGCCAACAGACACTCGGGAGAAGTGTATGGTGTTTCCTGAAACATCTAAAAAACAAAGCAACAGAGCCTAGGGCACTGCCACTTATGGTCTTATAGCTTAGGGAAATTAAAATCAAAAAGACACAGCCACCCCAAAGTTTGGGACGCCTCTGTTTACAAGAACCTCGTTTACAGTACAAGTTCAACATCGCAGAAAGTGAAAAATGGATAAAGAAGTTGTGGTATTTACTTACAAAGCAATATCACTCAGCAATGAAATCTATGTCATCAGGCCCTTAGCAGCACAATGAGTGGATTCAGGTATGATGATTCTAACTGAAATAAGTCACACAGAAAAAGAAACATCATAAGATATCAGTAATACACGGAATGTAAACTTGGCTACACAGGAACTGAATTACAGAACAGAACAGGGTCTCAAATTTAGAAAACCAACTTATGCTTGCTTAAGGGTAAAGGTGAGTTGGGGTGCTGCATAAAACCAGAGATTGAAATGAGCACAGATAAAGTTCCTTAAGTCAAATATGGAATAGACAAGAGCTACTCCTTGCTCAACGAAATGGACTCAACACCGCATATTAAACGCCTAAGAATGTACCTGACTAGTAAGTATCTTAAAACCTATGGATTGCTATGTCTCCGAAAGAGAATCAAGCATGTGTAGAGGGGCATAAACGCAGCAGTGATAGGATTGGAGAGGTTCGGTGAGCAAATGAAGACCCTTTGAAGTCATATTGCATGGTACCCATTCCACGGGTTTCAACTACCCAGGTTTAAGGTATTCTTCCTTCAGCTAAAACATGCATGTGGAACCTAGAGTATGATCAACCATGTGATCGGGAGACGTGTTCAAATATGTCTCAGTTTTCCTCCCCTGGTACTCGGGTGCAACATTCCAGACGCTTTACTAACACTCTCCCCACTTGGAGAGTCAGCGCCTTTAACCTCCTGTTTGGCCCAGTTTGCAATTTCTGCGGAAGATGAACAGGAATAGCGAGAACAAATGAGAGGCTAGCTGGAGGTGTCTGGACGGGCAAATTTAACTCTCATTTCCCACCAGGAAGAGGAATTAACCAAAGGCTCAGCATGGCGTGCCGGAACCAGATTAGGGCCTGAAGCCATCCTGCGGTGTTGCGGCCAGGTCACAAGAAAGCGAGTTGAAGAAAGGAGCTCAGGGGCACTGTAATTCACAAACCTGCAGAGTTATAAACGACAGCTATCGTCCAAAAATAGACTGAAGTAAGGCTGCCAAGAGGACTTGAAAGCGGGGCAGAATTGCAGGAAACCGATTTCAGGAGGTAGACTGGAATTGCATTGAAAGCATAGGAAAAGAGGCAGAACGTCCACAATGATGCACTTGGCCAAAAAGGGCGTATGCGTTTTTTCCTGAATATATTCAGGAAAAAACGCATACGCCCTTTTTGGCCAACCAAGCAAGCTTGCAAAGGAAATCTGCACTACAATGAAGTCTCACTTCCCCCCAGTCAAAAGGGCCATCTGAAAAAAGTGTAAAATCCAGAAAGGCAGGACAGGCCATGGAGAACTGGGAGCCTTGTTATCCTGATGGGCGGGATGTAAATTGCCAACAGACACTCAGGAGAAGTGTATGGTGTTTCCTGAAACATCTAAAAAACAAAGCAACAGAGCCTAGGGCAAAGCCACTTATGGTCTTATAGCTTAGGGAAATTAAAATCAAAAAGACACAGCCACCCCAAAGTTTGGGACGCCTCTGTTTACAAGAACCTCGTTTACAGTACAAGTTCAACATCGCAGAAAGTGAAAAATGGATAAAGAAGTTGTGGTATTTACTTACAAAGCAATATCACTCAGCAATGAAATCTATGTCATCAGGCCCTTAGCATCACAATGAGTGGATTCAGGTATGATGATTCTAACTGAAATAAGTCACACAGAAAAAGAAACATCATAAGATATCAGTAATACACGGAATGTAAACTTGGCTACACAGGAACCGAATTACAGAACAGAACAGGGTCTCAAATTTAGAAAACCAACTTATGCTTGCTTAAGGGTAAAGGTGAGTTGGGGTGCTGCATAAAACCAGAGATTGAAATGAGCACAGATAAAGTTCCTTAAGTCAAATATGGAATAGACAAGAGCTACTCCTTGCTCAACGAAATGGACTCAACACCGCATATTAAACGCCTAAGAATGTACCTGACTAGTAAGTATCGTAAAACCTATGGATTGCTATGTCTCCAAAAGAGAATCAAGCATGTGTACAGGGGCATAAACGCAGCAGTGATAGGATTGGAGAGGTTCGGTGAGCAAATGAAGACCCTTTGAAGTCATATTGCATGGTACCCATTCCACGGGTCTCAACTCTCCAGGTTTAAGGTATTCTTCCTTCAGCTAAAACATGCATGTGGAACCCAAGTATGATCAACCATGTGAACGGGAGACGTGTTCAAATATGTCTCAGTTTTCCTCCCCTGGTACTCGGGTGCAACATTCCAGACGCTTTACTAACACTCTCCCCACTTGGAGAGTCAGTCCCTTTAACCTCCTGTTTGGCCCAGTTTGCAATTTCTGCGGAAGATGAACAGGAATAGTGAGAACCAATGAGAGGCTAGCTGGAGGTGTCTGGACGGGCAAATTTAACTCTCATTTCCCACCAGGAAGAGGAAATAACCAAATGCTCAGCGTGCCGTACCGGAACCAGATTAGGGCCTGAAGCCATCCTGCGGTGTTGCGGCCAGCTCAAAAGAAAGCGAGTTGAAGAAAGGAGCTCAGGGGCACTGTAATTCACAAACCTGCAGAGTTATAAATGACAGCTATCGTCCAAAAATAGACTGAAGTAAGGCTGCCAAGAGGACTTGAAAGCGGGGCAGAATTGCAGGAAACCGATTTCAGGAGGTAGACTGGAATTGCATTGAAAGCATAGGAAAAGAGGCAGAACGTCCACAATGATGCACTTGGCCAAAATGGGCGTATGCGTTTTTTCCTGAATATATTCAGGAAAAAACGCATACGCCCTTTTTGGCCAACCAAGCAAGCTTGCAAAGGAAATCTGCACTACAATGAAGTCTCACTTCCCCCCGGTCAAAAGGGCCATCTGAAAAAAGTGTAAAATCCAGAAAGGCAGGACAGGCCATGGAGAACTGGGAGCCTTGTTATGCTGATGGGCGGGATGTAAATTGCCAACAGACACTCGGGAGAAGTGTATGGTGTTTCCTGAAACATCTAAAAAACAAAGCAACAGAGCCTAGGGCACTGCCACTTATGGTCTTATAGCTTAGGGAAATTAAAATCAAAAAGACACAGCCACCCCAAAGTTTGGGACGCCTCTGTTTACAAGAACCTCGTTTACAGTACAAGTTCAACATCGCAGAAAGTGAAAAATGGATAAAGAAGTTGTGGTATTTACTTACAAAGCAATATCACTCAGCAATGAAATCTATGTCATCAGGCCCTTAGCATCACAATGAGTGGATTCAGGTATGATGATTCTAACTGAAATAAGTCACACAGAAAAAGAAACATCATAAGATATCAGTAATACACGGAATGTAAACTTGGCTACACAGGAACTGAATTACAGAACAGAACAGGGTCTCAAATTTAGAAAACCAACTTATGCTTGCTTAAGGGTAAAGGTGAGTTGGGGTGCTGCATAAAACCAGAGATTGAAATGAGCACAGATAAAGTTCCTTAAGTCAAATATGGAATAGACAAGAGCTACTCCTTGCTCAACGAAATGGACTCAACACCGCATATTAAACGCCTAAGAATGTACCTGACTAGTAAGTACCATAAAACCTATGGATTGCTATGTCTCCAAAAGAGAATCAAGCATGTGTACAGGGGCATAAACGCAGCAGTGATAGGATTGGAGAGGTTCGGTGAGCAAATGAAGACCCTTTGAAGTCATATTGCATGGTACCCATTCCACGGGTCTCAACTCTCCAGGTTTAAGGTATTCTTCCTTCAGCTAAAACATGCATGTGGAACCCAAGTATGATCAACCATGTGAACGGGAGACGTGTTCAAATATGTCTCAGTTTTCCTCCCCTGGTACTCGGGTGCAACATTCCAGACGCTTTACTAACACTCTCCCCACTTGGAGAGTCAGTCCCTTTAACCTCCTGTTTGGCCCAGTTTGCAATTTCTGCGGAAGATGAACAGGAATAGTGAGAACCAATGAGAGGCTAGCTGGAGGTGTCTGGACGGGCAAATTTAACTCTCATTTCCCACCAGGAAGAGGAAATAACCAAATGCTCAGCGTGCCGTACCGGAACCAGATTAGGGCCTGAAGCCATCCTGCGGTGTTGCGGCCAGCTCAAAAGAAAGCGAGTTGAAGAAAGGAGCTCAGGGGCACTGTAATTCACAAACCTGCAGAGTTATAAATGACAGCTATCATCCAAAAATAGACTGAAGTAAGGCTGCCAAGAGGACTTGAAAGCGGGGCAGAATTGCAGGAAACCGATTTCAGGAGGTAGACTGGAATTGCATTGAAAGCATAGGAAAAGAGGCAGAACGTCCACAATGATGCACTTGGCCAAAAAGGGCGTATGCGTTTTTTCCTGAATATATTCAGGAAAAAACGCATACGCCCTTTTTGGCCAACCAAGCAAGCTTGCAAAGGAAATCTGCACTACAATGAAGTCTCACTTCCCCCCGGTCAAAAGGGCCATCTGAAAAAAGTGTAAAATCCAGAAAGGCAGGACAGGCCATGGAGAACTGGGAGCCTTGTTATGCTGATGGGCGGGATGTAAATTGCCAACAGACACTCGGGAGAAGTGTATGGTGTTTCCTGAAACATCTAAAAAACAAAGCAACAGAGCCTAGGGCACTGCCACTTATGGTCTTATAGCTTAGGGAAATTAAAATCAAAAAGACACAGCCACCCCAAAGTTTGGGACGCCTCTGTTTACAAGAACCTCGTTTACAGTACAAGTTCAACATCGCAGAAAGTGAAAAATGGATAAAGAAGTTGTGGTATTTACTTACAAAGCAATATCACTCAGCAATGAAATCTATGTCATCAGGCCCTTAGCATCACAATGAGTGGATTCAGGTATGATGATTCTAACTGAAATAAGTCACACAGAAAAAGAAACATCATAAGATATCAGTAATACACGGAATGTAAACTTGGCTACACAGGAACTGAATTACAGAACAGAAAAGGGTCTCAAATTTAGAAAACCAACTTATGCTTGCTTAAGGGTAAAGGTGAGATGGGGTGCTGCATAAAACCAGAGATTGAAATGAGCACAGATAAAGTTCCTTAAGTCAAATATGGAATAGACAAGAGCTACTCCTTGCTCAACGAAATGGACTCAACACCGCATATTAAACGCCTAAGAATGTACCTGACTAGTAAGTACCGTAAAACCTATGGATTGCTATGTCTCCAAAAGAGAATCAAGCATGTGTACAGGGGCATAAACGCAGCAGTGATAGGATTGGAGAGGTTCGGTGAGCAAATGAAGACCCTTTGAAGTCATATTGCATGGTACCCATTCCACGGGTCTCAACTCTCCAGGTTTTAGGTATTCTTCCTTCAGCTAAAACATGCATGTGGAACCCAAGTATGATCAACCATGTGAACGGGAGACGTGTTCAAATATGTCTCAGTTTTCCTCCCCTGGTACTCGGGTGCAACATTCCAGACGCTTTACTAACACTCTCCCCAATTGGAGAGTCAGCGCCTTTAACCTCCTGTTTGGCCCAGTTTGCAATTTCTGCGGAAGATGAACAGAAATAGCGAGAACCAATGAGAGACTAGCTGGAGGTGTCTGGACGGGCAAATTTAACTCTCATTTCCCACCAGGAAGAGGAAATAACCAAAGGCTCAGCGTGCCGTGCCGGAACCAGATTAGGGCCTGAAGCCATCCTGCGGTGTTGCGGCCAGGTCACAAGAAAGCGAGTTGAAGAAAGGAGCTCAGGGGCACTGTAATTCACAAACCTGCAGAGTTATAAATGACAGCTATCGTCCAAAAATAGACTGAAGTAAGGCTGCCAAGAGGACTTGAAAGCGGGGCAGAATTGCAGGAAACCGATTTCAGGAGGTAGACTGGAATTGCATTGAAAGCATAGGAAAAGAGGCAGAACGTCCACAATGATGCACTTGGCCAAAAAGGGCGTATGCGTTTTTTCCTGAATATATTCAGGAAAAAACGCATACGCCCTTTTTGGCCAACCAAGCAAGCTTGCAAAGGAAATCTGCACTACAATGAAGTCTCACTTCCCCCCGGTCAAAAGGGCCATCTGAAAAAAGTGTAAAATCCAGAAAGGCAGGACAGGCCATGGAGAACTGGGAGCCTTGTTATGCTGATGGGCGGGATGTAAATTGCCAACAACCACTCGGGAGAAGTGTATGGTGTTTCCTGAAACATCTAAAAAACAAAGCAACAGAACCTAGGGCACTTCCACTTATGGTCCTATAGCTTAGGGAAATTAAAATCAAAAAGACACAGCCACCCCGAAGTTTGGAACGGCTCTGTTTACAAGAACCTCGTTTACAGTACAAGTTCAACATCGCAGAAAGTGAAAAATGGATAAAGAAGTTGTGGTATTTACTTACAAAGCAATATCACTCAGCAATGAAATCTGTGTCATCAGGCCCTTAGCAGCACAATGAGTGGATTCAGGTATGATGATTCTAACTGAAATAAGTCACACAGAAAAAGAAACATCATAAGATATCAGTAATACACGGAATGTAAACTTGGCTACACAGGAACTGAATTACAGAACAGAACAGGGTCTCAAATTTAGAAAACCAACTTATTCTTGCTTAAGGGTAAAGGTGAGTTGGGGTGCAGCATAAAACCAGAGACTGAAATGAGCACAGATAAAGTTCCTTAAGCCAAATATGGAATAGACAAGAGCTACTCCTTGCTCAACGAAATGGACTCAACACCGCATATTAAACGCCTAAGAATGTACCTGACTAGTAAGTATCGTAAAACCTATGGATTGCTATGTCTCCGAAAGAGAATCAAGCATGTGTACAGGGGCATAAACGCAGCAGTGATAGGATTGGAGAGGTTCGGTGAGCAAATGAAGACCCTTTGAAGTCATATTGCATGGTACCCATTCCACGGGTCTCAACTCTCCAGGTTTAAGGTATTCTTCCTTCAGCTAAAACATGCATGTGGAACCCAAGTATGATCAACCATGTGAACGGGAGACGTGTTCAAATATGTCTCAGTTTTCCTCCCCTGGTACTCGGGTGCAACATTCCAGACGCTTTACTAACACTCTCCCCACTTGGAGAGTCAGCGCCTTTAACCTCCTGTTTGGCCCAGTTTGCAATTTCTGCGGAAGATGAACAGGAATAGCGAGAACAAATGAGAGGCTAGCTGGAGGTGTCTGGACGGGCAAATTTAACTCTCATTTCCCACCAGGAAGAGGAAATAACCAAAGGCTCAGCGTGCCGTACCGGAACCAGATTAGGGCCTGAAGCCATCCTGCGGTGTTGCGGCCAGGTCACAAGAAAGCGAGTTGAAGAAAGGAGCTCAGGGGCACTGTAATTCACAAACCTGCAGAGTTATAAATGACAGCTATCGTCCAAAAATAGACTGAAGTAAGGCTGCCAAGAGGACTTGAAAGCGGGGCAGAATTGCAGGAAACCGATTTCAGGAGGTAGACTGGAATTGCATTGAAAGCATAGGAAAAGAGGCAGAACGTCCACAATGATGCACTTGGCCAAAAAGGGCGTATGCGTTTTTTCCTGAATATATTCAGGAAAAAACGCATACGCACTTTTTGGCCAACCAAGCAAGCTTGCAAAGGAAATCTGCACTACAATGAAGTCTCACTTCCCCCCGGTCAAAAGGGCCATCTGAAAAAAGTGTAAAATCCAGAAAGGCAGGACAGGCCATGGAGAACTGGGAGCCTTGTTATGCTGATGGGTGGGATGTAAATTGCCAACAGACACTCGGGAGAAGTGTATGGTGTTTCCTGAAACATCTAAAAAACAAAGCAACAGAGCCTAGGGCACTGCCACTTATGGTCTTATAGCTTAGGGAAATTAAAATCAAAAAGACACAGCCACCCCAAAGTTTGGGACGCCTCTGTTTACAAGAACCTCGTTTACAGTACAAGTTCAACATCGCAGAAAGTGAAAAATGGATAAAGAAGTTGTGGTATTTACTTACAAAGCAATATCACTCAGCAATGAAATCTATGTCATCAGGCCCTTAGCAGCACAATGAGTGGATTCAGGTATGATGATTCTAACTGAAATAAGTCACACAGAAAAAGAAACATCATAAGATATCAGTAATACACGGAATGTAAACTTGGCTACACAGGAACTGAATTACAGAACAGAACAGGGTCTCAAATTTAGAAAACCAACTTATGCTTGCTTAAGGGTAAAGGTGAGTTGGGGTGCTGCATAAAACCAGAGATTGAAATGAGCACAGATAAAGTTCCTTAAGTCAAATATGGAATAGACAAGAGCTACTCCTTGCTCAACGAAATGGACTCAACACCGCATATTAAACGCCTAAGAATGTACCTGACTAGTAAGTATCTTAAAACCTATGGATTGCTATGTCTCCGAAAGAGAATCAAGCATGTGTACAGGGGCATAAACGCAGCAGTGATAGGATTGGAGAGGTTCGGTGAGCAAATGAAGACCCTTTGAAGTCATATTGCATGGTACCCATTCCACGGGTCTCAACTCTCCAGGTTTAAGGTATTCTTCCTTCAGCTAAAACATGCATGTGGAACCCAAGTATGATCAATCATGTGAACGGGAGACGTGTTCAAATATGTCTCAGTTTTCCTCCCCTGGTACTCGGGTGCAACATTCCAGACGCTTTACTAACACTCTCCTCACTTGGAGAGTCAGCGCCTTTAACCTACTGTTTGGCCCAGTTTGCAATTTCTGTGGAAGATGAACAGGAATAAAAAACGCATACGCCCTTTTTGGCCAACCAAGCAAGCTTGCAAAGGAAATCTGCACTACAATGAAGTCTCACTTCCCCCCGGTCAAAAGGGCCATCTGAAAAAAGTGTAAAATCCAGAAAGGCAGGACAGGCCATGGAGAACTGGGAGCCTTGTTATGCTGATGGGCGGGTTGTAAATTGCCAACAACCACTCGGGAGAAGTGTATGGTGTTTCCTGAAACATCTAAAAAACAAAGCAACAGAACCTAGGGCACTTCCACTTATGGTCCTATAGCTTAGGGAAATTAAAATCAAAAAGACACAGCCACCCCGAAGTTTGGAACGGCTCTGTTTACAAGAACCTCGTTTACAGTACAAGTTCAACATCGCAGAAAGTGAAAAATGGATAAAGAAGTTGTGGTATTTACTTACAAAGCAATATCACTCAGCAATGAAATCTGTGTCATCAGGCCCTTAGCAGCACAATGAGTGGATTCAGGTATGATGATTCTAACTGAAATAAGTCACACAGAAAAAGAAACATCATAAGATATCAGTAATACACGGAATGTAAACTTGGCTACACAGGAACTGAATTACAGAACAGAACAGGGTCTCAAATTTAGAAAACCAACTTATTCTTGCTTAAGGGTAAAGGTGAGTTGGGGTGCAGCATAAAACCAGAGACTGAAATGAGCACAGATAAAGTTCCTTAAGCCAAATATGGAATAGACAAGAGCTACTCCTTGCTCAACGAAATGGACTCAACACCGCATATTAAACGCCTAAGAATGTACCTGACTAGTAAGTATCGTAAAACCTATGGATTGCTATGTCTCCGAAAGAGAATCAAGCATGTGTACAGGGGCATAAACGCAGCAGTGATAGGATTGGAGAGGTTCGGTGAGCAAATGAAGACCCTTTGAAGTCATATTGCATGGTACCCATTCCACGGGTCTCAACTCTCCAGGTTTAAGGTATTCTTCCTTCAGCTAAAACATGCATGTGGAACCCAAGTATGATCAACCATGTGAACGGGAGACGTGTTCAAATATGTCTCAGTTTTCCTCCCCTGGTACTCGGGTGCAACATTCCAGACGCTTTACTAACACTCTCCCCACTTGGAGAGTCAGCGCCTTTAACCTCCTGTTTGGCCCAGTTTGCAATTTCTGCGGAAGATGAACAGGAATAGCGAGAACAAATGAGAGGCTAGCTGGAGGTGTCTGGACGGGCAAATTTAACTCTCATTTCCCACCAGGAAGAGGAAATAACCAAAGGCTCAGCGTGCCGTACCGGAACCAGATTAGGGCCTGAAGCCATCCTGCGGTGTTGCGGCCAGGTCACAAGAAAGCGAGTTGAAGAAAGGAGCTCAGGGGCACTGTAATTCACAAACCTGCAGAGTTATAAATGACAGCTATCGTCCAAAAATAGACTGAAGTAAGGCTGCCAAGAGGACTTGAAAGCGGGGCAGAATTGCAGGAAACCGATTTCAGGAGGTAGACTGGAATTGCATTGAAAGCATAGGAAAAGAGGCAGAACGTCCACAATGATGCACTTGGCCAAAAAGGGCGTATGCGTTTTTTCCTGAATATATTCAGGAAAAAACGCATACGCACTTTTTGGCCAACCAAGCAAGCTTGCAAAGGAAATCTGCACTACAATGAAGTCTCACTTCCCCCCGGTCAAAAGGGCCATCTGAAAAAAGTGTAAAATCCAGAAAGGCAGGACAGGCCATGGAGAACTGGGAGCCTTGTTATGCTGATGGGTGGGATGTAAATTGCCAACAGACACTCGGGAGAAGTGTATGGTGTTTCCTGAAACATCTAAAAAACAAAGCAACAGAGCCTAGGGCACTGCCACTTATGGTCTTATAGCTTAGGGAAATTAAAATCAAAAAGACACAGCCACCCCAAAGTTTGGGACGCCTCTGTTTACAAGAACCTCGTTTACAGTACAAGTTCAACATCGCAGAAAGTGAAAAATGGATAAAGAAGTTGTGGTATTTACTTACAAAGCAATATCACTCAGCAATGAAATCTATGTCATCAGGCCCTTAGCAGCACAATGAGTGGATTCAGGTATGATGATTCTAACTGAAATAAGTCACACAGAAAAAGAAACATCATAAGATATCAGTAATACACGGAATGTAAACTTGGATACACAGGAACTGAATTACAGAACAGAACAGGGTCTCAAATTTAGAAAACCAACTTATGCTTGCTTAAGGGTAAAGGTGAGTTGGGGTGCTGCATAAAACCAGAGATTGAAATGAGCACAGATAAAGTTCCTTAAGTCAAATATGGAATAGACAAGAGCTACTCCTTGCTCAACGAAATGGACTCAACACCGCATATTAAACGCCTAAGAATGTACCTGACTAGTAAGTATCTTAAAACCTATGGATTGCTATGTCTCCGAAAGAGAATCAAGCATGTGTACAGGGGCATAAACGCAGCAGTGATAGGATTGGAGAGGTTCGGTGAGCAAATGAAGACCCTTTGAAGTCATATTGCATGGTACCCATTCCACGGGTCTCAACTCTCCAGGTTTAAGGTATTCTTCCTTCAGCTAAAACATGCATGTGGAACCCAAGTATGATCAATCATGTGAACGGGAGACGTGTTCAAATATGTCTCAGTTTTCCTCCCCTGGTACTCGGGTGCAACATTCCAGACGCTTTACTAACACTCTCCTCACTTGGAGAGTCAGCGCCTTTAACCTACTGTTTGGCCCAGTTTGCAATTTCTGTGGAAGATGAACAGGAATAAAAAACGCATACGCCCTTTTTGGCCAACCAAGCAAGCTTGCAAAGGAAATCTGCACTACAATGAAGTCTCACTTCCCCCCGGTCAAAAGGGCCATCTGAAAAAAGTGTAAAATCCAGAAAGGCAGGACAGGCCATGGAGAACTGGGAGCCTTGTTATGCTGATGGGCGGGATGTAAATTGCCAACAACCACTCGGGAGAAGTGTATGGTGTTTCCTGAAACATCTAAAAAACAAAGCAACAGAACCTAGGGCACTTCCACTTATGGTCCTATAGCTTAGGGAAATTAAAATCAAAAAGACACAGCCACCCCGAAGTTTGGAACGGCTCTGTTTACAAGAACCTCGTTTACAGTACAAGTTCAACATCGCAGAAAGTGAAAAATGGATAAAGAAGTTGTGGTATTTACTTACAAAGCAATATCACTCAGCAATGAAATCTGTGTCATCAGGCCCTTAGCAGCACAATGAGTGGATTCAGGTATGATTATTCTAACTGAAATAAGTCACACAGAAAAAGAAACATCATAAGATATCAGTAATACACGGAATGTAAACTTGGCTACACAGGAACTGAATTACAGAACAGAACAGGGTCTCAAATTTAGAAAACCAACTTATTCTTGCTTAAGGGTAAAGGTGAGTTGGGGTGCAGCATAAAACCAGAGACTGAAATGAGCACAGATAAAGTTCCTTAAGCCAAATATGGAATAGACAAGAGCTACTCCTTGCTCAACGAAATGGACTCAACACCGCATATTAAACGCCTAAGAATGTACCTGACTAGTAAGTATCGTAAAACCTATGGATTGCTATGTCTCCGAAAGAGAATCAAGCATGTGTACAGGGGCATAAACGCAGCAGTGATAGGATTGGAGAGGTTCGGTGAGCAAATGAAGACCCTTTGAAGTCATATTGCATGGTACCCATTCCACGGGTCTCAACTCTCCAGGTTTAAGGTATTCTTCCTTCAGCTAAAACATGCATGTGGAACCCAAGTATGATCAACCATGTGAACGGGAGACGTGTTCAAATATGTCTCAGTTTTCCTCCCCTGGTACTCGGGTGCAACATTCCAGACGCTTTACTAACACTCTCCCCACTTGGAGAGTCAGCGCCTTTAACCTCCTGTTTGGCCCAGTTTGCAATTTCTGCGGAAGATGAACAGGAATAGCGAGAACAAATGAGAGGCTAGCTGGAGGTGTCTGGACGGGCAAATTTAACTCTCATTTCCCACCAGGAAGAGGAAATAACCAAAGGCTCAGCGTGCCGTACCGGAACCAGATTAGGGCCTGAAGCCATCCTGCGGTGTTGCGGCCAGGTCACAAGAAAGCGAGTTGAAGAAAGGAGCTCAGGGGCACTGTAATTCACAAACCTGCAGAGTTATAAATGACAGCTATCGTCCAAAAATAGACTGAAGTAAGGCTGCCAAGAGGACTTGAAAGCGGGGCAGAATTGCAGGAAACCGATTTCAGGAGGTAGACTGGAATTGCATTGAAAGCATAGGAAAAGAGGCAGAACGTCCACAATGATGCACTTGGCCAAAAAGGGCGTATGCGTTTTTTCCTGAATATATTCAGGAAAAAACGCATACGCCCTTTTTGGCCAACCAAGCAAGCTTGCAAAGGAAATCTGCACTACAATGAAGTCTCACTTCCCCCCGGTCAAAAGGGCCATCTGAAAAAAGTGTAAAATCCAGAAAGGCAGGACAGGCCATGGAGAACTGGGAGCCTTGTTATGCTGATGGGTGGGATGTAAATTGCCAACAGACACTCGGGAGAAGTGTATGGTGTTTCCTGAAACATCTAAAAAACAAAGCAACAGAGCCTAGGGCACTGCCACTTATGGTCCTATAGCTTAGGGAAATTAAAATCAAAAAGACACAGCCACCCCAAAGTTTGGGACGCCTCTGTTTACAAGAACCTCGTTTACAGTACAAGTTCAACATCGCAGAAAGTGAAAAATGGATAAAGAACTTGTGGTATTTACGTACAATGCAGTATCACTCAGCAATGAAATCTATGTCATCAGGCACGTAGCAGCATAATGAGTAGATTCAGGTACGATGATTCTAACTGAAATAAGTCACACAGAAAAAGAAACATCATAAGATATCAGTAATACATGGAATGGAAACTTGGCTACACAGGAACTGAATTCCAAAACAGAACAGGTTCTCAAATTTAGAAAACCAACTTATGCTTGCTTAAGGGGAAAGGTGAGTTGGGTTGCTGCATAAAACCAGAGATTGAAATGAGCACAGATAAATTTCCTTAAGCCAAATATGGAATAGACAAGAGCCACTCCTTGCTCAACGAAATGGACTCAACACCGCATATTAAACGCCTAAGAATGTACCTGACTAGTAAGTATCTTAAAACCTATGGATTGCTATGTCTCCGAAAGAGAATCAAGCATGTGTACAGGGGCATAAACGCAGCAGTGATAGGATTGGAGAGGTTCGGTGAGCAAATGAAGACCCTTTGAAGTCATATTGCATGGTACCCATTCCACGGGTTTCAATTACCCAGGTTTTAGGTATTCTTCCTTCAGCTAAAACATGCATGTGGAACCCAGAGTATGATCAACCATGTGATCGGGAGACGTGTTCAAATATGTCTCAGTTTTCCTCCCCTGGTACTCGGGTGCAACATTCCAGACGCTTTACTAACACTCTCCCCACTTGGAGAGTCAGCGCCTTTAACCTCCTGTTTGGCCCAGTTTGCAATTTCTGCGGAAGATGAACAGGAATAGCGAGAACCAATGAGAGACTAGCTGGAGGTGTCTGGACGGGCAAATTTAACTCTCATTTCCCACCAGGAAGAGGAAATAACCAAAGGCTCAGCGTGCCGTGCCGGAACCAGATTAGGGCCTGAAGCCATCCTGCGGTGTTGCGGCCAGGTCACAAGAAAGCGAGTTGAAGAAAGGAGCTCAGGGGCACTGTAATTCACAAACCTGCAGAGTTATAAATGACAGCTATCGTCCAAAAATAGACTGAAGTAAGGCTGCCAAGAGGACTTGAAAGTGGGGCAGAATTACAGGAAACCGATTTCAGGAGGTAGACTGGAATTGCATTGAAAGCATAGGAAAAGAGGCAGAACGTCCACAATGATGCACTTGGCCAAAAAGGGCGTATGCGTTTTTTCCTGAATATATTCAGGAAAAAACGCATACGCCCTTTTTGGCCAACCAAGCAAGCTTGCAAAGGAAATCTGCACTACAATGAAGTCTCACTTCCCCCCGGTCAAAAGGGCCATCTGAAAAAAGTGTAAAATCCAGAAAGGCAGGACAGGCCATGGAGAACTGGGAGCCTTGTTATGCTGAAGGGCGGGATGTAAATTGCCAACAGACACTCGGGAGAAGTGTATGGTGTTTCCTGAAACATCTAAAAAACAAAGCAACAGAGCCTAGGGCACTGCCACTTATGGTCTTATAGCTTAGGGAAATTAAAATCAAAAAGACACAGCCACCCCAAAGTTTGGGACGCCTCTGTTTACAAGAACCTCGTTTACAGTACAAGTTCAACATCGCAGAAAGTGAAAAATGGATAAAGAAGTTGTGGTATTTACTTACAAAGCAATATCACTCAGCAATGAAATCTATGTCATCAGGCCCTTAGCAGCACAATGAGTGGATTCAGGTATGATGATTCTAACTGAAATAAGTCACACAGAAAAAGAAACATCATAAGATATCAGTAATACACGGAATGGAAACTTGGCTACACAGGAACTGAATTACAGAACAGAACAGGGTCTCAAATTTGTAAAACCAACTTATGCTTGCTTAAGGGTAAAGGTGAGTTGGGGTGCTGCATAAAACCAGAGATTGAAATGAGCACAGATAAAGTTCCTTAAGTCAAATATGGAATAGACAAGAGCTACTCCTTGCTCAACGAAATGGACTCAACACCGCATATTAAACGCCTAAGAATGTACCTGACTAGTAAGTATCGTAAAACCTATGGATTGCTATGTCTCTGAAAGAGAATCAAGCATGTGTACAGGGGCATAAACGCAGCACTGATAGGATTAGAGAGGTTCGGTGAGCAAATGAAGACCCTTTGAATTCATATTACATGGTACCCATTACACGGGTCTTAACTCTCCAGGTTTAAGGTATTCTTCCTTCAGCTAAAACATGCATGTGGAACCCAAGTATGATCAACCATGTGAACGGGAGACGTGTTCAAATATGTCTCAGTTTTCCTCCCCTGGTACTCGGGTGCAACATTCCAGACGCTTTACTAACACTCTCCCGACTTGGAGAGTCAGTCCCTTTAAACTCCTGTTTGGCCCAGTTTGCAATTTCTGCGGAAGATGAACAGGAATAGCGAGAACCAATGAGAGACTAGCTGGAGGTGTCTGGACGGGCAAATTTAACTCTCATTTCCCACCAGGAAGAGGAATTAACCAAAGGCTCAGCGTGCCGTGCCGGAACCAGATTAGGGCCTGAAGCCATCATGCAGTGTTGCGGCCAGCTCAAAAGAAAGCGAGTTGAAGAAAGGAGCTCAGGGGCACTGTAATTCACAAACCTGCAGAGTTATAAATGACAGCTATCGTCCAAAAATAGACTGAAGTAAGGCTGCCAAGAGGACTTGAAAACGGGGCAGAATTGCAGGAAACCGATTTCAGGAGGTAGACTGGAATTGCATTGAAAGCATAGGAAAAGAGGCAGAACGTCCACAATGATGCACTTGGCCAAAAAGGGCGTATGCGTTTTTTCCTGAATATATTCAGGAAAAAACGCATACGCCCTTTTTGGCCAACCAAGCAAGCTTGCAAAGGAAATCTGCACTACAATGAAGTCTCACTTCCCACCGGTCAAAAGGGCCATCTGAAAAAAGTGTAAAATCCAGAAAGGCAGGACAGGCCATGGAGAACTGGGAGCCTTGTTATGCTGATGGGTGGGATGTAAATTGCCAACAACCACTCGGGAGAAGTGTATGGTGTTTCCTGAAACATCTAAAAAACAAAGCAACAGAACCTAGGGCACTTCCACTTATGGTCCTATAGCTTAGGGAAATTAAAATCAAAAAGACACAGCCACCCCAAAGTTTGGGACGCCTCTGTTTACAAGAACCTCGTTTACAGTACAAGTTCAACATCGCAGAAAGTGAAAAATGGATAAAGAAGTTGTGGTATTTACTTACAAAGCAATATCACTCAGCAATGAAATCTATGTCATCAGGCCCTTAGCAGCACAATGAGTGGATTCAGGTATGATGATTCTAACTGAAATAAGTCACACAGAAAAAGAAACATCATAAGATATCAGTAATACACGGAATGTAAACTTGGCTACACAGGAACTGAATTACAGAACAGAACAGGGACTCAAATTTAGAAAAACAACTTATGCTTGCTTAAGGGGAAAGGTGAGTTGGGGTGCTGCATAAAACCAGAGATTGAAATGAGCACAGATAAAGTTCCTTAAGCCAAATATGGAATAGACAAGAGCTACTCCTTGCTCAACGAAATGGACTCAACACCGCATATTAAACGCCTAAGAATGTACCTGACTAGTAAGTATCTTAAAACCTATGGATTGCTATGTCTCCGAAAGAGAATCAAGCATGTGTACAGGGGCATAAACGCAGCAGTGATAGGATTGGAGAGGTTCGGTGAGCAAATGAAGACCCTTTGAAGTCATATTGCATGGTACCCATTCCACGGGTCTTAACTCTCCAGGTTTAAGGTATTCTTCCTTCAGCTAAAACATGCATGTGGAACCCAAGAATGATCAACCATGTGAACGGGAGACGTGTTCAAATATGTCTCAGTTTTCCTCCCCTGGTACTCGGGTGCAACATTCCAGACGCTTTACTAACACTCTCCCCACTTGGAGAGTCAGCGCCTTTAACCTCCTGTTTGGCCCAGTTTTGCAATTTCTGCGGAAGATGAACAGGAATAGCGAGAACCAATGAGAGACTAGCTGGAGGTGTTGGCACGGGCAAATTTAACTCTCATTTCCCACCAGGAAGAGGAAATAACCAAAGGCTCAGCGTGCCGTGCCGGAACCAGATTAGGGCCTGAAGCCATCCTGCGGTGTTGCGGCCAGGTCACAAGAAAGCGAGTTGAAGAAAGGAGCTCAGGGGCACTGTAATTCACAAACCTGCAGAGTTATAAATGACAGCTATCGTCCAAAAATAGACTGAAGTAAGGCTGCCAAGAGGACTTGAAAGCGGGGCAGAATTGCAGGAAACCGATTTCAGGAGGTAGACTGGAATTGCATTGAAAGCATAGGAAAAGAGGCAGAACGTCCACAATGATGCACTTGGCCAAAAAGTGCGTATGCGTTTTTTCCTGAATATATTCAGGAAAAAACGCATACGCCCTTTTTGGCCAACCAAGCAAGCTTGCAAAGGAAATCTGCACTACAATGAAGTCTCACTTCCCCCCGGTCAAAAGGGCCATCTGAAAAAAGTGTAAAATCCAGAAAGGCAGGACAGGCCATGGAGAACTGGGAGCCTTGTTATGCTGATGGGCGGGATGTAAATTGCCAACAACCACTAGGGAGAAGTGTATGGTGTTTCCTGAAACATCTAAAAAACAAAGCAACAGAGCCTAGGGCACTTCCACTTATGGTCTTATAGCTTAGGGAAATTAAAATCAAAAAGACACAGCCACCCCAAGTTTGGAACGGCTCTGTTTACAAGAACCTCGTTTACAGTACAAGTTCAACATCGCAGAAAGTGAAAAATGGAAAGAACTTGTGGTATTTACTTAAAAAGCAATATCACTCAGCAATGAAATCTGTGTCATCAGGCCCTTAGCAGCACAATGAGTGGATTCAGGTATGATGATTCTAACTGAAGTAAGTCACACAGAAAAAGAAACATCATAAGATATCAGTAATACACGGAATGTAAACTTGGCTACACAGGAACTGAATTACAGAACAGAACAGGGTCTCAAATTTAGAAAACCAACTTATGCTTGCTTAAGGGTAAAGGTGAGTTGGGGTGCTGCATAAACCAGAGATTGAAATGAGCACAGATAAAGTTCCTTAAGTCAAATATGGAATAGACAAGAGCTACTCCTTGCTCAACGAAATGGACTCAACACCGCATATTAAACGCCTAAGAATGTACCTGACTAGTAAGTATCTTAAAACCTATGGATTGCTATGTCTCCGAAAGAGAATCAAGCATGTGTACAGGGGCATAAACGCAGCAGTGATAGGATTGGAGAGGTTCGGTGAGCAAATGAAGACCCTTTGAAGTCATATTGCATGGTACCCATTCCACGGGTCTCAACTCTCCAGGTTTAAGGTATTCTTCCTTCAGCTAAAACATGCATGTGGAACCCAAGTATGATCAACCATGTGATCGGGAGACGTGTTCAAATATGTCTCAGTTTTCCTTCCCTGGTACTCGGGTGCAACATTCCAGACGCTTTACTAACACTCTCCCGACTTGGAGAGTCAGTCCCTTTAAACTCCTGTTTGGCCCAGTTTGCAATTTCTGCGGAAGATGAACAGGAATAGCGAGAACCAATGAGAGACTAGCTGGAGGTGTCTGGACGGGCAAATTTAACTCTCATTTCCCACCAGGAAGAGGAATTAACCAAAGGCTCAGCGTGCCGTGCCGGAACCAGATTAGGGCCTGAAGCCATCATGCGGTGTTGCGGCCAGCTCAAAAGAAAGCGAGTTGAAGAAAGGAGCTCAGGGGCACTGTAATTCACAAACCTGCAGAGTTATAAATGACAGCTATCGTCCAAAAATAGACTGAAGTAAGGCTGCCAAGAGGACTTGAAAGTGGGGCAGAATTGCAGGAAACCGATTTCAGGAGGTAGACTGGAATTGCATTGAAAGCATAGGAAAAGAGGCAGAACGTCCACAATGATGCACTTGGCCAAAAAGGGCGTATGCGTTTTTTCCTGAATATATTCAGGAAAAAACGCATACGCCCTTTTTGGCCAACCAAGCAAGCTTGCAAAGGAAATCTGCACTACAATGAAGTCTCACTTCCCCCCGGTCAAAAGGGCCATCTGAAAAAAGTGTAAAATCCAGAAAGGCAGGACAGGCCATGGAGAACTGGGAGCCTTGTTATGCTGATGGGTGGGATGTAAATTGCCAACAACCACTCGGGAGAAGTGTATGGTGTTTCCTGAAACATCTAAAAAACAAAGCAACAGAACCTAGGGCACTTCCACTTATGGTCCTATAGCTTAGGGAAATTAAAATCAAAAAGACACAGCCACCCCAAAGTTTGGGACGCCTCTGTTTACAAGAACCTCGTTTACAGTACAAGTTCAACATCGCAGAAAGTGAAAAATGGATAAAGAAGTTGTGGTATTTACTTACAAAGCAATATCACTCAGCAATGAAATCTATGTCATCAGGCCCTTAGCAGCACAATGAGTGGATTCAGGTATGATGATTCTAACTGAAATAAGTCACACAGAAAAAGAAACATCATAAGATATCAGTAATACACGGAATGTAAACTTGGCTACACAGGAACTGAATTACAGAACAGAACAGGGACTCAAATTTAGAAAAACAACTTATGCTTGCTTAAGGGGAAAGGTGAGTTGGGGTGCTGCATAAAACCAGAGATTGAAATGAGCACAGATAAAGTTCCTTAAGCCAAATATGGAATAGACAAGAGCTACTCCTTGCTCAACGAAATGGACTCAACACCGCATATTAAACGCCTAAGAATGTACCTGACTAGTAAGTATCTTAAAACCTATGGATTGCTATGTCTCCGAAAGAGAATCAAGCATGTGTACAGGGGCATAAACGCAGCAGTGATAGGATTGGAGAGGTTCGGTGAGCAAATGAAGACCCTTTGAAGTCATATTGCATGGTACCCATTCCACGGGTCTTAACTCTCCAGGTTTAAGGTATTCTTCCTTCAGCTAAAACATGCATGTGGAACCCAAGAATGATCAACCATGTGAACGGGAGACGTGTTCAAATATGTCTCAGTTTTCCTCCCCTGGTACTCGGGTGCAACATTCCAGACGCTTTACTAACACTCTCCCCACTTGGAGAGTCAGCGCCTTTAACCTCCTGTTTGGCCCAGTTTTGCAAATTCTGCGGAAGATGAACAGGAATAGCGAGAACCAATGAGAGACTAGCTGGAGGTGTTGGCACGGGCAAATTTAACTCTCATTTCCCACCAGGAAGAGGAAATAACCAAAGGCTCAGCGTGCCGTGCCGGAACCAGATTAGGGCCTGAAGCCATCCTGCGGTGTTGCGGCCAGGTCACAAGAAAGCAAGTTGAAGAAAGGAGCTCAGGGGCACTGTAATTCACAAACCTGCAGAGTTATAAATGACAGCTATCGTCCAAAAATAGACTGAAGTAAGGCTGCCAAGAGGACTTGAAAGCGGGGCAGAATTGCAGGAAACCGATTTCAGGAGGTAGACTGGAATTGCATTGAAAGCATAGGAAAAGAGGCAGAACGTCCACAATGATGCACTTGGCCAAAAAGTGCGTATGCGTTTTTTCCTGAATATATTCAGGAAAAAACGCATACGCCCTTTTTGGCCAACCAAGCAAGCTTGCAAAGGAAATCTGCACTACAATGAAGTCTCACTTCCCCCCGGTCAAAAGGGCCATCTGAAAAAAGTGTAAAATCCAGAAAGGCAGGACAGGCCATGGAGAACTGGGAGCCTTGTTATGCTGATGGGCGGGATGTAAATTGCCAACAACCACTCGGGAGAAGTGTATGGTGTTTCCTGAAACATCTGAAAAACAAAGCAACAGAGCCTAGGGCACTTCCACTTAGGGGCCTATAGCTTAGGGAAATTAAAATCAAAAAGACACAGCCACCCCAAGTTTGGAACGGCTCTGTTTACAAGAACCTCGTTTACAGTACAAGTTCAACATCGCAGAAAGTGAAAAATGGAAAGAAGTTGTGGTATTTACTTAAAAAGCAATATCACTCAGCAATGAAATCTGTGTCATCAGGCCCTTAGCAGCACAATGAGTGGATTCAGGTATGATGATTCTAACTGAAGTAAGTCACACAGAAAAAGAAACATCATAAGATATCAGTAATACACGGAATGTAAACTTGGCTACACAGGAACTGAATTACAGAACAGAACAGGGTCTCAAATTTAGAAAACCAACTTATGCTTGCTTAAGGGTAAAGGTGAGTTGGGGTGCTGCATAAACCAGAGATTGAAATGAGCACAGATAAAGTTCCTTAAGTCAAATATGGAATAGACAAGAGCTACTCCTTGCTCAACGAAATGGACTCAACACCGCATATTAAACGCCTAAGAATGTACCTGACTAGTAAGTATCTTAAAACCTATGGATTGCTATGTCTCCGAAAGAGAATCAAGCATGTGTACAGGGGCATAAACGCAGCAGTGATAGGATTGGAGAGGTTCGGTGAGCAAATGAAGACCCTTTGAAGTCATATTGCATGGTACCCATTCCACGGGTCTCAACTCTCCAGGTTTAAGGTATTCTTCCTTCAGCTAAAACATGCATGTGGAACCCAAGTATGATCAACCATGTGATCGGGAGACGTGTTCAAATATGTCTCAGTTTTCCTTCCCTGGTACTCGGGTGCAACATTCCAGATGCTTTACTAACACTCTCCCCAATTGGAGAGTCAGCGCCTTTAACCTCCTGTTTGGCCCAGTTTGCAATTTCTGCGGAAGATGAACACGAATAGCGAGAACCAATGAGAGACTAGCTGGAGGTGTCTGGACGGGCAAATTTAACTCTCATTTCCCACCAGGAAGAGGAAATAACCAAAGGCTCAGCGTGCCGTGCCGGAACCAGATTAGGGCCTGAAGCCAGCCTGCGGTGTTGCGGCCAGGTCACAAGAAAGCAAGTTGAAGAAAGGAGCTCAGGGGCACTGTAATTCACAAACCTGCAGAGTTATAAATGACAGCTATCGTCCAAAAATAGACTGAAGTAAGGCTGCCAAGAGGACTTGAAAACGGGGCAGAATTGCAGGAAACCGATTTCAGGAGGTAGACTGGAATTGCACTGAAATCATAGGAAAAGAGGCAGAACGTCCACAATGATGCACTTGGCCAAAAAGGGCGTATGCGTTTTTTCCTGAATATATTCAGGAAAAAACGCATACGCCCTTTTTGGCCAACCAAGCAAGCTTGCAAAGGAAATCTGCACTACAATGAAGTCTCACTTCCCCCCGGTCAAAAGGGCCATCTGAAAAAAGTGTAAAATCCAGAAAGGCAGGACAGGCCATGGAGAACTGGGAGCCTTGTTATGCTGATGGGCGGGATGTAAATTGCCAACAGACACTCGGGAGAAGTGTATGGTGTTTCCTGAAACATCTAAAAAACAAAGCAACAGAACCTAGGGCACTTCCACTTATGGTCCTATAGCTTAGGGAAATTAAAATCAAAAAGACACAGCCACCCCAAAGTTTGGGACGGCTCTGTTTACAAGAACCTCGTTTACAGTACAAGTTCAACATCGCAGAAAGTGAAAAATGGATAAAGAAGTTGTGGTATTTACTTACAAAGCAATATCACTCAGCAATGAAATCTGTGTCATCAGGCCCTTAGCAGCACAATGAGTGGATTCAGGTATGATGATTCTAACTGAAGTAAGTCACACAGAAAAAGAAACATCATAAGATATCAGTAATACACGGAATGTAAACTTGGCTACACAGGAACTGAATTACAGAACAGAACAGGGACTCAAATTTAGAAAAACAACTTATGCTTGCTTAAGGGGAAAGGTGAGTTGGGGTGCTGCATAAAACCAGAGATTGAAATGAGCACAGATAAAGTTCCTTAAGCCAAATATGGAATAGACAAGAGCTACTCCTTGCTCAACGAAATGGACTCAACACCGCATATTAAACGCCTAAGAATGTACCTGACTAGTAAGTATCTTAAAACCTATGGATTGCTATGTCTCCGAAAGAGAATCAAGCATGTGTACAGGGGCATAAACGCAGCAGTGATAGGATTGGAGAGGTTCGGTGAGCAAATGAAGACCCTTTGAAGTCATATTGCATGGTACCCATTCCACGGGTCTTAACTCTCCAGGTTTAAGGTATTCTTCCTTCAGCTAAAACATGCATGTGGAACCCAAGAATGATCAACCATGTGAACGGGAGACGTGTTCAAATATGTCTCAGTTTTCCTCCCCTGGTACTCGGGTGCAACATTCCAGACGCTTTACTAACACTCTCCCCACTTGGAGAGTCAGCGCCTTTAACCTCCTGTTTGGCCCAGTTTTGCAAATTCTGCGGAAGATGAACAGGAATAGCGAGAACCAATGAGAGACTAGCTGGAGGTGTTGGCACGGGCAAATTTAACTCTCATTTCCCACCAGGAAGAGGAAATAACCAAAGGCTCAGCGTGCCGTGCCGGAACCAGATTAGGGCCTGAAGCCATCCTGCGGTGTTGCGGCCAGGTCACAAGAAAGCAAGTTGAAGAAAGGAGCTCAGGGGCACTGTAATTCACAAACCTGCAGAGTTATAAATGACAGCTATCGTCCAAAAATAGACTGAAGTAAGGCTGCCAAGAGGACTTGAAAGCGGGGCAGAATTGCAGGAAACCGATTTCAGGAGGTAGACTGGAATTGCATTGAAAGCATAGGAAAAGAGGCAGAACGTCCACAATGATGCACTTGGCCAAAAAGTGCGTATGCGTTTTTTCCTGAATATATTCAGGAAAAAACGCATACGCCCTTTTTGGCCAACCAAGCAAGCTTGCAAAGGAAATCTGCACTACAATGAAGTCTCACTTCCCCCCGGTCAAAAGGGCCATCTGAAAAAAGTGTAAAATCCAGAAAGGCAGGACAGGCCATGGAGAACTGGGAGCCTTGTTATGCTGATGGGCGGGATGTAAATTGCCAACAACCACTGGGGAGAAGTGTATGGTGTTTCCTGAAACATCTGAAAAACAAAGCAACAGAGCCTAGGGCACTTCCACTTAGGGGCCTATAGCTTAGGGAAATTAAAATCAAAAAGACACAGCCACCCCAAGTTTGGAACGGCTCTGTTTACAAGAACCTCGTTTACAGTACAAGTTCAACATCGCAGAAAGTGAAAAATGGAAAGAAGTTGTGGTATTTACTTAAAAAGCAATATCACTCAGCAATGAAATCTGTGTCATCAGGCCCTTAGCAGCACAATGAGTGGATTCAGGTATGATGATTCTAACTGAAGTAAGTCACACAGAAAAAGAAACATCATAAGATATCAGTAATACACGGAATGTAAACTTGGCTACACAGGAACTGAATTACAGAACAGAACAGGGTCTCAAATTTAGAAAACCAACTTATGCTTGCTTAAGGGTAAAGGTGAGTTGGGGTGCTGCATAAACCAGAGATTGAAATGAGCACAGATAAAGTTCCTTAAGTCAAATATGGAATAGACAAGAGCTACTCCTTGCTCAACGAAATGGACTCAACACCGCATATTAAACGCCTAAGAATGTACCTGACTAGTAAGTATCTTAAAACCTATGGATTGCTATGTCTCCGAAAGAGAATCAAGCATGTGTACAGGGGCATAAACGCAGCAGTGATAGGATTGGAGAGGTTCGGTGAGCAAATGAAGACCCTTTGAAGTCATATTGCATGGTACCCATTCCACGGGTCTCAACTCTCCAGGTTTAAGGTATTCTTCCTTCAGCTAAAACATGCATGTGGAACCCAAGTATGATCAACCATGTGATCGGGAGACGTGTTCAAATATGTCTCAGTTTTCCTTCCCTGGTACTCGGGTGCAACATTCCAGATGCTTTACTAACACTCTCCCCAATTGGAGAGTCAGCGCCTTTAACCTCCTGTTTGGCCCAGTTTGCAATTTCTGCGGAAGATGAACACGAATAGCGAGAACCAATGAGAGACTAGCTGGAGGTGTCTGGACGGGCAAATTTAACTCTCATTTCCCACCAGGAAGAGGAAATAACCAAAGGCTCAGCGTGCCGTGCCGGAACCAGATTAGGGCCTGAAGCCAGCCTGCGGTGTTGCGGCCAGGTCACAAGAAAGCAAGTTGAAGAAAGGAGCTCAGGGGCACTGTAATTCACAAACCTGCAGAGTTATAAATGACAGCTATCGTCCAAAAATAGACTGAAGTAAGGCTGCCAAGAGGACTTGAAAACGGGGCAGAATTGCAGGAAACCGATTTCAGGAGGTAGACTGGAATTGCACTGAAATCATAGGAAAAGAGGCAGAACGTCCACAATGATGCACTTGGCCAAAAAGGGCGTATGCGTTTTTTCCTGAATATATTCAGGAAAAAACGCATACGCCCTTTTTGGCCAACCAAGCAAGCTTGCAAAGGAAATCTGCACTACAATGAAGTCTCACTTCCCCCCGGTCAAAAGGGCCATCTGAAAAAAGTGTAAAATCCAGAAAGGCAGGACAGGCCATGGAGAACTGGGAGCCTTGTTATGCTGATGGGCGGGATGTAAATTGCCAACAGACACTCGGGAGAAGTGTATGGTGTTTCCTGAAACATCTAAAAAACAAAGCAACAGAACCTAGGGCACTTCCACTTATGGTCCTATAGCTTAGGGAAATTAAAATCAAAAAGACACAGCCACCCCAAAGTTTGGGACGGCTCTGTTTACAAGAACCTCGTTTACAGTACAAGTTCAACATCGCAGAAAGTGAAAAATGGATAAAGAAGTTGTGGTATTTACTTACAAAGCAATATCACTCAGCAATGAAATCTGTGTCATCAGGCCCTTAGCAGCACAATGAGTGGATTCAGGTATGATGATTCTAACTGAAGTAAGTCACACAGAAAAAGAAACATCATAAGATATCAGTAATACACGGAATGTAAACTTGGCTACACAGGAACTGAATTACAGAACAGAACAGGGTCTCAAATTTAGAAAACCAACTATGCTTGCTTAAGGGGAAAGGTGAGTTGGGGTGCTGCATAAAACCAGAGATTGAAATGAGCACAGATAAAGTTCCTTAAGTCAAATATGGAATAGACAAGAGCTACTCCTTGCTCAACGAAATGGACTCAACACCGCATATTAAACGCCTAAGAATGTGCCTGACTAGTAAGTATCTTAAAACCTATGGATTGCTATGTCTCCGAAAGAGAATCAAGCATGTGTACAGGGGCATAAACGCAGCAGTGATAGGATTGGAGAGGTTCGGTGAGCAAATGAAGACCCTTTGATGTCATATTGCATGGTACCCATTCCACGGGTCTTAACTCTCCAGGTTTAAGGTATTCTTCCTTCAGCTAAAACATGCATGTGGAACCCAAGTATGATCAACCATGTGAACGGGAGACGTGTTCAAATATGTCTCAGTTTTCCTTCCCTGGTACTCGGGTGCAACATTCCAGACGCTTTACTAACACTCTCCCCACTTGGAGAGTCAGCGCCTTTAACCTCCTGTTTGGCCCAGTTTGCAATTTCTGCGGAAGATGAACAGAAATAGCGAGAACCAATGAGAGACTAGCTGGAGGTGTCTGGACGGGCAAATTTAACTCTCATTTCCCACCAGGAAGAGGAAATAACCAAAGGCTCAGCGTGCCGTGCCGGAACCAGATTAGGGCCTGAAGCCATCCTCCGGTGTTGCGGCCAGCTCAAAAGAAAGCGAGTTGAAGAAAGGAGCTCAGGGGCACTGTAATTCACAAACCTGCAGAGTTATAAATGACAGCTATCGTCCAAAAATAGACTGAAGTAAGGCTGCCAAGAGGACTTGAAAGCGGGGCAGAATTGCAGGAAACCGATTTCAGGAGGTAGACTGGAATTGCATTGAAAGCATAGGAAAAGAGGCAGAACGTCCACAATGATGCACTTGGCCAAAAAGGGCGTATGCGTTTTTTCCTGAATATATTCAGGAAAAAACGCATACGCCCTTTTTGGCCAACCAAGCAAGCTTGCAAAGGAAATCTGCACTACAATGAAGTCTCACTTCCCCCCGGTCAAAAGGGCCATCTGAAAAAAGTGTAAAATCCAGAAAGGCAGGACAGGCCATGGAGAACTGGGAGCCTTGTTATGCTGATGGGCGGGATGTAAATTGCCAACAGACACTCGGGAGAAGTGTATGGTGTTTCCTGAAACATCTAAAAAACAAAGCAACAGAGCCTAGGGCACTGCCACTTATGGTCTTATAGCTTAGGGAAATTAAAATCAAAAAGACACAGCCACCCCAAAGTTTGGGACGCCTCTGTTTACAAGAACCTCGTTTACAGTACAAGTTCAACATCGCAGAAAGTGAAAAATGGATAAAGAAATTGTGGTATTTACTTACAAAGCAATATCACTCAGCAATGAAATCTATGTCATCAGGCCCTTAGCATCACAATGAGTGGATTCAGGTATGATGATTCTAACTGAAATAAGTCACACAGAAAAAGAAACATCATAAGATATCAGTAATACACGGAATGTAAACTTGGCTACACAGGAACTGAATTACAGAACAGAACAGGGTCTCAAATTTAGAAAACCAACTTATGCTTGCTTAAGGGTAAAGGTGAGTTGGGGTGCTGCATAAAACCAGAGATTGAAATGAGCACAGATAAAGTTCCTTAAGTCAAATATGGAATAGACAAGAGCTACTCCTTGCTCAACGAAATGGACTCAACACCGCATATTAAACGCCTAAGAATGTACGTGACTAGTAAGTATCATAAAACCTATGGATTGCTATGTCTCCGAAAGAGAATCAAGCATGTGTACAGGGGCATAAACGCAGCAGTGATAGGATTGGAGAGGTTCGGTGAGCAAATGAAGACCCTTTGAAGTCATATTGCATGGTACCCATTCCACGGGTCTCAACTCTCCAGGTTTAAGGTATTCTTCCTTCAGCTAAAACATGCATGTGGAACCCAAGTATGATCAACCATGTGAACGGGAGACGTGTTCAAATATGTCTCAGTTTTCCTCCCCTGGTACTCGGGTGCAACATTCCAGACGCTTTACTAACACTCTCCCCACTTGGAGAGTCAGCGCCTTTAACCTCCTGTTTGGCCCAGTTTGCAATTTCTGCGGAAGATGAACAGGAATAGCGAGAACAAATGAGAGGCTAGCTGGAGGTGTCTGGACGGGCAAATTTAACTCTCATTTCCCACCAGGAAGAGGAAATAACCAAAGGCTCAGCGTGCCGTACCGGAACCAGATTAGGGCCTGAAGCCATCCTGCGGTGTTGCGGCCAGGTCACAAGAAAGCGAGTTGAAGAAAGGAGCTCAGGGGCACTGTAATTCACAAACCTGCAGAGTTATAAATGACAGCTATCGTCCAAAAATAGACTGAAGTAAGACTGCCAAGAGGACTTGAAAGCGGGGCAGAATTGCAGGAAACCGATTTCAGGAGGTAGACTGGAATTGCATTGAAAGCATAGGAAAAGAGGCAGAACGTCCACAATGATGCACTTGGCCAAAAAGGGCGTATGCGTTTTTTCCTGAATATATTCAGGAAAAAACGCATACGCACTTTTTGGCCAACCAAGCAAGCTTGCAAAGGAAATCTGCACTACAATGAAGTCTCACTTCCCCCCGGTCAAAAGGGCCATCTGAAAAAAGTGTAAAATCCAGAAAGGCAGGACAGGCCATGGAGAACTGGGAGCCTTGTTATGCTGATGGGCGGGATGTAAATTGCCAACAGACACTCGGGAGAAGTGTATGGTGTTTCCTGAAACATCTAAAAAACAAAGCAACAGAGCCTAGGGCACTGCCACTTATGGTCTTATAGCTTAGGGAAATTAAAATCAAAAAGACACAGCCACCCCAAAGTTTGGGACGCCTCTGTTTACAAGAACCTCGTTTACAGTACAAGTTCAACATCGCAGAAAGTGAAAAATGGATAAAGAAGTTGTGGTATTTACTTACAAAGCAATATCACTCAGCAATGAAATATATGTCATCAGGCCCTTAGCATCACAATGAGTGGATTCAGGTATGATGATTCTAACTGAAATAAGTCACACAGAAAAAGAAACATCATAAGATATCAGTAATACACGGAATGTAAACTTGGCTACACAGGAACTGAATTACAGAACAGAACAGGGTCTCAAATTTAGAAAACCAACTTATGCTTGCTTAAGGGTAAAGGTGAGTTGGGGTGCTGCATAAAACCAGAGATTGAAATGAGCACAGATAAAGTTCCTTAAGTCAAATATGGAATAGACAAGAGCTACTCCTTGCTCAACGAAATGGACACAACACCGCATATTAAACGCCTAAGAATGTACCTGACTAGTAAGTATCTTAAAACCTATGGATTGCTATGTCTCCGAAAGAGAATCAAGCATGTGTACAGGGGCATAAACGCAGCAGTGATAGGATTGGAGAGGTTCGGTGAGCAAATGAAGACCCTTTGAAGTCATATTGCATGGTACCCATTCCACGGGTCTCAACTCTCCAGGTTTAAGGTATTCTTCCTTCAGCTAAAACATGCATGTGGAACCCAAGTATGATCAACCATGTGAACGGGAGACGTGTTCAAATATGTCTCAGTTTTCCTCCCCTGGTACTCGGGTGCAACATTCCAGACGCTTTACTAACACTCTCCTCACTTGGAGAGTCAGCGCCTTTAACCTACTGTTTGGCCCAGTTTGCAATTTCTGCGGAAGATGAACAGGAATAAAAAACGCATACGCCCTTTTTGGCCAACCAAGCAAGCTTGCAAAGGAAATCTGCACTACAATGAAGTCTCACTTCCCCCCGGTCAAAAGGGCCATCTGAAAAAAGTGTAAAATCCAGAAAGGCAGGACAGGCCATGGAGAACTGGGAGCCTTGTTATGCTGATGGGCGGGATGTAAATTGCCAACAGACACTCGGGAGAAGTGTATGGTGTTTCCTGAAACATGTAAAAAACAAAGCAACAGAACCTAGGGCACTTCCACTTATGGTCCTATAGCTTAGGGAAATTAAAATCAAAAAGACACAGCCACCCCAAAGTTTGGGACGGCTCTGTTTACAAGAACCTCGTTTACAGTACAAGTTCAACATCGCAGAAAGTGAAAAATGGATAAAGAAGTTGTGGTATTTACTTACAAAGCAATATCACTCAGCAATGAAATCTGTGTCATCAGGCCCTTAGCAGCACAATGAGTGGATTCAGGTATGATGATTCTAACTGAAGTAAGTCACACAGAAAAAGAAACATCATAAGATATCAGTAATACACGGAATGTAAACTTGGCTACACAGGAACTGAATTACAGAACAGAACAGGGTCTCAAATTTAGAAAACCAACTATGCTTGCTTAAGGGTAAAGGTGAGTTGGGGTGCTGCATAAAACCAGAGATTGAAATGAGCACAGATAAAGTTCCTTAAGTCAAATATGGAATAGACAAGAGCTACTCCTTGCTCAACGAAATGGACTCAACACCGCATATTAAACGCCTAAGAATGTACGTGACTAGTAAGTATCATAAAACCTATGGATTGCTATGTCTCCGAAAGAGAATCAAGCATGTGTACAGGGGCATAAACGCAGCAGTGATAGGATTGGAGAGGTTCGGTGAGCAAATGAAGACCCTTTGAAGTCATATTGCATGGTACCCATTCCACGGGTCTCAACTCTCCAGGTTTAAGGTATTCTTCCTTCAGCTAAAACATGCATGTGGAACCCAAGTATGATCAACCATGTGAACGGGAGACGTGTTCAAATATGTCTCAGTTTTCCTCCCCTGGTACTCGGGTGCAACATTCCAGACGCTTTACTAACACTCTCCCCACTTGGAGAGTCAGCGCCTTTAACCTCCTGTTTGGCCCAGTTTGCAATTTCTGCGGAAGATGAACAGGAATAGCGAGAACAAATGAGAGGCTAGCTGGAGGTGTCTGGACGGGCAAATTTAACTCTCATTTCCCACCAGGAAGAGGAAATAACCAAAGGCTCAGCGTGCCGTACCGGAACCAGATTAGGGCCTGAAGCCATCCTGCGGTGTTGCGGCCAGGTCACAAGAAAGCGAGTTGAAGAAAGGAGCTCAGGGGCACTGTAATTCACAAACCTGCAGAGTTATAAATGACAGCTATCGTCCAAAAATAGACTGAAGTAAGACTGCCAAGAGGACTTGAAAGCGGGGCAGAATTGCAGGAAACCGATTTCAGGAGGTAGACTGGAATTGCATTGAAAGCATAGGAAAAGAGGCAGAACGTCCACAATGATGCACTTGGCCAAAAAGGGCGTATGCGTTTTTTCCTGAATATATTCAGGAAAAAACGCATACGCCCTTTTTGGCCAACCAAGCAAGCTTGCAAAGGAAATCTGCACTACAATGAAGTCTCACTTCCCCCCGGTCAAAAGGGCCATCTGAAAAAAGTGTAAAATCCAGAAAGGCAGGACAGGCCATGGAGAACTGGGAGCCTTGTTATGCTGATGGGCGGGATGTAAATTGCCAACAACCACTCGGGAGAAGTGTATGGTGTTTCCTGAAACATCTAAAAAACAAAGCAACAGAGCCTAGGGCACTTCCACTTAGGGGCCTATAGCTTAGGGAAATTAAAATCAAAAAGACACAGCCACCCCAAGTTTGGAACGGCTCTGTTTACAAGAACCTCGTTTACAGTACAAGTTCAACATCGCAGAAAGTGAAAAATGGAAAGAAGTTGTGGTATTTACTTAAAAAGCAATATCACTCAGCAATGAAATCTGTGTCATCAGGCCCTTAGCAGCACAATGAATGGATTCAGGTATGATGATTCTAACTGAAGTAAGTCACACAGAAAAAGAAACATCATAAGATATCAGTAATACACGGAATGTAAACTTGGCTACACAGGAACTGAATTACAGAACAGAACAGGGTCTCAAATTTAGAAAACCAACTTATGCTTGCTTAAGGGTAAAGGTGAGTTGGGGTGCTGCATAAACCAGAGATTGAAATGAGCACAGATAAAGTTCCTTAAGTCAAATATGGAATAGACAAGAGCTACTCCTTGCTCAACGAAATGGACTCAACACCGCATATTAAACGCCTAAGAATGTACCTGACTAGTAAGTATCTTAAAACCTATGGATTGCTATGTCTCCGAAAGAGAATCAAGCATGTGTACAGGGGCATAAACGCAGCAGTGATAGGATTGGAGAGGTTCGGTGAGCAAATGAAGACCCTTTGAAGTCATATTGCATGGTACCCATTCCACGGGTCTCAACTCTCCAGGTTTAAGGTATTCTTCCTTCAGCTAAAACATGCATGTGGAACCCAAGTATGATCAACCATGTGATCGGGAGACGTGTTCAAATATGTCTCAGTTTTCCTTCCCTGGTACTCGGGTGCAACATTCCAGATGCTTTACTAACACTCTCCCCAATTGGAGAGTCAGCGCCTTTAACCTCCTGTTTGGCCCAGTTTGCAATTTCTGCGGAAGATGAACAGGAATAGCGAGAACCAATGAGAGACTAGCTGGAGGTGTCTGGACGGGCAAATTTAACTCTCATTTCCCACCAGGAAGAGGAAATAACCAAAGGCTCAGCATGCCGTGCCGGAACCAGATTAGGGCCTGAAGCCAGCCTGCGGTGTTGCGGCCAGGACACAAGAAAGCAAGTTGAAGAAAGGAGCTCAGGGGCACTGTAATTCACAAACCTGCAGAGTTATAAATGACAGCTATCGTCCAAAAATAGACTGAAGTAAGGCTGCCAAGAGGACTTGAAAACGGGGCAGAATTGCAGGAAACCGATTTCAGGAGGTAGACTGGAATTGCACTGAAAGCATAGGAAAAGAGGCAGAACGTCCACAATGATGCACTTGGCCAAAAAGTGCGTATGCGTTTTTTCCTGAATATATTCAGGAAAAAACGCATACGCCCTTTTTGGCCAACCAAGCAAGCTTGCAAAGGAAATCTGCACTACAATGAAGTCTCACTTCCCCCCGGTCAAAAGGGCCATCTGAAAAAAGTGTAAAATCCAGAAAGGCAGGACAGGCCATGGAGAACTGGGAGCCTTGTTATGCTGATGGGCGGGATGTAAATTGCCAACAGACACTCGGGAGAAGTGTATGGTGTTTCCTGAAACATCTAAAAAACAAAGCAACAGAACCTAGGGCACTTCCACTTATGGTCCTATAGCTTAGGGAAATTAAAATCAAAAAGACACAGCCACCCCAAAGTTTGGGACGGCTCTGTTTACAAGAACCTCGTTTACAGTACAAGTTCAACATCGCAGAAAGTGAAAAATGGATAAAGAAGTTGTGGTATTTACTTACAAAGCAATATCACTCAGCAATGAAATCTGTGTCATCAGGCCCTTAGCAGCACAATGAGTGGATTCAGGTATGATGATTCTAACTGAAGTAAGTCACACAGAAAAAGAAACATCATAAGATATCAGTAATACACGGAATGTAAACTTGGCTACACAGGAACTGAATTACAGAACAGAACAGGGTCTCAAATTTAGAAAACCAACTATGCTTGCTTAAGGGGAAAGGTGAGTTGGGGTGCTGCATAAAACCAGAGATTGAAATGAGCACAGATAAAGTTCCTTAAGTCAAATATGGAATAGACAAGAGCTACTCCTTGCTCAACGAAATGGACTCAACACCGCATATTAAACGCCTAAGAATGTGCCTGACTAGTAAGTATCTTAAAACCTATGGATTGCTATGTCTCCGAAAGAGAATCAAGCATGTGTACAGGGGCATAAACGCAGCAGTGATAGGATTGGAGAGGTTCGGTGAGCAAATGAAGACCCTTTGATGTCATATTGCATGGTACCCATTCCACGGGTCTTAACTCTCCAGGTTTAAGGTATTCTTCCTTCAGCTAAAACATGCATGTGGATCCCAAGTATGATCAACCATGTGAACGGGAGACGTGTTCAAATATGTCTCAGTTTTCCTTCCCTGGTACTCGGGTGCAACATTCCAGATGCTTTACTAACACTCTCCCCACTTGGAGAGTCAGCGCCTTTAACCTCCTGTTTGGCCCAGTTTGCAATTTCTGCGGAAGATGAACAGAAATAGCGAGAACCAATGAGAGACTAGCTGGAGGTGTCTGGACGGGCAAATTTAACTCTCATTTCCCACCAGGAAGAGGAAATAACCAAAGGCTCAGCGTGCCGTGCCGGAACCAGATTAGGGCCTGAAGCCATCCTCCTGTGTTGCGGCCAGCTCAAAAGAAAGCGAGTTGAAGAAAGGAGCTCAGGGGCACTGTAATTCACAAACCTGCAGAGTTATAAATGACAGCTATCGTCCAAAAATAGACTGAAGTAAGGCTGCCAAGAGGACTTGAAAGCGGGGCAGAATTGCAGGAAACCGATTTCAGGAGGTAGACTGGAATTGCATTGAAAGCATAGGAAAAGAGGCAGAACGTCCACAATGATGCACTTGGCCAAAAAGGGCGTATGCGTTTTTTCCTGAATATATTCAGGAAAAAACGCATACGCCCTTTTTGGCCAACCAAGCAAGCTTGCAAAGGAAATCTGCACTACAATGAAGTCTCACTTCCCCCCGGTCAAAAGGGCCATCTGAAAAAAGTGTAAAATCCAGAAAGGCAGGACAGGCCATGGAGAACTGGGAGCCTTGTTATGCTGATGGGCGGGATGTAAATTGCCAACAGACACTCGGGAGAAGTGTATGGTGTTTCCTGAAACATCTAAAAAACAAAGCAACAGAGCCTAGGGCACTGCCACTTATGGTCTTATAGCTTAGGGAAATTAAAATCAAAAAGACACAGCCACCCCAAAGTTTGGGACGCCTCTGTTTACAAGAACCTCGTTTACAGTACAAGTTCAACATCGCAGAAAGTGAAAAATGGATAAAGAAGTTGTGGTATTTACTTACAAAGCAATATCACTCAGCAATGAAATCTGTGTCATCAGGCCCTTAGCAGCACAATGAGTGGATTCAGGTATGATGATTCTAACTGAAGTAAGTCACACAGAAAAAGAAACATCATAAGATATCAGTAATACACGGAATGTAAACTTGGCTACACAGGAACTGAATTACAGAACAGAACAGGGTCTCAAATTTAGAAAACCAACTATGCTTGCTTAAGGGTAAAGGTGAGTTGGGGTGCTGCATAAAACCAGAGATTGAAATGAGCACAGATAAAGTTCCTTAAGTCAAATATGGAATAGACAAGAGCTACTCCTTGCTCAACGAAATGGACTCAACACCGCATATTAAACGCCTAAGAATGTGCCTGACTAGTAAGTATCTTAAAACCTATGGATTGCTATGTCTCCGAAAGAGAATCAAGCATGTGTACAGGGGCATAAACGCAGCAGTGATAGGATTGGAGAGGTTCGGTGAGCAAATGAAGACCCTTTGAAGTCATATTGCATGGTACCCATTCCACGGGTTTCAACTACCCAGGTTTAAGGTATTCTTCTTTCAGCTAAAACATGCATGTGGAACCTAGAGTATGATCAACCATGTGATCGGGAGACGTGTTCAAATATGTCTCAGTTTTCCTCCCCTGGTACTCGGGTGCAACATTCCAGACGCTTTACTAACACTCTCCCCACTTGGAGAGTCAGTCCCTTTAACCTCCTGTTTGGCCCAGTTTGCAATTTCTGCGGAAGATGAACAGGAATAGCGAGAACCAATGAGAGGCTAGCTGGAGGTGTCTGGACGGGCAAATTTAACTCTCATTTCCCACCAGGAAGAGGAATTAACCAAAGGCTCAGCATGCCGGGCCGGAACCAGATTAGGGCCTGAAGCCATCCTGCGGTGTTGCGGCCAGGTCACAAGAAAGCGAGTTGAAGAAAGGAGCTCAGGGGCACTGTAATTCACAAACCTGCAGAGTTATAAATGACAGCTATCGTCCAAAAATAGACTGAAGTAAGGCTGCCAAGAGGACTTGAAAGCGGGGCAGAATTGCAGGAAACCGATTTCAGGAGGTAGACTGGAATTGCATTGAAAGCATAGGAAAAGAGGCAGAACGTCCACAATGATGCACTTGGCCAAAAAGGGCGTATGCGTTTTTTCCTGAATATATTCAGGAAAAAACGCATACGCACTTTTTGGCCAACCAAGCAAGCTTGCAAAGGAAATCTGCACTACAATGAAGTCTCACTTCCCCCGGTCAAAAGGGCCATCTGAAAAAAGTGTAAAATCCAGAAAGGCAGGACAGGCCATGGAGAACTGGGAGCCTTGTTATGCTGATGGGCGGGATGTAAATTGCCAACAGACACTCGGGAGAAGTGTATGGTGTTTCCTGAAACATCTAAACAACAAAGCAACAGAGCCTAGGGCACTGCCACTTATGGTCTTATAGCTTAGGGAAATTAAAATCAAAAAGACACAGCCACCCCAAAGTTTGGGACGCCTCTGTTTACAAGAACCTCGTTTACAGTACAAGTTCAACATCGCAGAAAGTGAAAAATGGATAAAGAAGTTGTGGTATTTACTTACAAAGCAATATCACTCAGCAATGAAATCTATGTCATCAGGCCCTTAGCATCACAATGAATGGATTCAGGTATGATGATTCTAACTGAAATAAGTCACACAGAAAAAGAAACATCATAAGATATCAGTAATACACGGAATGTAAACTTGGCTACACAGGAACTGAATTACAGAACAGAACAGGGTCTCAAATTTAGAAAACCAACTTATGCTTGCTTAAGGGTAAAGGTGAGTTGGGGTGCTGCATAAAACCAGAGATTGAAATGAGCACAGATAAAGTTCCTTAAGTCAAATATGGAATAGACAAGAGCTACTCCTTGCTCAACAAAATGGACTCAACACCGCATATTAAACGCCTAAGAATGTACCTGACTAGTAAGTATCGTAAAACCTATGGATTGCTATGTCTCCAAAAGAGAATCAAGCATGTGTACAGGGGCATAAACGCAGCAGTGATAGGATTGGAGAGGTTCGGTGAGCAAATGAAGACCCTTTGAAGTCATATTGCATGGTACCCATTCCACGGGTCTCAACTCTCCAGGTTTAAGGTATTCTTCCTTCAGCTAAAACATGCATGTGGAACCCAAGTATGATCAACCATGTGAACGGGAGACGTGTTCAAATATGTCTCAGTTTTCCTCCCCTGGTACTCGGGTGCAACATTCCAGACGCTTTACTAACACTCTCCCCACTTGGAGAGTCAGCGCCTTTAACCTCCTGTTTGGCCCAGTTTGCAATTTCTGCGGAAGATGAACAGGAATAGCGAGAACCAATGAGAGGCTAGCTGGAGGTGTCTGGACGGGCAAATTTAACTCTCATTTCCCAACAGGAAGAGGAAATAACCAAAGGCTCAGCGTGCCGTACCGGACCGAGATTAGGGCCTGAAGCCATCCTGCGGTGTTGCAGCCAGGTCACAAGAAAGCGAGTTGAAGAAAGGAGCTCAGGGGCACTGTAATTCACAAACCTGCAGAGTTATAAATGACAGCTATCGTCCAAAAATAGACTGAAGTAAGGCTGCCAAGAGGACTTGAAAGCGGGGCAGAATTGCAGGAAACCGATTTCAGGAGGTAGACTGGAATTGCATTGAAAGCATAGGAAAAGAGGCAGAACGTCCACAATGATGCACTTGGCCAAAAAGGGCGTATGCGTTTTTTCCTGAATATATTCAGGAAAAAACGCATACGCCCTTTTTGGCCAACCAAGCAAGCTTGCAAAGGAAATCTGCACTACAATGAAGTCTCACTTCCCCCCGGTCAAAAGGGCCATCTGAAAAAAGTGTAAAATCCAGAAAGGCAGGACAGGCCATGGAGAACTGGGAGCCTTGTTATGCTGATGGGCGGGATGTAAATTGCCAACAACCACTCGGGAGAAGTGTATGGTGTTTCCTGAAACATCTAAAAAACAAAGCAACAGAGCCTAGGGCACTGCCACTTATGGTCTTATAGCTTAGGGAAATTAAAATCAAAAAGACACAGCCACCCCAAAGTTTGGGACGCCTCTGTTTACAAGAACCTCGTTTACAGTACAAGTTCAACATCGCAGAAAGTGAAAAATGGATAAAGAAGTTGTGGTATTTACTTACAAAGCAATATCACTCAGCAATGAAATCTATGTCATCAGGCCCTTAGCATCACAATGAGTGGATTCAGGTATGATGATTCTAACTGAAATAAGTCACACAGAAAAAGAAACATCATAAGATATCAGTAATACACGGAATGTAAACTTGGCTACACAGGAACTGAATTACAGAACAGAACAGGGTCTCAAATTTAGAAAACCAACTTATGCTTGCTTAAGGGTAAAGGTGAGTTGGGGTGCTGCATAAAACCAGAGATTGAAATGAGCACAGATAAAGTTCCTTAAGTCAAATATGGAATAGACAAGAGCTACTCCTTGCTCAACGAAATGGACTCAACACCGCATATTAAACGCCTAAGAATGTACCTGACTAGTAAGTATCGTAAAACCTATGGATTGCTATGTCTCCAAAAGAGAATCAAGCATGTGTACAGGGGCATAAACACAGCAGTGATAGGATTGGAGAGGTTCGGTGAGCAAATGAAGACCCTTTGAAGTCATATTGCATGGTACCCATTCCACGGGTCTCAACTCTCCAGGTTTAAGGTATTCTTCCTTCAGCTAAAACATGCATGTGGAACCCAAGTATGATCAACCATGTGAACGGGAGACGTGTTCAAATATGTCTCAGTTTTCCTCCCCTGGTACTCGGGTGCAACATTCCAGACGCTTTACTAACACTCTCCCCACTTGGAGAGTCAGCGCCTGTAACCTCCTGTTTGGCCCAGTTTGCAATTTCTGCGGAAGATGAACAGGAATAGCGAGAACCAATGAGAGACTAGCTGGAGGTGTCTGGACGGGCAAATTTAACTCTCATTTCCCACCAGGAAGAGGATATAACCGAAGGCTCAGCCTGCCGTGCCGGAACCAGATTAGGGCCTGAAGCCATCCTGCGGTGTTGCGGCCAGGTCACAAGAAAGCAAGTTGAAGAAAGGAGCTCAGGGGCACTGTAATTCTCAAACCTGCAGAGTTATAAATAACAGCTATCGTCCAAAAATAGACTGAAGTAAGGCTGCCAAGAGGACTTGAAAGCGGGGCAGAATTGCAGGAAACCGATTTCAGGAGGTAGACTGGAATTGCATTGAAAGCATAGGAAAAGAGGCAGAACGTCCACAATGATGCACTTGGCCAAAAAGGGCGTATGCGTTTTTTCCTGAATATATTCAGGAAAAAACGCATACGCCCTTTTTGGCCAACCAAGCAAGCTTGCAAAGGAAATCTGCACTACAATGAAGTCTCACTTCCCACCGGTCAAAAGGGCCATCTGAAAAAAGTGTAAAATCCAGAAAGGCAGGACAGGCCATGGAGAACTGGGAGCCTTGTTATGCTGATGGGCGGGATGTAAATTGCCAACAACCACTCGGGAGAAGTGTATGGTGTTTCCTGAAACATCTAAAAAACAAAGCAACAGAACCTAGGGCACTTCCACTTATGGTCCTATAGCTTAGGGAAATTAAAATCAAAAAGACACAGCCACCCCAAAGTTTGGAACGGCTCTGTTTACAAGAACCTCGTTTACAGTACAAGTTCAACATCGCAGAAACTGAAAAATGGATAAAGAAGTTGTGGTATTCACTTACAAAGCAATATCACTCAGCAATGAAATCTGTGTCATCAGGCCCTTAGCAGCACAATGAGTGGATTCAGGTATGATGATTCTAACTGAAATAAGTGATACAGAAATAGAAACATCATAAGATATCAGTAATACACGGAATGTAAACTTGGCTACACAGGAACTGAATTACAGAACAGAACAGGGTCTCAAATTTAGAAAACCAACTTATTCTTGCTTAAGGGTAAAGGTGAGTTAGGGTGCAGCATAAAACCAGAGACTGAAATGAGCACAGATAAAGTTCCTTAAGCCAAATATGGAATAGACAAGAGCTACTCCTTGCTCAACGAAATGGACTCAACACCGCATATTAAACGCCTAAGAATGTACCTGACTAGTAAGTATCTTAAAACCTATGGATTGCTATGTCTCCGAAAGAGAATCAAGCATGTGTACAGGGGCATAAACGCAGCAGTGATAGGATTGGAGAGGTTCGGTGAGCAAATGAAGACCCTTTGAAGTCATACTGCATGGTACCCATTACACGGGTCTCAACTCTCCAGGTTTAAGGTATTCTTCCTTCAGCTAAAACATGCATGTGGAACCCAAGTATGATCAACCATGTGAACGGGAGACGTGTTCAAATATGTCTCAGTTTTCCTCCCCTGGTACTCGGGTGCAACATTCCAGACGCTTTACTAACACTCTCCTCACTTGGAGAGTCAGCGCCTTTAACCTCCTGTTTGGCCCAGTTTGCAATTTCTGCGGAAGATGAACAGGAATAGCGAGAACCAATGAGAGGCTAGCTGGAGGTGTCTGGACGGGCAAATTTAACTCTCATTTCCCACCAGGAAGAGGAAATAACCAAAGGCTCAGCGTGCCGTACCGGAACCAGATTAGGGCCTGAAGCCATCCTGCGGTGTTGCGGCCAGCTCAAAAGAAAGCGAGTTGAAGAAAGGAGCTCAGGGGCACTGTAATTCACAAACCTGCAGAGTTATAAATGACAGCTATCGTCCAAAAATAGACTGAAGTAAGGCTGCCAAGAGGACTTGAAAGCGGGGCAGAATTGCAGGAAACCGATTTCAGGAGGTAGACTGGAATTGCATTGAAAGCATAGGAAAAGAGGCAGAACGTCCACAATGATGCACTTGGCCAAAAAGGGCGTATGCGTTTTTTCCTGAATATATTCAGGAAAAAACGCATACGCCCTTTTTGGCCAACCAAGCAAGCTTGCAAAGGAAATCTGCACTACAATGAAGTCTCACTTCCCCCCGGTCAAAAGGGCCATCTGAAAAAAGTGTAAAATCCAGAAAGGCAGGACAGGCCATGGAGAACTGGGAGCCTTGTTATGCTGATGGGCGGGATGTAAATTGCCAACAACCACTCGGGAGAAGTGTATGGTTTTTCCTGAAACATCTAAAAAACAAAGCAACAGAACCTAGGGCACTTCCACTTATGGTCCTATAGCTTAGGGAAATTAAAATCAAAAAGACACAGCCACCCCAAAGTTTGGAACGGCTCTGTTTACAAGAACCTCGTTTACAGTACAAGTTCAACATCGCAGAAAGTGAAAAATGGATAAAGAAGTTGTGGTATTCACTTACAAAGCAATATCACTCAGCAATGAAATCTATGTCATCAGGCCCTTAGCAGCACAATGAGTGGATTCAGGTATGATGATTCTAACTGAAATAAGTCACACAGAAAAAGAAACATCATAAGATATCAGTAATACACGGAATGGAAACTTGGCTACACAGGAACTGAATTACAGAACAGAACAGGGTCTCAAATTTAGAATACCAACTTATGCTTGCTTAAGGGTAAAGGTGAGTTGGGGTGCTGTATAAAACCAGAGATTGAAATGAGCACAGATAAAGTTCCTTAAGCCAAATATGGAATAGACTAGAGCTACTCCTTGCTCAACGAAATGGACTCAACACCGCATATTAAACGCCTAAGAATGTACCTGACTTGTAAGTATCTTAAAACCTATGGATAGCTATGTCTCCAAAAGAGAATCAAGCATGTGTACAGGGGCATAAACGCAGCAGTGATAGGATTGGAGAGGTTCGGTGAGCAAATGAAGACCCTTTGAAGTCATATTGCATGGTACCCATTCCACGGGTTTCAACTACCCAGGTTTAAGGTATTCTTCCTTCAGCTAAAACATGCATGTGGAACCTAGAGTATGATCAACCATGTGATCGGGAGACGTGTTCAAATATGTCTCAGTTTTCCTCCCCTGGTACTCGGGTGCAACATTCCAGACGCTTTACTAACACTCTCCCCACTTGGAGAGTCAGTCCCTTTAACCCCCTGTTTGGCCCACTTTGCAATTTCTGCGGAAGATGAACAGGAATAGCGAGAACCAATGAGAGGCTAGCTGGAGGTGTCTGGACGGGCAAATTTAACTCTCATTTCCCACCAGGAAGAGGAATTAACCAAAGGCTCAGCATGCCGGGCCGGAACCAGATTAGGGCCTGAAGCCATCCTGCGGTGTTGCGGCCAGCTCAAAAGAAAGCGAGTTGAAGAAAGGAGCTCAGGGGCACTGTAATTCACAAACCTGCAGAGTTATAAATGACAGCTATCGTCCAAAAATAGACTGAAGTAAGGCTGCCAAGAGGACTTGAAAGTGGGGCAGAATTGCAGGAAACCGATTTCAGGAGGTAGACTGGAATTGCATTGAAAGCATAGGAAAAGAGGCAGAACGTCCACAATGATGCACTTGGCCAAAAAGGGCGTATGCGTTTTTTCCTGAATATATTCAGGAAAAAACGCATACGCCCTTTTTGGCCAACCAAGCAAGCTTGCAAAGGAAATCTGCACTACAATGAAGTCTCACTTCCCCCCGGTCAAAAGGGCCATCTGAAAACAGTGTAAAATCCAGAAAGGCAGGACAGGCCATGGAGAACTGGGAGCCTTGTTATGCTGATGGGTGGGATGTAAATTGCCAACAACCACTCGGGAGAAGTGTATGGTGTTTCCTGAAACATCTAAAAAACAAAGCAACAGAGCCTAGGGCACTTCCACTTATGGTCCTATAGCTTAGGGAAATTAAAATCAAAAAGACACAGCCACCCTAAAGTTTGGAACGGCTCTGTTTACAAGAACCTCGTTTACAGTACAAGTTCAACATCGCAGAAAGTGAAAAATGGATAAAGAAGTTGTGGTATTTACTTACAAAGCAATATCACTCAGCAATGAAATCTATGTCATCAGGCCCTTAGCAGCACAATGAGTGGATTCAGGTATGATGATTCTAACTGAAATAAGTCACACAGAAAAAGAAACATCATAAGATATCAGTAATACACGGAATGTAAACTTGGCTACACAGGAACTGAATTACAGAGCAGAACAGGGTCTCAAATTTAGAATACCAACTTATGCTTGCTTAAGGGTAAAGGTGAGTTGGGGTGCTGCATAAAACCAGAGATTGAAATGAGCACAGATAAAGTTCCTTAAGTCAAATATGGAATAGACAAGAGCTACTCCTTGCTCAACGAAATGGACTCAACACCGCATATTAAACGCCTAAGAATGTACCTGACTTGTAAGTATCGTAAAACCTATGGATTGCTATGTCTCCAAAAGAGAATCAAGCATGTGTACAGGGGCATAAACGCAGCAGTGATAAGATTGGAGAGGTTCGGTGAGCAAATGAAGACCCTTTGAAGTCATATTGCATGGTACCCATTCCACGGGTTTCAACTACCCAGGTTTAAGGTATTCTTCCTTCAGCTAAAACATGCATGTGGAACCTAGAGTATGATCAACCATGTGATCGGGAGACGTGTTCAAATATGTCTCAGTTTTCCTCCCCTGGTACTCGGGTGCAACATTCCAGACGCTTTACTAACACTCTCCCCACTTGGAGAGTCAGTCCCTTTAACCTCCTGTTTGGCCCAGTTTGCAATTTCTGCGGAAGATGAACAGGAATTGCGAGAACCAATGAGAGGCTAGCTGGAGGTGTCTGGTCGGGCAAATTTAACTCTCATTTCCCACCAGGAAGAGGAATTAACCAAAGGCTCAGCATGCCGGGCCGGAACCAGATTAGGGCCTGAAGCCATCCTGCGGTGTTGCGGCCAGGTCACAAGAAAGCGAGTTGAAGAAAGGAGCTCAGGGGCACTGTAATTCACAAACCTGCAGAGTTATAAATGACAGCTATCGTCCAAAAATAGACTGAAGTAAGGCTGCCAAGAGGACTTGAAAGCGGGGCAGAATTGCAGGAAACCGATTTCAGGAGGTAGACTGGAATTGCATTGAAAGCATAGGAAAAGAGGCAGAACGTCCACAATGATGCACTTGGCCAAAAAGGGCGTATGCGTTTTTTCCTGAATATATTCAGGAAAAAACGCATACGCCCTTTTTGGCCAACCAAGCAAGCTTGCAAAGGAAATCTGCACTACAATGAAGTCTCACTTCCCCCCGGTCAAAAGGGCCATCTGAAAAAAGTGTAAAATCCAGAAAGGCAGGACAGGCCATGGAGAACTGGGAGCCTTGTTATGCTGATGGGTGGGATGTAAATTGCCAACAACCACTCGGGAGAAGTGTATGGTGTTTCCTGAAACATCTAAAAAACAAAGCAACAGAACCTAGGGCACTTCCACTTATGGTCCTATAGCTTAGGGAAATTAAAATCAAAAAGACACAGCCACCCCAAAGTTTGGAACGGCTCTGTTTACAAGAACCTCGTTTACAGTACAAGTTCAACATCGCAGAAAGTGAAAAATGGATAAAGAAGTTGTGGTATTCACTTACAAAGCAATATCACTCAGCAATGAAATCTATGTCATCAGGCCCTTAGCAGCACAATGAGTGGATTCAGGTATGATGATTCTAACTGAAATAAGTCACATGGAAAAAGAAACATCATAAGATATCAGTAATACACGGAATGGAAACTTGGCTACACAGGAACTGAATTACAGAACAGAACAGGGTCTCAAATTTAGAAAACCAACTTATGCTTGCTTAAGGGTAAAGGTGAGTTGGGGTGCTGCATAAAACCAGAGATTGAAATGAGCACAGATAAAGTTCCTTAAGTCAAATATGGAATAGACAAGAGCTACTCGTTGCTCAACGAAATGGACTCAACACCGCATATTAAACGCCTAAGAATGTACCTGACTAGTAAGTATCGTAAAACCTATGGATTGCTATGTCTCCGAAAGAGAATCAAGCATGTGTACAGGGGCATAAACGCAGCAGTGATAGGATTGGAGAGGTTCGGTGAGCAAATGAAGACCCTTTGAAGTCATATTGCATGGTACCCATTACACGGGTTTCAACTCTCCAGGTTTAAGGTATTCTTCCTTCAGCTAAAACATGCATGTGGAACCCAAGTATGATCAACCATGTGAACGGGAGACGTGTTCAAATATGTCTCAGTTTTCCTCCCCTGGTACTCGGGTGCAACATTCCAGACACTTTACTAACACTCTCCCCACTTGGAGAGTCAGCGTCTTTAACCTCCTGTTTGGCCCAGTTTGCAATTTCTGCGGAAGATGAACAGGAATAGCGAGAACCAATGAGAGGCTAGCTGGAGGTGTCTGGACGGGCAAATTTAACTCTCATTTCCCACCAGGAAGAGGAAATAACCAAAGGCTCAGCGTGCCGTACCGGAACCAGATTAGGGCCTGAAGCCATCATGCGGTGTTGCGGCCAGGTCACAAGAAAGCGAGTTGAAGAAAGGAGCTCAGGGGCACTGTAATTCACAAACCTGCAGAGTTATAAATGACAGCTATCGTCCAAAAATAGACTGAAGTAAGGCTGCCAAGAGGACTTCAAAGCGGGGCAGAATTGCAGGAAACCAATTTCAGGAGGTAGACTGGAATTGCATTGAAAGCATAGGAAAAGAGGCAGAACGTCCACAATGATGCACTTGGCCAAAAAGGGCGTATGCGTTTTTTCCTGAATATATTCAGGAAAAAACGCATACGCCCTTTTTGGCCAACCAAGCAAGCTTGCAAAGGAAATCTGCACTACAATGAAGTCTCACTTCCCCCCGGTCAAAAGGGCCATCTGAAAAAAGTGTAAAATCCAGAAAGGCAGGACAGGCCATGGAGAACTGGGAGCCTTGTTATGCTGATGGGCGGGATGTAAATTGCCAACAGACACTTGGGAGAAGTGTATGGTGTTTCCTGAAACATCTAAAAAACAAAGCAACAGAGCCTAGGGCACTTCCACTTATGGTCCTATAGCTTAGGGAAATTAAAATCAAAAAGACACAGCCACCCCAAAGTTTGGAAGGGCTCTGTTTACAAGAACCTTGTTTACAGTACAAGTTCAACATCGCAGAAAGTGAAAAATGGATAAAGAAGTTGTGGTATTTACTTACAAAGCAATATCACTCAGCAATGAAATCTGTGTCATCAGGCCCTTAGCAGCAGAATGAGTGGATTCAGGTATGATGATTCTAACTGAAGTAAGTCACACAGAAAAAGAAACATCATAAGATATCAGTAATACACGGAATGTAAACTTGGCTACACAGGAACGGAATTACAGAACAGAACAGGGTCTCAAGTTTAGAAAACCAACTTATGCTTGCTTAAGGGTAAAGGTGAGTTGGGGTGCTGCATAAAACCAGAGATTGAAATGAGCACAGATAAAGTTCCTTAAGTCAAATATGGAATAGACAAGAGCTACTCCTTGCTCAACGAAATGGACTCAACACCGCATATTAAACGCCTAAGAATGTACCTGACTAGTAAGTATCTTAAAACCTATGGATTGCTATGTCTCCGAAAGACAATCAAGCATGTGTACAGGGGCATAAACGCAGCAGTGATAGGATTGGAGAGGTTCGGTGAGCAAATGAAGACCCTTTGAAGTCATATTGCATGGTAACCATTACACGGGTCTCAACTCTCCAGGTTTAAGGTATTCTTCCTTCAGCTAAAACATGCATGTGGAAACCAGAGTATGATCAACCATGTGAACGGGAGACGTGTTCAAATATGTCTCAGTTTTCCTCCCCTGGTACTCGGGTGCAACATTCCAGACGCTTTACTAACACTCTCCCCACTTGGAGAGTCAGCGCCTTTAACCTCCTGTTTGGCCCAGTTTGCAATTTCTGCGGAAGATGAACAGGAATAGCGAGAACCAATGAGAGGCTAGCTGGAGGTGTCTGGACGGGCAAATTTAACTCTCATTTCCCACCAGGAAGTGGAAATAACCAAAGGCTCAGCGTGCCGTGCCGGAACCAGATTAGGGCCTGAAGCCATCCTGCGGTGTTGCGGCCAGGTCACAAGAAAGCGAGTTGAAGAAAGGAGCTCAGGGGCACTGTAATTCACAAACCTGCAGAGTTATAAATGACAGCTATCGTCCAAAAATAGACTGAAGTAAGGCTGCCAAGAGGACTTGAAAGCGGGGCAGAATTGCAGGAAACCGATTTCAGGAGGTAGACTGGAATTGCATTGAAAGCATAGGAAAAGAGGCAGAACGTCCACAATGATGCACTTGGCCAAAAAGGGCGTATGCGTTTTTTCCTGAATATATTCAGGAAAAAAGGCATACGCCCTTTTTGGCCAAACAAGCAAGCTTGCAAAGGAAATCTGCACTACAATGAAGTCTCACTTACCCCCGGTCAAAAGGGCCATCTGAAAAAAGTGTAAAATCCAGAAAGGCAGGACAGGCCATGGAGAACTGGGAGCCTTGTTATGCTGATGGGCGGGATGTAAATTGCCAACAACCACTCGGGAGAAGTGTATGGTGTTTCCTGAAACATCTAAAAAACAAAGCAACAGAACCTAGGGCACTTCCACTTATGGTCCTATAGCTTAGGGAAATTAAAATCAAAAAGACACAGCCACCCCAAAGTTTGGAACGGCTTTGTTTACAAGAACCTCGTTTACAGTACAAGTTCAACATCGCAGAAAGTGAAAAATGGATAAAGAAGTTGTGGTATTTACTTACAAAGCAATATCACTCAGCAATGAAATCTGTGTCATCAGGCCCTTAGCAGCAGAATGAGTGGATTCAGGTATGATGATTCTAACTGAAGTAAGTCACACAGAAAAAGAAACATCATAAGATATCAGTAATACACGGAATGTAAACTTGGCTACACAGGAACGGAATTACAGAACAGAACAGGGTCTCAAGTTTAGAAAACCAACTTATGCTTGCTTAAGGGTAAAGGTGAGTTGGGGTGCTGCATAAAACCAGAGATTGAAATGAGCACAGATAAAGTTCCTTAAGTCAAATATGGAATAGACAAGAGCTACTCCTTGCTCAACGAAATGGACTCAACACCGCATATTAAACGCCTAAGAATGTACCTGACTAGTAAGTATCTTAAAACCTATGGATTGCTATGTCTCCGAAAGACAATCAAGCATGTGTACAGGGGCATAAACGCAGCAGTGATAGGATTGGAGAGGTTCGGTGAGCAAATGAAGACCCTTTGAAGTCATATTGCATGGTAACCATTACACGGGTCTCAACTCTCCAGGTTTAAGGTATTCTTCCTTCAGCTAAAACATGCATGTGGAAACCAGAGTATGATCAACCATGTGAACGGGAGACGTGTTCAAATATGTCTCAGTTTTCCTCCCCTGGTACTCGGGTGCAACATTCCAGACGCTTTACTAACACTCTCCCCACTTGGAGAGTCAGCGCCTTTAACCTCCTGTTTGGCCCAGTTTGCAATTTCTGCGGAAGATGAACAGGAATAGCGAGAACCAATGAGAGGCTAGCTGGAGGTGTCTGGACGGGCAAATTTAACTCTCATTTCCCACCAGGAAGTGGAAATAACCAAAGGCTCAGCGTGCCGTGCCGGAACCAGATTAGGGCCTGAAGCCATCCTGCGGTGTTGCGGCCAGGTCACAAGAAAGCGAGTTGAAGAAAGGAGCTCAGGGGCACTGTAATTCACAAACCTGCAGAGTTATAAATGACAGCTATCGTCCAAAAATAGACTGAAGTAAGGCTGCCAAGAGGACTTGAAAGCGGGGCAGAATTGCAGGAAACCGATTTCAGGAGGTAGACTGGAATTGCATTGAAAGCATAGGAAAAGAGGCAGAACGTCCACAATGATGCACTTGGCCAAAAAGGGCGTATGCGTTTTTTCCTGAATATATTCAGGAAAAAACGCATACGCCCTTTTTGGCCAAACAAGCAAGCTTGCAAAGGAAATCTGCACTACAATGAAGTCTCACTTACCCCCGGTCAAAAGGGCCATCTGAAAAAAGTGTAAAATCCAGAAAGGCAGGACAGGCCATGGAGAACTGGGAGCCTTGTTATGCTGATGGGCGGGATGTAAATTGCCAACAACCACTCGGGAGAAGTGTATGGTGTTTCCTGAAACATCTAAAAAACAAAGCAACAGAACCTAGGGCACTTCCACTTATGGTCCTATAGCTTAGGGAAATTAAAATCAAAAAGACACAGCCACCCCAAAGTTTGGAACGGCTTTGTTTACAAGAACCTCGTTTACAGTACAAGTTCAACATCGCAGAAAGTGAAAAATGGATAAAGAAGTTGTGGTATTTACTTACAAAGCAATATCACTCAGCAATGAAATCTGTGTCATCAGGCCCTTAGCATCACAATGAGTGGATTCAGGTATGATGATTCTAACTGAAATAAGTCACACAGAAAAAGAAACATCATAAGATATCAGTAATACACGGAATGTAAACTTGGCTACACAGGAACGGAATTACAGAACAGAACAGGGTCTCAAGTTTAGAAAACCAACTTATGCTTGCTTAAGGGTAAAGGTGAGTTGGGGTGCTGCATAAAACCAGAGATTGAAATGAGCACAGATAAAGTTCCTTAAGTCAAATATGGAATAGACAAGAGCTACTCCTTGCTCAACGAAATGGACTCAACACCGCATATTAAACGCCTAAGAATGTACCTGACTAGTAAGTATCTAAAAACCTATGGATTGCTATGTCTCCGAAAGACAATCAAGCATGTGTACAGGGGCATAAACGCAGCAGTGATAGGATTGGAGAGGTTCGGTGAGCAAATGAAGACCCTTTGAAGTCATATTGCATGGTACCCATTCCACAGGTCTCAACTCTCCATGTTTAAGGTATTCTTCCTTCAGCTAAAACATGCATGTGGAACCTAGAGTATGATCAACCATGTGATCGGGAGACGTGTTCAAATATGTCTCAGTTTTCCTCCCCTGGTACTCGGGTGCAACATTCCAGACGCTTTACTAACACTCTCCCCACTTGGAGAGTCAGTCCCTTTAACCTCCTGTATGGCCCAGTTTGCAATTTCTGCGGAAGATGAACAGGAATAGCGAGAACCAATGAGAGGCTAGCTGGAGGTGTCTGGACGGGCAAATTTAACTCTCATTTCCCACCAGGAAGAGGAATTAACCAAAGGCTCTGCATGCCGGGCCGGAACCAGATTAGGGCCTGAAGCCATCCTGTGGTGTTGCGGCCAGGTCACAAGAAAGCGAGTTGAAGAAAGGAGCTCAGGGGCACTGTAATTCACAAACCTGCAGAGTTATAAATGACAGCTATCGTCCAAAAATAGACTGAAGTAAGGCTGCCAAGAGGACTTGAAAGCGGGGCAGAATTGCAGAAAACCGATTTCAGGAGGTAGACTGGAATTGCATTGAAAGCATAGGAAAAGAGGCAGAACGTCCACAATGATGCACTTGGCCAAAAAGGGCGTATGCATTTTTTCCTGAATATATTCAGGAAAACACGCATACGCACTTTTGGGCCAACCAAGCAAGCTTGCAAAGGAAATCTGCACTACAATGAAGTCTCACTTCCCCCCGGTCAAAAGGGCCATCTGAAAAAAGTGTAAAATCCAGAAAGGCAGGACAGGCCATGGAGAACGGGGAGCCTTGTTATGCTGATGGGCGGGATGTAAATTGCCAACAACCACTCGGGAGAAGTGTATGGTGTTTCCTGAAACATCTAAAAAACAAACAACAGAGCCTAGGGCACTTCCACATATGGTCCTATAGTTTAGGGAAATTAAAATGAAAAAGACACAGCCACCCCAAAGTTTGGGACGCCTCCGTTTACAAGAACCTCGTTTACCGTACAAGTTCAATATCACAGAAAGTGAAAAATGGATAAAGAACATGTTGTACTTACGTACAATGCAGTATCACTCAGCAATGAAATCTATGTCATCAGGCCCGTAGCAGCATAATGAGTGGATTCAGGTACGATGATTCTAACTGCAATAAGTCACACAGAAAAAGAAACATCATAAGATATCACTAATACACGGAATGTAAACTTGGCTACACAGGAACTGCATTCCAAAACAGAACAGGGTCTCAAATTTAGAAAACCAACTTATGCTTGCTTAAGGGGAAAGGTGAGTTGGGGTGCTGCATAAAACCAGAGATTGAAATGAGCACAGATAAAGTTCCTTAAGTCAAATATGGAATAGACAAGAGCTACTCCTTGCTCAACGAAATGGATTCAACACCGCATATTAAACGCCTAAGAATGTACCTGACTAGTAAGTATCTTAAAACCTATGGATTGCTATGTCTCCGAAAGAGAATCAAGCATGTGTACAGGGGCATAAACGCAGCAGTGATAGGATTGGAGAGGTTCGGTGAGCAAATGAAGACCCTTTGAAGTCATATTGCATGGTACCCATTACACGGGTCTTAACTCTCCAGGTTTAAGGTATTCTTCCTTCAGCTAAAACATGCATGTGGAACCCAAGTATGATCAACCATGTGAACGGGAGACGTGTTCAAATATGTCTCAGTTTTCCTCCCCTGGTACTCGGGTGCAACATTCCAGACGCTTTACTAACACTCTCCCCACTTGGAGAGTCAGCGCCTGTAACCTCCTGTTTGGCCCAGTTTGCAATTTCTGCGGAAGATGAACAGGAATAGCGAGAACCAATGAGAGGCTAGCTGGAGGTGTCTGGACGGGCAAATTTAACTCTCATTTCCCACCAGGAAGAGGAATTAACCAAAGGCTCAGCATGCCGGGCCGGAACCAGATTAGGGCCTGAAGCCATCCTGCGGTGTTGCGGCCAGGTCACAAGAAAGCGAGTTGAAGAAAGGAGCTCAGGGGCACTGTAATTCACAAACCTGCAGAGTTATAAATGACAGCTATCGTCCAAAAATAGACTGAAGTAAGGCTGCCAAGAGGACTTGAAAGCGGGGTAGAATTGCAGGAAACCGATTTCAGGAGGTAGACTGGAATTGCATTGAAAGCATAGGAAAAGAGGCAGAACGTCCACAATGATGCACTTGGCCAAAAAGGGCGTATGCGTTTTTTCCTGAATATATTCAGGAAAAAACGCATACGCCCTTTTTGGCCAACCAAGCAAGCTTGCAAAGGAAATCTGCACTACAATGAAGTCTCACTTCCCCCCAGTCAAAAGGGCCATCTGAAAAAAGTGTAAAATCCAGAAAGGCAACAGGCCATTGTGAACTGGGAGCCTTGTTATGCTGATGGGCGGGATGTAAATTGCCAACAGACACTCGGGAGAAGTGTATGGTGTTTCCTGAAACATCTAAAAAACAAAGCAACAGAGCCTAGGGCACTTCCAATTATGGTCCTATAGATTAGGGAAATTAAAATCAAAAAGACACAGCCACCCCAAAGTTTGGAACGGCTCTGTTTACAAGAACCTCGTTTACAGTACAAGTTCAACATCGCAAAAAGTGAAAAATGGATAAATAAGTTGTGGTATTCACTTACAAAGCAATATCTCTCAGCAATGAAATCTATGTCATCAGGCCCTTAGCAGCACAATGAGTGGATTCAGGTATGATGATTCTAACTGAAATAAGTCACACAGAAAAAGAAACATCATAAGATATCAGTAATACACGGAATGGAAACTTGGCTACACAGGAAACTGAATTACAGAACAGAACTGGGTCTCAAATTTAGAAAAACAACTTATTCTTGCTTAAGGGTAAAGGTGAGTTGGGGTGCTGCATAAAACCAGAGATTGAAATGAGCACAGATAAAGTTCCTTAAGTCAAATATGGAATAGACAAGAGCTACTCCTTGCTCAACGAAATGGATTCAACACCGCATATTAAACGCCTAAGAATGTACCTGACTAGTAAGTATCTTAAAACCTATGGATTGCTATGTCTCCGAAAGAGAATCAAGCATGTTTACAGGGGTATAAACGCAGCAGTGATAGGATTGGAGAGGTTCGGTGAGCAAATGAAGACCCTTTGAAGTCATATTGCATGGTACCCATTCCACGGGTTTCAACTACCCAGGTTTTAGGTATTCTTCCTTCAGCTAAAACATGCATGTGGAACCTAGAGTATGATCAACCATGTGATCGGGAGACGTGTTCAAATATGTCTCAGTTTTCCTCCCCTGGTACTCGGGTGCAACATTCCAGACGCTTTACTAACACTCTCCCCACTTGGAGAGTCAGTCCCTTTAACCTCCTGTTTGGCCCAGTTTGCAATTTCTGCGGAAGATGAACAGGAATAGCGAGAACCAATGAGAGGCTAGCTGGAGGTGTCTGGACGGGCAAATTTAACTCTCATTTCCCACCAGGAAGAGGAATTAACCAAAGGCTCAGCATGCCGGGCCGGAACCAGATTAGGGCCTGAAGCCATCCTGCGGTGTTGCGGCCAGGTCACAAGAAAGCGAGTTGAAGAAAGGAGCTCAGGGGCACTGCAATTCACAAACCTGCAGAGTTATAAATGACAGCTATCGTCCAAAAATAGACTGAAGTAAGGCTGCCAAGAGGACTTGAAAGCGGGGCAGAATTGCAGGAAACCGATTTCAGGAGGTAGACTGGAATTGCATTGAAAGCATAGGAAAAGAGGCAGAACGTCCACAATGATGCACTTGGCCAAAAAGGGCGTATGCGTTTTTTCCTGAATATATTCAGGAAAAAATGCAAACGCACTTTTTGGCCAACCAAGCAAGCTTGCAAAGGAAATCTGCACTACAATGAAGTCTCACTTCCCCCCGGTCAAAAGGGCCATCTGAAAAAAGTGTAAAATCCAGAAAGGCAGGACAGGCCATGGAGAACTGGGAGCCTTGTTATGCTGATGGGCGGGATGTAAATTGCCAACAACCACTCGGGAGAAGTGTATGGTGTTTCCTGAAACATCTAAAAAACAAAGCAACAGAGCCTAGGGCACTTCCACTTATGGTCCTATAGCTTAGGGAAATTAAAATCAAAAAGACACAGCCACCCCAAAGTTTGGAATGGCTCTGTTTACAAGAACCTCGTTTACAGTACAAGTTCAACATCGCAGAAAGTGAAAAATGGATAAAGAAGTTGTGGTATTCACTTACAAAGCAATATCTCTCAGCAATGAAATCTATGTCATCAGGCCCTTAGCAGCACAATGAGTGGATTCAGGTATGATGATTCTAACTGAAATAAGTCACACAGAAAAAGAAACATCATAAGATATCAGTAATACACGGAATGGAAACTTGGCTACACAGGAACTGAATTACAGAACAGAACAGGGTCTCAAGTTTAGAAAAACAACTTATGCTTGCTTAAGGGTAAAGGTGAGTTGGGGTGCTGCATAAAACCAGAGATTGAAATGAGCACAGATAAAGTTCCTTAAGCCAAATATGGAATAGACAAGAGCTACTCCTTGCTCAACGAAATGGACTCAACACCGCATATTAAACGCCTAAGAATGTACCTGACTTGTAAGTATCTAAAACCTATGGATTGCTATGACTCCGAAAGAGAATCAAGCATGTGTACAGGGGCATAAACGCAGCAGTGATAGGATTGGAGAGGTTCGGTGAGCAAATGAAGACCCTTTGAAGTCATATTGCATGGTACCCATTCCACGGGTTTCAACTACCCAGGTTTAAGGTATTCTTCCTTCAGCTAAAACATGCATGTGGAACCTAAAGTATGATCAACCATGTGATCGGGAGACGTGTTCAAATATGTCTCAGTTTTCCTCCCCTGGTACTCGGGTGCAACATTCCAGACGCTTTACTAACACTCTCCCCACTTGGAGAGTCAGTCCCTTTAACCTCCTGTTTGGCCCAGTTTGCAATTTCTGCGGAAGATGAACAGGAATAGCGAGAACCAATCAGAGGCTAGCTGGAGGTGTCTGGACGGGCAAATTTAACTCTCATTTCCCACCAGGAAGAGGAATTAACCAAAGGCTCAGCATGCCGGGCCGGAACCAGATTAGGGCCTGAAGCCATCCTGCGGTGTTGCGGCCAGGTCACAAGAAAGCGAGTTGAAGAAAGGAGCTCAGGGGCACTGTAATTCACAAACCTGCAGAGTTATAAATGACAGCTATCGTCCAAAAATAGACTGAAGTAAGGCTGCCAAGAGGACTTGAAAGCGGGGAAGAATTGCAGGAAACCGATTTCAGGAGGTAGACTGGAATTGCATTGAAAGCATAGGAAAAGAGGCAGAACGTCCACAATGATGCACTTAGCCAAAAAGGGCGTATGCGTTTTTTCCTGAATATATTCAGGAAAAAACGCATACGCCCTTTTTGGCCAACCAAGCAAGCTTGCAAAGGAAATCTGCACTACAATGAAGTCTCACTTCCCCCCGGTCAAAAGGGCCATCTGAAAAACGTGTAAAATCCAGAAAGGCAGGACAGGCCATGGAGAACTGGGAGCCTTGTTATGCTGATGGGCGGGATGTAAATTGCCAACAGACACTCGGGAGAAGTGTATGGTGTTTCCTGAAACATCTAAAAAACAAAGCAACAGAGCCTAGGGCACTTCCACTTATGGTCCTATAGCTTAGGGAAATTAAAATCAAAAAGACACAGCCACCCCAAATTTTGAGACGCCTCTGTTTACAAGAACCTCATTTACAGTACAAGTTCAACATCACAGAAAGTGAAAAATGGATAAAGAAGTTGTGGTATTCACTTACAAAGCAATATCACTCAGCAATGAAATCTATGTCATCAGGCCCTTAGCATCACAATGAGTGGATTCAGGTATCATGATTCTAACTGAAATAAGTCACACAGAAAAAGAAACATCATAAGATATCAGTAATACACGGAATGTAAACTTGTCTACACAGGAACTGAATTACAGAACAGAACAGGGTCTCAAATTTAGAAAACCAACTTATGCTTGCTTAAGGGTAAAGGTGAGTTGGGGTGCTGCATAAAACCAGAGATTGAAATGAGCACAGATAAAGTTCCTTAAGTCAAATATGGAATAGACAAGAGCTACTCCTTGCTCAACGAAATGGATTCAACACCGCATATTAAACGCCTAAGAATGTACCTGACTAGTAAGTATCGTAAAACCTATGGATTGCTATGTCTCCAAAAGAGAATCAAGCATGTGTACAGGGGCATAAACGCAGCAGTGTTAGGATTGGAGAGGTTCGGTGAGCAAATGAAGACCCTTTGAAGTCATATTGCATGGTAACCATTACACGGGTCTTAACTCTCCATGTTTAAGGTATTCTTCCTTCAGCTAAAACATGCATGTGGAACCCAAGTATGATCAACCATGTGAACGGGAGACGTGTTCAAATATGTTTCAGTTTTCCTCCCCTGGTACTCGGGTGCAACATTCCAGACGCTTTACTAACACTCTCCCCACTTGGAGAGTCAGGGCCTTTAACCTCCTGTTTGGCCCAGTTTGCAATTTCTGCGGAAGATGAACAGGAATAGCGAGAACCAATGAGAGGCTAGCTGGAGGTGTCTGGACGGGCAAATTTAACTCTCATTTCCCACCAGGAAGAGGAAATAACCAAAGGCTCAGCGTGCCGTACCGGAACCAGATTAGGGCCTGAAGCCATCCTGCGGTGTTGCGGCCAGCTCAAAAGAAAGCGAGTTGAAGAAAGGAGCTCAGGGGCACTTTAATTCACAAACATGCAGAGTTATAAATGACAGCTATCGTCCAAAAATATACTGAAGTAAGGCTGCCAAGAGGACTTGAAAGCGGGGCAGAATTGCAGGAAACTGATTTCAGGAGGTAGACTGGAATTGCATTGCAAGCATAGGAAAAGAGGCAGAACGTCCACAATGATGCACTTGGCCAAAAAGGGCGTATGCGTTTTTTCCTGAATATATTCAGGAAAAAACGCATACGCCCTTTTTGGACAACCAAGCAAGGTTGCAAAGGAAATCTGCACTACAATGAAGTCTCACTTCCCCCCGGTCAAAAGGGCCATCTGAAAAAAGTGTAAAATCCAGAAAGGCAGGACAGGCCATGGAGAACTGGGAGCCTTTTTATGCTGATGGGCGGGATGTAAATTGCCAACAACCACTCGGGAGAAGTGTATGGTGTTTCCTGAAACATCTAAAAAACAAAGCAACAGAACCTAGGGCACTTCCACTTATGGTCCTATAGCTTAGGGAAATTAAAATCAAAAAGACACAGCCACCCCAAAGTTTGGAACGGCTCTGTTTACAAGAACCTCGTTTACAGTACAAGTTCAACATCGCAGAAAGTGAAAAATGGATAAAGAAGTTGTGGTATTCACTTACAAAGCAATATCACTCAGCAATGAAATCTATGTCATCAGGCCCTTAGCATCACAATGAGTGGATTCAGGTATCATGATTCTAACTGAAATAAGTCACACAGAAAAAGAAACATCATAAGATATCAGTAATACACGGAATGTAAACTTGTCTACACAGGAACTGAATTACAGAACAGAACAGGGTCTCAAATTTAGAAAACCAACTTATGCTTGCTTAAGGGTAAAGGTGAGTTGGGGTGCTGCATAAAACCAGAGATTGAAATGAGCACAGATAAAGTTCCTTAAGTCAAATATGGAATAGACAAGAGCTACTCCTTGCTCAACGAAATGGATTCAACACCGCATATTAAACGCCTAAGAATGTACCTGACTAGTAAGTATCGTAAAACCTATGGATTGCTATGTCTCCAAAAGAGAATCAAGCATGTGTACAGGGGCATAAACGCAGCAGTGTTAGGATTGGAGAGGTTCGGTGAGCAAATGAAGACCCTTTGAAGTCATATTGCATGGTAACCATTACACGGGTCTTAACTCTCCATGTTTAAGGTATTCTTCCTTCAGCTAAAACATGCATGTGGAACCCAAGTATGATCAACCATGTGAACGGGAGACGTGTTCAAATATGTTTCAGTTTTCCTCCCCTGGTACTCGGGTGCAACATTCCAGACGCTTTACTAACACTCTCCCCACTTGGAGAGTCAGGGCCTTTAACCTCCTGTTTGGCCCAGTTTGCAATTTCTGCGGAAGATGAACAGGAATAGCGAGAACCAATGAGAGGCTAGCTGGAGGTGTCTGGACGGGCAAATTTAACTCTCATTTCCCACCAGGAAGAGGAAATAACCAAAGGCTCAGCGTGCCGTACCGGAACCAGATTAGGGCCTGAAGCCATCCTGCGGTGTTGCGGCCAGCTCAAAAGAAAGCGAGTTGAAGAAAGGAGCTCAGGGGCACTTTAATTCACAAACATGCAGAGTTATAAATGACAGCTATCGTCCAAAAATATACTGAAGTAAGGCTGCCAAGAGGACTTGAAAGCGGGGCAGAATTGCAGGAAACTGATTTCAGGAGGTAGACTGGAATTGCATTGCAAGCATAGGAAAAGAGGCAGAACGTCCACAATGATGCACTTGGCCAAAAAGGGCGTATGCGTTTTTTCCTGAATATATTCAGGAAAAAACGCATACGCCCTTTTTGGCCAACCAAGCAAGGTTGCAAAGGAAATCTGCACTACAATGAAGTCTCACTTCCCCCCGGTCAAAAGGGCCATCTGAAAAAAGTGTAAAATCCAGAAAGGCAGGACAGGCCATGGAGAACTGGGAGCCTTTTTATGCTGATGGGCGGGATGTAAATTGCCAACAACCACTCGGGAGAAGTGTATGGTGTTTCCTGAAACATCTAAAAAACAAAGCAACAGAACCTAGGGCACTTCCACTTATGGTCCTATAGCTTAGGGAAATTAAAATCAAAAAGACACAGCCACCCCAAAGTTTGGAACGGCTCTGTTTACAAGAACCTCGTTTACAGTACAAGTTCAACATCGCAGAAAGTGAAAAATGGATAAAGAAGTTGTGGTATTTACTTACAAAGCAATATCACTCAGCAATGAAATCTGTGTCATCAGGCCCTTAGCAGCACAATGAGTGGATTCAGGTATGATGATTCTAACTGAAGTAAGTCACACAGAAAAAGAAACATCATAAGATATCAGTAATACACGGAATGTAAACTTGGCTACACAGGAACTGAATTACAGAACAGAACAGGGTCTCAAATTTAGAAAACCAACTTATGCTTGCTTAAGGGTAAAGGTGAGTTGGGGTGCTGCATAAAACCAGAGATTGAAATGAGCACAGATAAAGTTCCTTAAGTCAAATATGGAATAGACAAGAGCTACTCCTTGCTCAACGAAATGGACTCAACACCGCATATTAAACGCCTAAGAATGTACCTGACTAGTAAGTATCTTAAAACCTATGGATTGCTATGTCTCTGAAAGAGAATCAAGCATGTGTACAGGGGCATAAACGCAGCAGTGATAGGATTGGAGAGGTTCGGTGAGCAAATGAAGACCCTTTGAAGTCATATTGCATGGTACCCATTCCACGGGTTTCAACTACCCAGGTTTAAGGTATTCTTCCTTCAGCTAAAACATGCATGTGGTACCTAGAGTATGATCAACCATGTGATCAGGAGACGTGTTCAAATATGTCTCAGTTTTCGTACCTGGTACTCGGGTGCAACATTCCAGACACTTTACTAACACTCTCCCGACTTGGAGAGTCAGTCCCTTTAACCTCCTGTTTGGCCCAGTTTGCAATTTCTGCGGAAGATGAACAGGAATAGCGAGAACCAATGAGAGGCTAGCTGGAGGTGTCTGGACGGGCAAATTTAACTCTCATTTCCCACCAGGAAGAGGAATTAACCAAAGGCTCAGCGTGCCGTACCGGAACCAGATTAGGGCCTGAAGCCATCCTGCGGTGTTGCGGCCAGCTCAAAAGAAAGCGAGTTGAAGAAAGGAGCTCAGGGGCACTTTAATTCACAAACCTGCAGAGTTATAAATGACAGCTATCGTCCAAAAATAGACTGAAGTAAGGCTGCCAAGAGGACTTGAATGCGGGGCAGAATTGCAGGAAACCGATTTCAGGAGGTAGACTGGAATTGCATTGAAAGCATAGGAAAAGAGGCAGAACGTCCACAATGATGCACTTGGCCAAAAAGGGTGTATGCGTTTTTTCATGAATATATTCAGGAAAAAACGCATACGCCCTTTTTGGCCAACCAAGCAAGCTTGCAAAGGAAATCTGCACTACAATGAAGTCTCACTTCCCCCCAGTCAAAAGGGCCATCTGAAAAAAGTGTAAAATCCAGAAAGGCAGGACAGGCCATGGAGAACTGGGAGCCTTGTTATGCTGATGGGCGGGATGTAAATTGCCAAGAGACACTCGGGAGAAGTGTATGGTGTTTCCTGAAACATCTAAAAAACAAAGCAACAGAGCCTAGGGCACTGCCACTTATGGTCCTATAGCTTAGGGAAATTAAAATAAAAAAGACACAGCCACCCCAAAGTTTGGGACGCCTCTGTTTACAAGAACCTCGTTTACAGTACAAGTTCAACATCGCAGAAAGTGAAAAATGGATAAAAAACTTGTGGTACTTACGTACAATGCAGTATCACTCAGCAATGAAATCTATGTCATCAGGCCCGTAGCAGTATAATGAGTGGATTCAGGTACGATGATTCTAACTGAAATAAGTCACACAGAAAAAGAAACATCATAAGATATCACTAATACACGGAATGTAAACTTGGCTACACAGGAACTGCATTCCAAAACAGAACAGGGTCTCAAATTTAGAAAACCAACTTATGCTTGCTTAAGGGGAAAGGTGAGTTGGGGTGCTGCATAAAACCAGACATTGAAATGAGCACAGATAAAGTTCCTTAAGCCAAATATGGAATAGACAAGAGCTACTCCTTGTTCAACGAAATGGACTCAAAACCCCATATTAAACCCATAAGAATGTACCTGACTAGTAAGTATCTTAAAACCTATGGATTGCTATGTCTCCAAAAGAGAATCAAGCGTGTGTACAGGGGAATAAACGCAGCAGTGATAGGATTGGAGAGGTTCGGTGAGCAAATGAAGACCCTTTGAAGTCATATTGCATGGTACCCATTCCACGGGTCTCAACTCTCCAGGTTTAAGGTATTCTTCCTTCAGCTAAAACATGCATGTGGAACCCAGAGTATGATCAACCATGTGAACGGGAGACGTGTTCAAATATGTCTCAGTTTTCCTCCCCTGGTACTCGGGTGCAACATTCCAGATGCTTTACTAACACTCTCCCGACTCGGAGAGTCAGTCCCTTTAAACTCCTGTTTGGCCCAGTTTGCAATTTCTGCGGAAGATGAACAGGAATAGCGAGAACCAATGAGAGGCTAACTGGAGGTGTCTGGACGGGCAAATTTAACTCTCATTTCCCACCAGGAAGAGGAATTAACCAAAGGCTCAGCATGCCGGGCCGGAACCAGATTAGGGCCTGAAGCCATCCTGCGGTGTTGCGGCCAGGTCACAAGAAAACGAGTTGAAGAAAGGAGCTCAGGGGCACTGTAATTCACAAACCTGCAGAGTTATAAATGACAGCTATCGTCCAAAAATAGACTGAAGTAAGGCTGCCAAGAGGACTTGAAAGCGGGGCAGAATTGCAGGAAACCGATTTCAGGAGGTAGACTGGAATTGCATTGAAAGCATAGGAAAAGAGGCAGAACGTCCACAATGATGCACTTGGCCAAAAAGGGCGTATGCGTTTTTTCCTGAATATATTCAGGAAAAAACGCATACGCCCTTTTTGGCCAACCAAGCAAGCTTGCAAAGGAAATCTGCACTACAATGAAGTCTCACTTCCCCCCGGTCAAAAGGGCCATCTGAAAAAAGTGTAAAATCCAGAAAGGCAGGACAGGCCATGGAGAACTGGGAGCCTTGTTATGCTGATGGGCGGGATGTAAATTGCCAACAGACACTCGGGAGAAGTGTATGGTGTTTCCTGAAACATGTAAAAAACAAAGCAACAGAACCTAGGGCACTTCCACTTATGGTCCTATAGCTTAGGGAAATTAAAATCAAAAAGACACAGCCACCCCAAAGTTTGGAACGGTTCTGTTTACAAGAACCTCATTTACAGTACAAGTTCAACATCGCAGAAAGTGAAAAATGGATAAAGAACTTGTGGTACTTACGTACAATGCAGTATCACTCAGCAATGAAATCTATGTCATCAGGCCCGTAGCAGCATAATGAGTAGATTCAGGTACGATGATTCTAACTGAAATAAGTCACACAGAAAAAGAAACATCTTAAGATATCACTAATACACGGAATGTAAACTTGGCTACACAGGAACTGAATTCCAAAACAGAACAGGTTCTCAAATTTAGAAAACCAACTTATGCTTGCTTAAGGGTAAAGGTGAGTTGGGGTGCTGCATAAAACCAGAGATTGAAATGAGCACAGATAAAGTTCCTTAAGCCAAATATGGAATAGACAAGAGCTACTCCTTGCTCAACGAAATGGACTCAACACCGCATATTAAACGCCTAAGAATGTACCTGACTAGTAAGTATCTTAAAACCTATGGATTGCTATGTCTCCGAAAGAGAATCAAGCATGTGTACAGGGGCATAAACGCAGCAGTGATAGGATTGGAGAGGTTCGGTGAGCAAATGAAGACCCTTTGAAGTCATATTGCATGGTACCCATTCTTCGGGTTTCAACTACCCAGATTTTAGGTATTCTTCCTTCAGCTAAAACATGCACGTGGAACCCAGAGTATGATCAACCATGTGATCGGGAGACGTGTTCAAATATGTCTCAGTTTTCCTCCCCTGGTACTCGGGTGCAACATTCCAGACACTTTACTAACACTCTCCCCACTTGGAGAGTCAGCGCCTTTAACCTCCTGTTTGGCCCAGTTTGCAATTTCTGCGGAAGATGAACAGGAATAGCGAGAACCAATGAGAGGCTAGCTGGAGGTGTCTGGACGGGCAAATTTAACTCTCATTTCCCACCAGGAAGAGGAATTAACCAAAGGCTCAGCATGCCGGGCCGGAACCAGATTAGGGTCTGAAGCCATCCTGCGGTGTTGCGGCCAGGTCACAAGAAAGCGAGTTGAAGAAAGGAGCTCAGGGGCACTGTAATTCACAAACCTGCAGAGTTATAAATGACAGCTATCGTCCAAAAATAGACTGAAGTAAGGCTGCCAAGAGGACTTGAAAGCGGGGCAGAATTGCAGGAAACCGATTTCAGGAGGTAGACTGGAATTGCATTGAAAGCATAGGAAAAGAGGCAGAACGTCCACAATGATGCACTTGGCCAAAAAGGGCGTATGCGTTTTTTCCTGAATATATTCAGGAAAAAACGCATACGCCCTTTTTGGCCAACCAAGCAAGCTTGCAAAGGAAATCTGCACTACAATGAAGTCTCACTTCCCCCCGGCCAAAAGGGCCATCTGAAAAAAGTGTAAAATCCAGAAAGGCAACAGGCCATTGAGAACTGGGAGCCTTGTTATGCTGATGGGCGGGATGTAAATTGCCAACAGACACTTGGGAGAAGTGTATGGTGTTTCCTGAAACATGTAAAAAACAAAGCAACAGAACCTAGGGAACTTCCACTTATGGTCCTATAGCTTAGGGAAATTAAAATCAAAAAGACACAGCCACCCCAAAGTTTGGAATGGCTCTGTTTAAAAGAACCTCGTTTACAGTACAAGTTCAACATCGCAGAAAGTGAAAAATGGATAAAGAACTTGTGGTACTTACGTACAATGCAGTATCACTCAGCAATGAAATCTATGTCATCAGGCCCGCAGCAGCATAATGAGTAGATTCAGGTACGATGATTCTAACTGAAATAAGTCACACAGAAAAAGAAACATCATAAGATATCACTAATACACGGAATGTAAACTTGGCTACACAGGAACTGAATTCCAAAACAGAACAGGTTCTCAAATTTAGAAAACCAACTTATGCTTGCTTAAGGGGAAAGGTGAGTTGGGGTGCTGCATAAAACCAGAGATTGAAATGAGCACAGATAAAGTTCCTTAAGCCAAATATGGAATAGACAAGAGCTACTCCTTGCTCAACGAAATGGACTCAACACCGCATATTAAACGCCTAAGAATGTACCTGACTAGTAAGTATCTTAAAACCTATGGATTGCTATCTCTCCGAAAGAGAATCAAGCATGTGTACAGGGGCATAAACGCAGCAGTGATAGGATTGGAGAGGTTCGGTGGGCAAATGAAAACCCTTTGAAGTCATATTGCATGGTACCCATTCTTCGGGTTTCAACTCCCCAGGTTTTAGGTATTCTTCCTTCAGCTAAAACATGCATGTGGAACCCAGAGTATGATCAACCATGTGATCGGGAGACGTGTTCAAATATGTCTCAGTTTTCCTCCCCTGGTACTCGGGTGCAACATTCCAGACGCTTTACTAACACTCTCCCCACTTGGAGAGGCAGCGCCTTTAATCTCCTGTTTGGCCCAGTTTGCACTTTCTGCGGAAGATGAACAGGAATAGCGAGAACCAATGAGAGGCTAGCTGGAGGTGTCTGGACGGGCAAATTTAACTCTCATTTCCCACCAGGAAGAGGAATTAACCAAAGGTTCAGCATGCCGGGCCGAAACCAGATTAGGGCCTGAAGCCATCCTGCGGTGTTGCGGCCAGGTCACAAGAAAGCGAGTTGAAGAAAGGAGCTCAGGGGCACTGTAATTCACAAACCTGCAGAGTTATAAATGACAGCTATCGTCCAAAAATAGACTGAAGTAAGGCTGCCAAGAGGACTTCAAAGCGGGGCAGAATTGCAGGAAACCGATTTCAGGAGGTAGACTGGAATTGCATTGAAAACATAGGAAAAGAGGCAGAACGTCCACAATGATGCACTTGGCCAAAAAGGGCGTATGCGTTTTTTCCTGAATATATTCAGGAAAAAACGCATACGCCCTTTTTGGCCAACCAAGCAAGCTTGCAAAGGAAATCTGCACTACAATGAAGTCTCACTTCCCCCCAGTCAAAAGGGCCATCTGAAAAAAGTGTAAAATCCAGAAAGGCAGGACAGGCCATGGAGAACTGGGAGCCTTGTTATGCTGATGGGCGGGATGTAAATTGCCAAGAGACACTCGGGAGAAGTGTATGGTGTTTCCTGAAACATCTAAAAAACAAAGCAACAGAGCCTAGGGCACTGCCACTTATGGTCCTATAGCTTAGGGAAATTAAAATCAAAAAGACACAGCCACCCCAAAGTTTGGGACGCCTCTGTTTACAAGAACCTCGTTTACAGTACAAGTTCAACATCGCAGAAAGTGAAAAATGGATAAAAAACTTGTGGTACTTACGTACAATGCAGTATCACTCAGCAATGAAATCTATGTCATCAGGCCCGTAGCAGTATAATGAGTGGATTCAGGTACGATGATTCTAACTGAAATAAGTCACACAGAAAAAGAAACATCATAAGATATCACTAATACACGGAATGTAAACTTGGCTACACAGGAACTGCATTCCAAAACAGAACAGGGTCTCAAATTTAGAAAACCAACTTATGCTTGCTTAAGGGGAAAGGTGAGTTGGGGTGCTGCATAAAACCAGACATTGAAATGAGCACAGATAAAGTTCCTTAAGCCAAATATGGAATAGACAAGAGCTACTCCTTGTTCAACGAAATGGACTCAAAACCCCATATTAAACCCCTAAGAATGTACCTGACTAGTAAGTATCTTAAAACCTATGGATTGCTATGTCTCCAAAAGAGAATCAAGCGTGTGTACAGGGGAATAAACGCAGCAGTGATAGGATTGGAGAGGTTCGGTGAGCAAATGAAGACCCTTTGAAGTCATATTGCATGGTACCCATTCCACGGGTCTCAACTCTCCAGGTTTAAGGTATTCTTCCTTCAGCTAAAACATGCATGTGGAACCCAGAGTATGATCAACCATGTGAACGGGAGACGTGTTCAAATATGTCTCAGTTTTCCTCCCCTGGTACTCGGGTGCAACATTCCAGATGCTTTACTAACACTCTCCCGACTCGGAGAGTCAGTCCCTTTAAACTCCTGTTTGGCCCAGTTTGCAATTTCTGCGGAAGATGAACAGGAATAGCGAGAACCAATGAGAGGCTAACTGGAGGTGTCTGGACGGGCAAATTTAACTCTCATTTCCCACCAGGAAGAGGAATTAACCAAAGGCTCAGCATGCCGGGCCGGAACCAGATTAGGGCCTGAAGCCATCCTGCGGTGTTGCGGCCAGGTCACAAGAAAACGAGTTGAAGAAAGGAGCTCAGGGGCACTGTAATTCACAAACCTGCAGAGTTATAAATGACAGCTATCGTCCAAAAATAGACCGAAGTAAGGCTGCCAAGAGGACTTCAAAGCGGGGCAGAATTGCAGGAAACCGATTTCAGGAGGTAGACTGGAATTGCATTGAAAACATAGGAAAAGAGGCAGAACGTCCACAATGATGCACTTGGCCAAAAAGGGCGTATGCGTTTTTTCCTGAATATATTCAGGAAAAAACGCATACGCCCTTTTTGGCCAACCAAGCAAGCTTGCAAAGGAAATCTGCACTACAATGAAGTCTCACTTCCCCCCGGTCAAAAGGGCCATCTGAAAAAAGTGTAAAATCCAGAAAGGCAAGAGGCCATTGAGAACTGGGAGCCTTGTTATGCTGATGGGCGGGATGTAAATTGCCAACAGACACTCGGGAGAAGTGTATGGTGTTTCCTGAAACATGTAAAAAACAAAGCAACAGAACCTAGGGCACTTCCACTTATGGTCCTATAGCTTAGGGAAATTAAAATCAAAAAGACACAGCCACCCCAAAGTTTGGAACGGCTCTGTTTACAAGAACCTCATTTACAGTACAAGTTCAACATCGCAGAAAGTGAAAAATGGATAAAGAACTTGTGGTACTTACGTACAATGCAGTATCACTCAGCAATGAAATCTATGTCATCAGGCCCGTAGCAGCATAATGAGTAGATTCAGGTACGATGATTCTAACTGAAATAAGTCACACAGAAAAAGAAACATCATAAGATATCACTAATACACGGAATGTAAACTTGGCTACACAGGAACTGAATTCCAAAACAGAACAGGTTCTCAAATTTAGAAAACCAACTTATGCTTGCTTAAGGGTAAAGGTGAGTTGGGGTGCTGCATAAAACCAGAGATTGAAATGAGCACAGATAAAGTTCCTTAAGCCAAATATGGAATAGACAAGAGCTACTCCTTGCTCAACGAAATGGACTCAACACCGCATATTAAACGCCTAAGAATGTACCTGACTAGTAAGTATCTTAAAACCTATGGATTGCTATGTCTCCGAAAGAGAATCAAGCATGTGTACAGGGGCATAAACGCAGCAGTGATAGGATTGGAGAGGTTCGGTGAGCAAATGAAGACCCTTTGAAGTCATATTGCATGGTACCCATTCTTCGGGTTTCAACTACCCAGATTTTAGGTATTCTTCCTTCAGCTAAAACATGCATGTGGAACCCAGAGTATGATCAACCATGTGATCGGGAGACGTGTTCAAATATGTCTCAGTTTTCCTCCCCTGGTACTCGGGTGCAACATTCCAGACACTTTACTAACACTCTCCCCACTTGGAGAGTCAGCGCCTTTAACCTCCTGTTTGGCCCAGTTTGCAATTTCTGCGGAAGATGAACAGGAATAGCGAGAACCAATGAGAGGCTAGCTGGAGGTGTCTGGACGGGCAAATTTAACTCTCATTTCCCACCAGGAAGAGGAATTAACCAAAGGCTCAGCATGCCGGGCCGGAACCAGATTAGGGCCTGAAGCCATCCTGCGGTGTTGCGGCCAGGTCACAAGAAAGCGAGTTGAAGAAAGGAGCTCAGGGGCACTGTAATTCACAAACCTGCAGAGTTATAAATGACAGCTATCGTCCAAAAATAGACTGAAGTAAGGCTGCCAAGAGGACTTGAAAGCGGGGCAGAATTGCAGGAAACCGATTTCAGGAGGTAGACTGGAATTGCATTGAAAGCATAAGAAAAGAGGCAGAACGTCCACAATGATGCACTTGGCCAAAAAGGGCGTATGCGTTTTTTCCTGAATATATTCAGGAAAAAACGCATACGCCCTTTTTGGCCAACCAAGCAAGCTTGCAAAGGAAATCTACACTACAATGAAGTCTCACTTCCCCCCGGCCAAAAGGGCCATCTGAAAAAAGTGTAAAATCCAGAAAGGCAACAGGCCATTGAGAACTGGGAGCCTTGTTATGCTGATGGGCGGGATGTAAATTGCCAACAGACACTTGGGAGAAGTGTATGGTGTTTCCTGAAACATGTAAAAAACAAAGCAACAGAACCTAGGGCACTTCCACTTATGGTCCTATAGCTTAGGGAAATTAAAATCAAAAAGACACAGCCACCCCAAAGTTTGGAACGGCTCTGTTTAAAAGAACCTCGTTTACATTACAAGTTCAACATCGCAGAAAGTGAAAAATGGATAAAGAACTTGTGGTACTTACGTACAATGCAGTATCACTCAGCAATGAAATCTATGTCATCAGGCCCGCAGCAGCATAATGAGTAGATTCAGGTACGATGATTCTAACTGAAATAAGTCACACAGAAAAAGAAACATCATAAGATATCACTAATACACGGAATGTAAACTTGGCTACACAGGAACTGAATTCCAAAACAGAACAGGTTCTCAAATTTAGAAAACCAACTTATGCTTGCTTAAGGGGAAAGGTGAGTTGGGTTGCTGCATAAAACCAGAGATTGAAATGAGCACAGATAAAGTTCCTTAAGCCAAATATGGAATAGACAAGAGCTACTCCTTGCTCAACGAAATGGACTCAACACCGCATATTAAACGCCTAAGAATGTACCTGACTAGTAAGTATCTTAAAACCTATGGATTGCTATCTCTCCGAAAGAGAATCAAGCATGTGTACAGGGGCATAAACGCAGCAGTGATAGGATTGGAGAGGTTCGGTGGGCAAATGAAAACCCTTTGAAGTCATATTGCATGGTACCCATTCTTCGGGTTTCAACTACCCAGGTTTTAGGTATTCTTCCTTCAGCTAAAACATGCATGTGGAACCCAGAGTATGATCAACCATGTGATCGGGAGACGTGTTCAAATATGTCTCAGTTTTCCTCCCCTGGTACTCGGGTGCAACATTCCAGACGCTTTACTAACACTCTCCCCACTTGGAGAGGCAGCGCCTTTAATCTCCTGTTTGGCCCAGTTTGCAATTTCTGCGGAAGATGAACAGGAATAGCGAGAACCAATGAGAGGCTAGCTGGAGGTGTCTGGACGGGCAAATTTAACTCTCATTTCCCACCAGGAAGAGGAATTAACCAAAGGCTCAGCATGCCGGGCCGAAACCAGATTAGGGCCTGAAGCCATCCTGCGGTGTTGCGGCCAGGTCACAAGAAAGCGAGTTGAAGAAAGGAGCTCAGGGGCACTGTAATTCACAAACCTGCAGAGTTATAAATGACAGCTATCGTCCAAAAATAGACTGAAGTAAGGCTGCCAAGAGGACTTGAAAGCGGGGCAGAATTGCAGGAAACCGATTTCAGGAGGTAGACTGGAATTGCATTGAAAGCATAGGAAAAGAGGCAGAACGTCCACAATGATGCACTTGGCCAAAAAGGGCATATGCGTTTTTTCCTGAATATATTCAGGAAAAAACGCATACGCCCTTTTTGGCCAACCAAGCAAGCTTGCAAAGGAAATCTGCACTACAATGACGTCTCACTTCCACCCAGTCAAAAGGGCCATCTGAAAAAAGTGTAAAATCCAGAAAGGCAACAGGCCATGGAGAACTGGGAGCCTTGTTATGCTGATGGGCGGGATGTAAATTGCCAACAACCACTCGGGAGAAGTGTATGGTGTTTCCTGAAACATCTAAAAAACAAAGCAACAGAGCCTAGGGCACTTCCACTTATGGTCCTATAGCTTAGGGAAATTAAAATCAAAAAGACACAGCCACCCCAAAGTTTGGAATGGCTCTGTTTACAAGAACCTCGTTTACAGTACAAGTTCAACATCGCAGAAAGTGAAAAATGGTTAAAGAACTTGTGGTAGTTACGTACAATGCAGTATCACTCAGCAATGAAATCTATGTCATCAGGCCCGTAGCAGCATAATGAGTAGATTCAGGTACGATGATTCTAACTGAAATAAGTCACACAGAAAAAGAAACATCATAAGATATCACTAATACACGGAATGTAAACTTGGCTACACAGGAACTGAATTCCAAAACAGAACAGGTTCTCAAATTTAGAAAACCAACTTATGCTTGCTTAAGGGGAAAGTTGAGTTGGGTTGCTGCATAAAACCAGAGATTGAAGTGAGCACAGATAAAGTTCCTTAAGCCAAATATGGAATAGACAAAAGCTACTCCTTGCTCAACGAAATGGACTCAACACCGCATATTAAACGCCTAAGAATGTACCTGACTAGTAAGTATCTTAAAACCTATGGATTGCTATGTCTCCGAAAGAGAATCAAGCGTGTGTACTGGGGCATAAACGCAGCAGTGATAGGATTGGAGAGGTTCGGTGAGCAAATGAAGACCCTTTGAAGTCATATTGCATGGTACCCATTCCACGGGTTTCAACTACCCAGGTTTTAGGTATTCTTCCTTCAGCTAAAACATGCATGTGGAACCCAGAGTATGATCAACCATGTGAACGGGAGACGTGTTCAAATATGTCTCAGTTTTCCTCCCCTGGTACTCGGGTGCAACATTCCAGACGCTTTACTAACACTCTCCCCACTTGGAGAGTCAGCGCCTTTAACCTCCTGTTTGGCCCAGTTTGCAATTTCTGCGGAAGATGAACAGGAATAGCGAGAACCAATGAGAGGCTAGCTGGAGGTGTCTGGACGGGCAAATTTAACTCTCATTTCCCACCAGGAGGAAGAAATAACCAAAGGCTCAGCGTGCCGTGCCAGAACCAGATTAGGGCCTGAAGCCATCCTGCGGTGTTGCGGCCAGGTCACAAGAAAGCGAGTTGAAGAAAGGAGCTCAGGGGCACTGTAATTCACAAACCTGCAGAGTTATAAATGACAGCTATCGTCCAAAAATAGACTGAAGTAAGGCTGCCAAGAGGACTTGAAAGCGGGGCAGAATTGCAGGAAACCGATTTCAGGAGGTAGACTGGAATTGCATTGAAAGCATAGGAAAAGAGACAGAACGTCCACAATGATGCACTTGGCCAAAAAGGGCGTATGCGTTTTTTCCTGAATATATTCAGGAAAAAACGCATACGCCCTTTTTGGCCAACCAAGCAAGCTTGCAAAGGAAATCTGCACTACAATGAAGTCTCACTTCCCCCCGGTCAAAAGGGCCATCTGAAAAAAGTGTAAAATCCAGAAAAGCAGGACAGGCCATGGAGAACTGGGAGCCTTGTTATGCTGATGGGTGGGATGTAAATTGCCAAGAGACACTCGGGAGAAGTGTATGGTGTTTCCTGAAACATCTAAAAAACAAAGCAACAGAGCCTAGGGCACTGCCACTTATGGTCCTATAGCTTAGTGAAATTAAAATCAAAAAGACACAGCCACCCCAAAGTTTGGGACGCCTCTGTTTACAAGAACCTCGTTTACAGTACACGTTCAACATCGCAGAAAGTGAAAAATGGATAAAGAAGTTGTGGTATTGACTTACAAAGCAATATCACTCAGCAATGAAATCTGTGTCATCAACCCCTTAGCAGCACAATGAGTGGATTCAGGTATGATGATTCTAACTGAAGTAAGTCACACAGACAAAGAAACATCATAAGATATCAGTAATACACGGAATGTAAACTTGGCTACACAGGAACTGAATTACAGAACAGAACAGTGTCTCAAATTTAGAAAACCAACTTATGCTTGCTTAAGGGTAAAGGTGAGTTGGGGTGCTGCATAAAACCAGAAATTGAAATGAGCACAGATAAAGTTCCTTAAGTCAAATATGGAATAGACAAGAGCTACTCCTTGCTCAACGAAATGGACTCAACACCGCATATTAAACGCCTAAGAATGTACCTGACTAGTAAGTATCTTAAAACCTATGGATTGCTATGTCTCCGAAAGAGAATCAAGCATGTGTACAGGGGCATAAACGCAGCAGTGATAGGATTGGAGAGGTTCAGTGAGCAAATGAAGACCCTTTGAAGTCATATTGCATGGTACCCATTCCACGGGTTTCAACTACCCAGGTTTAAGGTATTCTTCCTTCAGCTAAAACATGCATGTGGAACCTAGAGTATGATCAACCATGTGATCGGGAGACGTGTTCAAATATGTCTCAGTTTTCATACCCTGGTACTCGGGTGCAACATTCCAGACGCTTTACTAACACTCTCCCGACTTGGAGAGTCAGTCCCTTTAACCTCCTGTTTGGCCCAGTTTGCAATTTCTGCTGAAGATGAACAGGAATAGCGAGAACCAATGAGAGGCTAGCTGGAGGTGTCTGGACGGGCAAATTTCACTCTCATTTCCCACCAGGAAGAGGAATTAACCAAAGGCTCAGCGTGCCGGGCCGGAACCAGATTAGGGCCTGAAGCCATCCTGCGGTGTTGCGGCCAGGTCACAAGAAAGCGAGTTGAAGAAAGGAGCTCAGGGGCACTGTAATTCACAAACCTGCAGAGTTATAAATGACAGCTATCGTCCAAAAATAGACTGAAGTAAGGCTGCCAAGAGGACTTGAAAGCGGGGCAGAATTGCAGGAAACCGATTTCAGGAGGTAGACTGGAATTGCATTGAAAGCATAGGAAAAGAGGCAGAACGTCCACAATGATGCACTTGGCCAAAAAGGGCGTATGCGTTTTTTCCTGAATATATTCAGGAAAAAACGCATACGCCCTTTTTGGCCAACCAAGCAAGCTTGCAAAGGAAATCTGCACTACAATGAAGTCTCACTTCACCCCGGTCAAAAGGGCCATCTGAAAAAAGTGTAAAATCCAGAAAGGCAGGACAGGCCATGGAGAACTGGGAGCCTTGTTATGCTGATGGGCGGGATGTAAATTGCCAAGAACCACTCGGGAGAAGTGTATGGTGTTTCCTGAAACATCTAAAAAACAAAGCAACAGAACCTAGGGCACTTCCACTTATGGTCCTATAGCTTAGGGAAATTAAAATCAAAAAGACACAGCCACCCCAAAGTTTGGAACGGCTCTGTTTACAAGAACCTCGTTTACAGTACAAGTTCAACATCGCAGAAAGTGAAAAATGGATAAAGAAGTTGTGGTATTTACTTACAAAGCAATATCACTCAGCAATGAAATCTGTGTCATCAGGCCCTTAGCAGCACAATGAGTGGATTCAGGTATGATGATTCTAACTGAAGTAAGTCACACAGAAAAAGAAACATCATAAGATATCAGTAATACACGGAATGTAAACTTGGCTACACAGGAACTAAATTACAGAACAGAACAGGGTCTCAAATTTAGAAAACCAACTTATGCTTGCTTAAGGGTAAAGGTGAGTTGGGGTGCTGCATAAAACCAGAGATTGAAATGAGCACAGATAAAGTTCCTTAAGTCAAATATGGAATAGACAAGAGCTACTCCTTGCTCAACGAAATGGACTCAACACCGCATATTAAACGCCTAAGAATGTACCTGACTAGTAAGTATCTTAAAACCTATGGATTGCTATGTCTCCGAAAGAGAATCAAGCATGTGTACAGGGGCATAAACGCAGCAGTGATAGGATTGGAGAGGTTCGGTGAGCAAATGAAGACCCTTTGAAGTCATATTGAATGGTACCCATTACATGGGTCTTAACTCTCCAGGTTTAAGGTATTCTTCCTTCAGCTAAAACATGCATGTGGAACCCAAGTATGATCAACCATGTGAACGGGAGACGTGTTCAAATATGTCTCAGTTTTCCTCCCCTGGTACTCGGGTGCAACATTCCAGACGCTTTACTAACACTCTCCCCACTTGGAGAGTCAGTCCCTTTAACCTCCTGTTTGGCCCAGTTTGCAATTTCTGCGGAAGATGAACAGGAATAGCGAGAACCAATGAGAGACTAGCTGGAGGTGTCTGGACGGGCAAATTTAACTCTCATTTCCCACCAGGAAGAGGAATTAACCAAAGGCTCAGCATGCCGGGCCAGAACCAGATTAGGGCCTGAAGCCATCCTGCGGTGTTGCGGCCAGGTCACAAGAAAGCGAGTTGAAGAAAGGAGCTCAGGGGCACTGTAATTCACAAACCTGCAGAGTTATAAATGACAGCTATCGTCCAAAAATAGACTGAAGTAAGGCTGCCAAGAGGACTTGAAAGCGGGGCAGAATTGCAGGAAACCGATTTCAGGAGGTAGACTGGAATTGCATTGAAAGCATAGGAAAAGAGGCAGAACGTCCACAATGATGCACTTGGCCAAAAAGGGCGTATGCGTTTTTTCCTGAATATATTCAGGAAAAAACGCATACGCCCTTTTTGGCCAACCAAGCAAGCTTGCAAAGGAAATCTGCACTACAATGAAGTCTCACTTCCCCCCGGTCAAAAGGGCCATCTGAAAAAAGTGTAAAATCCAGAAAGGCAGGACAGGCCATGGAGAACTGGGAGCCTTGTTATGCTGATGGGCGGGATGTAAATTGCCAACAACCACTCGGGAGAAGTGTATGGTGTTTCCTGAAACATCTAAAAAACAAAGCAACAGAACCTAGGGCACTTCCACTTATGGTCCTATAGCTTAGGGAAATTAAAATCAAAAAGACACAGCCACCCCAAAGTTTGGAACGGCTCTGTTTACAAGAACCTCGTTTACAGTACAAGTTCAACATCGCAGAAAGTGAAAAATGGATAAAGAAGTTGTGGTATTTACTTACAAAGCAATATCACTCAGCAATGAAATCTGTGTCATCAGGCCCTTAGCAGCACAATGAGTGGATTCAGGTATGATGATTCTAACTGAAATAAGTCACACAGAAAAAGAAACATCATAAGATATCAGTAATACACGGAATGTAAACATGGCTACACAGGAACTGAATTACAGAACAGAACAGGGTCTAAAATTTAGAAAACCAACTTATGCTTGCTTAAGGGTAAAGGTGAGTTGGGGTGCTGCATAAAACCAGAGATTGAAATGAGCACAGATAAAGTTCCTTAAGTCAAATATGGAATAGACAAGAGCTACTCCTTGCTCAACGAAATGGACTCAACACCGCATATTAAACGCCTAAGAATGTACCTGACTAGTAAGTATCTTAAAACCTATGGATTGCTATGTCTCCGAAAGAGAATCAAGCATGTGTACAGGGGCATAAACGCAGCAGTGATAGGATTGGAGGGGTTCGGTGAGCAAATGAAGACCCTTTGAAGTCATATTGAATGGTACCCATTACATGGGTCTTAACTCTCCAGGTTTAAGGTATTCTTCCTTCAGCTAAAACATGCATGTGGAACCCAAGTATGATCAACCATGTGAACGGGAGACGTGTTCAAATATGTCTCAGTTTTCCTCCCCTGGTACTCGGGTGCAACATTCCAGACGCTTTACTAACACTCTCCCCACTTGGAGAGTCAGTCCCTTTAACCTCCTGTTTGGCCCAGTTTGCAATTTCTGCGGAAGATGAACAGGAATAGCGAGAACCAATGAGAGACTAGCTGGAGGTGTCTGGACGGGCAAATTTAACTCTCATTTCCCACCAGGAAGAGGAAATAACCAAAGGCTCAGCGTGCCGTGCCGGAACCAGATTAGGGCCTGAAGCCATCCTGCGGTGTTGCGGCCAGGTCACAAGAAAGCAAGTTGAAGAAAGGAGCTCAGGGGCACTGTAATTCACAAACCTGCAGAGTTATAAATGACAGCTATCGTCCAAAAATAGACTGAAGTAAGGCTGCCAAGAGGACTTGAAAGCGGGGCAGAATTGCAGGAAACCGATTTCAGGAGGTAGACTGGAATTGCATTGAAAGCATAGGAAAAGAGGCAGAATGTCCACAATGATGCACTTGGCCAAAAAGGGCGTATGCGTTTTTTCCTGAATATATTCAGAAAAAAACGCATACACCCTTTTTGGCCAACCAAGCAAGCTTGCAAAGGAAATCTGCACTACAATGAAGTCTCACTTCCCCCCGGTCAAAAGGGCCATCTGAAAAAAGTGTAAAATCCAGAAAGGCAACAGGCCATTGAGAACTGGGAGCCTTGTTATGCTGATGGGCGGGATGTAAATTGCCAACAGACACTTGGGAGAAGTGTATGGTGTTTCCTGAAACATCTAAAAAACAAAGCAACAGAGCCTAGGGCACTGCCACTTATGGTCCTATAGCTTAGGGAAATTAAAATCAAAAAGACACAGCCACCCCAAAGTTTGGAACGGCTCTGTTTACAAGAACCTCGTTTACAGTACAAGTTCAACATCGCAGAAAGTGAAAAATGGATAAAGAAGTTGTGGTATTTACTTACAAAGCAATATCACTCAGCAATGAAATCTGTGTCATCAGGCCCTTAGCAGCACAATGAGTGGATTCAGGTATGATGATTCTAACTGAAGTAAGTCACACAGAAAAAGAAACATCATAAGATATCAGTAATACACGGAATGTAAACTTGGCTACACAGGAACTGAATTACAGAACAGAACAGGGTCTCAAATTTAGAAAACCAACTTATGCTTGCTTAAGGGTAAAGGTGAGTTGGGGTGCTGCATAAAACCAGAGATTGAAATGAGCACAGATAAAGTTCCTTAAGTCAAATATGGAATAGACAAGAGCTACTCCTTGCTCAACGAAATGGACTCAACACCGCATATTAAACGCCTAAGAATGTACCTGACTAGTAAGTATCTTAAAACCTATGGATTGCTATGTCTCCGAAAGAGAATCAAGCATGTGTACAGGGGCATAAACGCAGCAGTGATAGGATTGGAGAGGTTCGGTGAGCAAATGAAGACCCTTTGAAGTCGTATTGCATGGTACCCATTTCATGGGTCTTAACTCTCCAGGTTTAAGGTATTCTTCCTTCAGCTAAAACATGCATGTGGAACCCAAGTATGATCAACCATGTGAACGGTAGACGTGTTCAAATATGTCTCAGTTTTCCTCCCCTGGTACTCGGGTGCAACATTCCAGACGCTTTACTAACACTCTCCCCACTTGGAGAGTCAGCGCCTTTAACCTCCTGTTTGGCCCAGTTTGCAATTTCTGTGGAAGATGTACAGGAATAGCGAGAACCAATGAGAGACTAGCTGGAGGTGTCTGGACGGGCAAATTTAACTCTCATTTCCCACCAGGAAGAGGAAATAACCAAAGGCTCAGCGTGCCGTGCCGGAACCAGATTAGGGCCTGAAGCCATCCTGCGGTGTTGCGGCCAGGTCACAAGAAAGCAAGTTGAAGAAAGGAGCTCAGGGGCACTGTAATTCACAAACCTGCAGAGTTATAAATGACAGCTATCGTCCAAAAATAGACTGAAGTAAGGCTGCCAAGAGGACTTGAAAGCGGGGCAGAATTGCAGGAAACCGATTTCAGGAGGTAGACTGGAATTGCATTGAAAGCATAGGAAAAGAGGCAGAACGTCCACAATGATGCACTTGGCCAAAAAGGGCGTATGCGTTTTTTCCTGAATATATTCAGGAAAAAACGCATACGCCCTTTTTGGCCAACCAAGCAAGCTTGCAAAGGAAATCTGCACTACAATGAAGTCTCACTTCCCCCCGGTCAAAAGGGCCATCTGAAAAAAGTGTAAAATCCAGAAAGGCAGGACAGGCCATGGAGAACTGGGAGCCTTGTTATGCTGATGGGCGGGATGTAAATTGCCAACAACCACTCGGGAGAAGTGTATGGTGTTTCCTGAAACATCTAAAAAACAAAACAACAGAACCTAGGGCACTTCCACTTATGGTCCTATAGATTAGGGAAATTAAAATCAAAAAGACACAGCCACCCCAAAGTTTGGAACAGCTCTGTTTACAAGAACCTCGTTTACAGTACAAGTTCAACATCACAGAAAGTGAAAAATGGATAAAGAAGTTGTGGTATTTACTTACAAAGCAATATCACTCAGCAATGAAATCTGTGTCATCACGCCCTTAGCAGCACAATGAGTGGATTAAGGTATGATGATTCTAACTGAAATAAGTCACACAGAAAAAGAAACATCATAAGATATCAGTAATACACGGAATGTAAACTTGGCTACACAGGAACTGAATTACAGAACAGAACAGGGTCTCAAATTTAGAAAAACAACTTATGCTTGCTTAAGGGTAAAGGTGAGTTGGGGTGCTGCATAAAACCAGAGATTGAAATGAGCACAGATAAAGTTCCTTAAGCCAAATATGGAATAGACAAGAGCTACTCCTTGCTCAATGAAATGGACTCAACACCGCATATTAAACGCCTAAGAATGTACCTGACTTGTAAGTATCTTAAAACCTATGGATTGCTATGTCTCCGAAAGAGAATCAAGCATGTGTACAGGGGCATAAACGCAGCAGTGATAGGATTGGAGAGGTTCGGTGAGCAAATGAAGACCCTTTGAAGTCATATTGCATCGTACCCATTCCACGGGTTTCAACTACCCAGGTTTAAGGTATTCTTCCTTCAGCTAAAATATGCATGTGGAACCTAGAGTATGATCAACCATGTGATCGGGAGACGTGTTCAAATATGTCTCAGTTTTCGTACCCTGGTACTCGGGTGCAACATTCCAGACGCTTTACTAACACTCTCCCCACTTGGAGAGTCAGTCCCTTTAACCTCCTGTTTGGCCCAGTTTGCAATTTCTGTGGAAGATGAACAGGAATAGCGAGAACCAATGAGAGGCTAGCTGGAGGTGTCTGGACGGGCAAATTTCACTCTCATTTCCCACCAGGAAGAGGAATTAACCAAAGGCTCAGCATGCCGGGCCAGAACCAGATTAGGGCCTGAAGCCATCCTGCGGTGTTGCGGCCAGGTCACAAGAAAGCGAGTTGAAGAAAGGAGCTCAGGGGCACTGTAATTCACAAACCTGCAGAGTTATAAATGACAGCTATCGTCCAAAAATAGACTGAAGTAAGGCTGCCAAGAGGACTTGAAAGCGGGGCAGAATTGCAGGAAACCGATTTCAGGAGGTAGACTGGAATTGCATTGACAGCATAGGAAAAGAGGCAGAACGTCCACAATGATGCACTTGGCCAAAAAGGGCGTATGCGTTTTTTCCTGAATATATTCAGGAAAAAACGCATACGCCCTTTTTGGCCAACCAAGCAAGCTTGCAAAGGAAATCTGCACTACAATGAAGTCTCACTTCCCCCCGGTCAAAAGGGCCATCTGAAAAAAGTGTAAAATCCAGAAAGGCAGGACAGGCCATGGAGAACTGGGAGCCTTGTTATGCTGATGGGCGGGATGTAAATTGCCAACAGACACTCGGGAGAAGTGTATGGTGTTTCCTGAAACATCTAAAAAACAAAGCAACAGAGCCTAGGGCACTGCCACTTATGGTCCTATAGCTTAGGGAAATTAAAATCAAAAAGACACAGCCACCCCAAAGTTTGGGACGCCTCTGTTTACAAGAACCTCGTTTACAGTACAAGTTCAACATCGCAGAAAGTGAAAAATGGATAAAGAAGTTGTGGTATTTACTTACAAAGCAATATCACTCAGCAATGAAATCTGTGTCATCAGGCCCTTAGCAGCACAATGAGTGGATTCAGGTATGATGATTCTAACTAAAGTAAGTCACACAGAAAAAGAAACATCATAAGATATCAGTAATACACGGAATGTAAACTTGGCTACACAGGAACTGAATTACAGAACAGAACAGGGTCTCAAATTTAGAAAACCAACTTATGCTTGCTTAAGGGGAAAGGTGAGTTGGGGTGCTGCATAAAACCAGAGATTGAAATGAGCACAGATAAAGTTCCTTAAGTCAAATATGGAATAGACAAGAGCTACTCCTTGCTCAACGAAATGGACTCAACACCGCATATTAAACGCCTAAGAATGTACCTGACTAGTAAGTATCTTAAAACCTATGGATTGCTATGTCTCCGAAAGAGAATCAAGCATGTGTACAGGGGCATAAACGCAGCAGTGATAGGATTGGAGAGGTTCGGTGAGCAAATGAAGACCCTTTGAAGTCATATTGCATGGTACCCATTCCATGGGTCTTAACTCTCCAGGTTTAAGGTATTCTTCCTTCAGCTAAAACATGCATGTGGAACCCAAGTATGATCAACCATGTGAACGGGAGACGTGTTCAAATATGTCTCAGTTTTCCTCCCCTGGTACTCGGGTGCAACATTCCAGACGCTTTACTAACACTCTCCCCACTTGGAGAGTCAGGGCCTTTAACCTCCTGTTTGGCCCAGTTTGCAATTTCTGCGGAAGATGAACAGGAATAGCGAGAACCAATGAGAGGCTAGCTGGAGGTGTCTGGACGGACAAATTTAACTCTCATTTCCCACCAGGAAGAGGAATTATCCAAAGGCTCAGCATGCCGGGCCGGAACCAGATTAGGGCCTGAAGCCATCCTGCAGTGTTGCGGCCAGGTCACAAGAAAGCGAGTTGAAGAAAGGAGCTCAGGGGCACTGTAATTCACAAACCTGCAGAGTTATAAATGACAGCTATCATCCAAAAATAGACTGAAGTAAGGCTGCCAAGAGGACTTGAAAGCGGGGCAGAATTGCAGGAAACCGATTTCAGGAGGTAGATTGGAATTGCATTGAAAGCATAGGAAAAGAGGCAGAACGTCCACAATGATGCACTTGGCCAAAAAGGGCGTATGCTTTTTTTCCTGAATATATTCAGGAAAAAACGCATACGCCCTTTTTGGCCAACCAAGCAAGCTTGCAAAGGAAATCTGCACTACAATGAAGTCTCACTTCCCCCCGGTCAAAAGGGCCATCTGAAAAAAGTGTAAAATCCAGAAAGGCAGGACAGGCCATGGAGAACTGGGAGCCTTGTTATGCTGATGGGCGGGATGTAAATTGCCAACAACCACTGGGGAGAAGTGTATGGTGTTTCCTGAAACATCTAAAAAACAAAGCAACAGAACCTAGGGCACTTCCACTTATGGTCCTATAGCTTAGGGAAATTAAAATCAAAAAGACACAGCCACCCCAAAGTTTGGAACGGCTCTGTTTACAAGAACCTCGTTTACAGTACAAGTTCAACATCGCAGAAAGTGAAAAATGGATAAAGAACTTGTGGTACTTACGTACAATTCAGTATCACTCAGCAATGAAATCTATGTCATCAGGCCCGTAGCAGCATAATGAGTGGATTCAGGTACGATGATTCTAACTGAAATAAGTCACACAGAAAAAGAAACATCATAAGATATCACTAATACACGGAATCTAAACGTGGCTACACAGGAACTGAATTACAGAACAGAACAGGGTCTCAAATTTAGAAAACCAACTTATGCTTGCTTAAGGGTAAAGGTGAGTTAGGGTGCTGCATAAAACCGGAGATTGAAATGAGCACAGATAAAGTTCCTTAAGTCAAATATGGAATAGACAAGAGCTACTCCTTGCTCAACGAAATGGACTCAACACCGCATATTAAACGCCTAAGAATGTACCTGACTAGTAAGTATCTTAAAACCTATGGATTGCTATGTCTCTGAAAGAGAATCAAGCATGTGTACAGGGGCATAAACGCAGCAGTGATAGGATTGGAGAGGTTCGGTGAGCAAATGAAGAACCTTTGAAGTCATATTGCATGGTACCCATTACACGGGTCTCAACTCTCCAGGTTTAAGGTATTCTTCCTTCAGCTAAAACATGCATGTGGAACCCAAGTATGATCAACCATGTGAACGGGAGACGTGTTCAAATATGTCTCAGTTTTCCTCCCGTGGTACTCGGGTGCAACATTCCAGACGCTTTACTAACACTCTCCCCACTTGGAGAGTCAGCGCCTTTAACCTCCTGTTTGGCCCAGTTTGCAATTTCTGCGGAAGATGAACAGGAATAGCGAGAACCAATGAGAGGCTAGCTGGAGGTGTCTGGACGGGCAAATTTAACTCTCATTTCCCACCAGGAAAAGGAAATAACCAAAGGCTGAGCGTGCCGTGCCGGAACCAGATTAGGGCCTGAAGCCATCCTGCGGTGTTGCGGCCAGGTCACAAGAAAGCGAGTTGAAGAAGGGAGCTCAGGGGCACTGTAATTCACAAACCGGCAGAGTTATAAATGACAGCTATCGTCCAAACATAGACTGAAGTAAGGCTGCCAAGAGGACTTGAAAGCGAGGCAGAATTGCAGGAAACCGATTTCAGGAGGTAGACTGGAATTGCATTGAAAGCATAGGAAAAGAGGCAGAACGTCCACAATGATGCACTTGGCCAAAAAGGGCGTATGCGTTTTTTCCTGAATATATTCAGGAAAAAACGCATACGCCCTTTTTGGCCAACCAAGCAAGCTTGCAAAGGAAATCTGCACTACAATGAAGTCTCACTTCCCCCCAGTCAAAAGGGCCATCTGAAAAAAGTGTAAAATCCAGAAAGGCAGGACAGTCCATGGAGAACTGGGAGCCTTGTTATGCTGATGGGCGGGATGTAAATTGCCAACAACCACTCGGGAGAAGTGTATGGTGTTTCCTGAAACATCTAAAAAACAAAGCAACAGAACCTAGGGCACTTCCACTTATGGTCCTATAGCTTAGGGAAATTAAAATCAAAAAGACACAGCCACCCCAAAGTTTGGGACGCCTCTGTTTACAAGAACCTCGTTTACAGTACAAGTTCAACATCGCAGAAAGTGAAAAATGGATAAAGAAGTTGTGGTATTTACTTACAAAGCAATATCACTCAGCAATGAAATCTGTGTCATCAGGCCCTTAGCAGCACAATGAGTGGATTCAGGTATGATGATTCTAACTGAAGTAAGTCACACAGAAAAAGAAACATCATAAGATATCAGTAATACACGGAATGTAAACTTGGCTACACAGGAACTGAATTACAGAACAGAACAGGGTCTCAAATTTAGAAAACCAACTTATGCTTGCTTAAGGGGAAAGGTGAGTTGGGGTGCTGCATAAAACCAGAGATTGAAATGAGCACAGATAAAGTTCCTTAAGTCAAATATGGAATAGACAAGAGCTACTCCTTGCTCAACGAAATGGACTCAACACCGCATATTAAACGCCTAAGAATGTACCTGACTAGTAAGTATCTTAAAACCTATGGATTGCTATGTCTCCGAAAGAGAATCAAGCATGTGTACAGGGGCATAAACGCAGCAGTGATAGGATTGGAGAGGTTCGGTGAGCAAATGAAGACCCTTTGAAGTCATATTGCATGGTACCCATTTCATGGGTCTTAACTCTCCAGGTTTAAGGTATTCTTCCTTCAGCTAAAACATGCATGTGGAACCCAAGTATGATCAACCATGTGAACGGGAGACGTGTTCAAATATGTCTCAGTTTTCCTCCCCTGGTACTCGGGTGCAACATTCCAGACGCTTTACTAACACTCTCCCCACTTGGAGAGTCAGGGCCTTTAACCTCCTGTTTGGCCCAGTTTGCAATTTCTGCGGAAGATGAACAGGAATAGCGAGAACCAATGAGAGGCTAGCTGGAGGTGTCTGGACGGACAAATTTAACTCTCATTTCCCACCAGGAAGAGGAATTATCCAAAGGCTCAGCATGCTGGGCCGGAACCAGATTAGGGCCTGAAGCCATCCTGCAGTGTTGCGGCCAGGTCACAAGAAAGCGAGTTGAAGAAAGGAGCTCAGGGGCACTGTAATTCACAAACCTGCAGAGTTATAAATGACAGCTATCATCCAAAAATAGACTGAAGTAAGGCTGCCAAGAGGACTTGAAAGCGGGGCAGAATTGCAGGAAACCGATTTCAGGAGGTAGATTGGAATTGCATTGAAAGCATAGGAAAAGAGGCAGAACGTCCACAATGATGCACTTGGCCAAAAAGGGCGTATGCTTTTTTTCCTGAATATATTCAGGAAAAAACGCATACGCCCTTTTTGGCCAACCAAGCAAGCTTGCAAAGGAAATCTGCACTACAATGAAGTCTCACTTCCCCCCGGTCAAAAGGGCCATCTGAAAAAAGTGTAAAATCCAGAAAGGCAGGACAGGCCATGGAGAACTGGGAGCCTTGTTATGCTGATGGGCGGGATGTAAATTGCCAACAACCACTGGGGAGAAGTGTATGGTGTTTCCTGAAACATCTAAAAAACAAAGCAACAGAACCTAGGGCACTTCCACTTATGGTCCTATAGCTTAGGGAAATTAAAATCAAAAAGACACAGCCACCCCAAAGTTTGGGACGCCTCTGTTTACAAGAACCTCGTTTACAGTACAAGTTCAACATCGCAGAAAGTGAAAAATGGATAAAGAAGTTGTGGTATTTACTTACAAAGCAATATCACTCAGCAATGAAATCTGTGTCATCAGGCCCTTAGCAGCACAATGAGTGGATTCAGGTATGATGATTCTAACTGAAGTAAGTCACACAGAAAAAGAAACATCATAAGATATCAGTAATACACGGAATGTAAACTTGGCTACACAGGAACTGAATTACAGAACAGAACAGGGTCTCAAATTTAGAAAACCAACTTATGCTTGCTTAAGGGTAAAGGTGAGTTGGGGTGCTGCATAAAACCAGAGATTGAAATGAGCACAGATAAAGTTCCTTAAGCCAAATATGGAATAGACAAGAGCTACTCCTTGCTCAACGAAATGGACTCAACACCGCATATTAAACGCCTAAGAATGTACCTGACTAGTAAGTATCTTAAAACCTATAGATTGCTATGTCTCCGAAAGAGAATCAAGCATGTGTACAGGGGCATAAACGCAGCAGTGATAGGATTGGAGAGGTTCGGTGAGCAAATGAAGACCCTTTGAAGTCATATTGCATGGTACCCATTCCACGGGTTTCAACTACCCAGGTTTAAGGTATTCTTCCTTCAGCTAAAACATGCATGTGGAACCTAGAGTATGATCAACCATGTGATCGGGAGACGTGTTCAAATATGTCTCAGTTTTCCTCCCCTGGTACTCGGGTGCAACATTCCAGACGCTTTACTAACACTCTCCCCACTTGGAGAGTCAGTCCCTTTAACCTCCTGTTTGGCCCAGTTTGCAATTTCTGCGGAAGATGAACAGGAATAGTGAGAACCAATGAGAGGCTAGCTGGAGGTGTCTGGACGGGCAAATTTAACTCTCATTTCCCACCAGGAAGAGGAATTAACCAAAGGCTCAGCATGCCGTGCCGGAACCAGATTAGGGCCTGAAGCCATCCTGCGGTGTTGCGGCCAGGTCACAAGAAAGCGAGTTGAAGAAAGGAGCTCAGGGGCACTGTAATTCACAAACCTGTAGAGTTATAAATGACAGCTATCGTCCAAAAATAGACTGAAGTAAGGCTGCCAAGAGGACTTGAAAGCGGGGCAGAATTGCGGGAAACCGATTTCAGGAGGTAGACTGGAATTGCATTGAAAGCATAGGAAAAGAGGCAGAACGTCCACAATGATGCACTTGGCCAAAAAGGGCGTATGCGTTTTTTCCTGAATATATTCAGGAAAAAACGCATACGCCCTTTTTGGCCAACCAAGCAAGCTTGCAAAGGAAATCTGCACTACAATGAAGTCTCACTTCCCCCCGGTCAAAAGGGCCATCTGAAAAAAGTGTAAAATCCAGAAAGGCAGGACAGGCCATGGAGAACTGGGAGCCTTGTTATGCTGATGGGCGGGATGTAAATTGCCAACAGACACTCGGGAGAAGTGTATGGTGTTTCCTGAAACATCTAAAAAACAAAGCAACAGAACCTAGGGCACTTCCACTTATGGTCCTATAGCTTAGGGAAATTAAAATCAAAAAGACACAGCCACCCCAAAGTTTGGGACGCCTCTGTTTACAAGAACCTCGTTTACAGTACAAGTTCAACATCGCAGAAAGTGAAAAATGGATAAAGAAGTTGTGGTATTTACTTACAAAGCAATATCACTCAGCAATGAAATCTGTGTCATCAGGCCCTTAGCAGCACAATGAGTGGATTCAGGTATGATGATTCTAACTAAAGTAAGTCACACAGAAAAAGAAACATCATAAGATATCAGTAATACACGGAATGTAAACTTGGCTACACAGGAACTGAATTACAGAACAGAACAGGGTCTCAAATTTAGAAAACCAACTTATGCTTGCTTAAGGGGAAAGGTGAGTTGGGGTGCTGCATAAAACCAGAGATTGAAATGAGCACAGATAAAGTTCCTTAAGTCAAATATGGAATAGACAAGAGCTACTCCTTGCTCAACGAAATGGACTCAACACCGCATATTAAACGCCTAAGAATGTACCTGACTAGTAAGTATCTTAAAACCTATGGATTGCTATGTCTCCGAAAGAGAATCAAGCATGTGTACAGGGGCATAAACGCAGCAGTGATAGGATTGGAGAGGTTCGGTGAGCAAATGAAGACCCTTTGAAGTCATATTGCATGGTACCCATTCCATGGGTCTTAACTCTCCAGGTTTAAGGTATTCTTCCTTCAGCTAAAACATGCATGTGGAACCCAAGTATGATCAACCATGTGAACGGGAGACGTGTTCAAATATGTCTCAGTTTTCCTCCCCTGGTACTCGGGTGCAACATTCCAGACGCTTTACTAACACTCTCCCCACTTGGAGAGTCAGGGCCTTTAACCTCCTGTTTGGCCCAGTTTGCAATTTCTGCGGAAGATGAACAGGAATAGCGAGAACCAATGAGAGGCTAGCTGGAGGTGTCTGGACGGACAAATTTAACTCTCATTTCCCACCAGGAAGAGGAATTATCCAAAGGCTCAGCATGCCGGGCCGGAACCAGATTAGGGCCTGAAGCCATCCTGCAGTGTTGCGGCCAGGTCACAAGAAAGCGAGTTGAAGAAAGGAGCTCAGGGGCACTGTAATTCACAAACCTGCAGAGTTATAAATGACAGCTATCATCCAAAAATAGACTGAAGTAAGGCTGCCAAGAGGACTTGAAAGCGGGGCAGAATTGCAGGAAACCGATTTCAGGAGGTAGATTGGAATTGCATTGAAAGCATAGGAAAAGAGGCAGAACGTCCACAATGATGCACTTGGCCAAAAAGGGCGTATGCTTTTTTTCCTGAATATATTCAGGAAAAAACGCATACGCCCTTTTTGGCCAACCAAGCAAGCTTGCAAAGGAAATCTGCACTACAATGAAGTCTCACTTCCCCCCGGTCAAAAGGGCCATCTGAAAAAAGTGTAAAATCCAGAAAGGCAGGACAGGCCATGGAGAACTGGGAGCCTTGTTATGCTGATGGGCGGGATGTAAATTGCCAACAACCACTGGGGAGAAGTGTATGGTGTTTCCTGAAACATCTAAAAAACAAAGCAACAGAACCTAGGGCACTTCCACTTATGGTCCTATAGCTTAGGGAAATTAAAATCAAAAAGACACAGCCACCCCAAAGTTTGGAACGGCTCTGTTTACAAGAACCTCGTTTACAGTACAAGTTCAACATCGCAGAAAGTGAAAAATGGATAAAGAACTTGTGGTACTTACGTACAATTCAGTATCACTCAGCAATGAAATCTATGTCATCAGGACCGTAGCAGCATAATGAGTGGATTCAGGTACGATGATTCTAACTGAAATAAGTCACACAGAAAAAGAAACATCATAAGATATCACTAATACATGGAATCTAAACGTGGCTACACAGGAACTGAATTACAGAACAGAACAGGGTCTCAAATTTAGAAAACCAACTTATGCTTGCTTAAGGGTAAAGGTGAGTTAGGGTGCTGCATAAAACCGGAGATTGAAATGAGCACAGATAAAGTTCCTTAAGTCAAATATGGAATAGACAAGAGCTACTCCTTGCTCAACGAAATGGACTCAACACCGCATATTAAACGCCTAAGAATGTACCTGACTAGTAAGTATCTTAAAACCTATGGATTGCTATGTCTCTGAAAGAGAATCAAGCATGTGTACAGGGGCATAAACGCAGCAGTGATAGGATTGGAGAGGTTCGGTGAGCAAATGAAGAACCTTTGAAGTCATATTGCATGGTACCCATTCCACGGGTCTCAACTCTCCAGGTTTAAGGTATTCTTCCTTCAGCTAAAACATGCATGTGGAACCCAAGTATGATCAACCATGTGAACGGGAGACGTGTTCAAATATGTCTCAGTTTTCCTCCCGTGGTACTCGGGTGCAACATTCCAGACGCTTTACTAACACTCTCCCCACTTGGAGAGTCAGCGCCTTTAACCTCCTGTTTGGCCCAGTTTGCAATTTCTGCGGAAGATGAACAGGAATAGCGAGAACCAATGAGAGGCTAGCTGGAGGTGTCTGGACGGGCAAATTTAACTCTCATTTCCCACCAGGAAAAGGAAATAACCAAAGGCTGAGCGTGCCGTGCCGGAACCAGATTAGGGCCTGAAGCCATCCTGCGGTGTTGCGGCCAGGTCACAAGAAAGCGAGTTGAAGAAGGGAGCTCAGGGGCACTGTAATTCACAAACCGGCAGAGTTATAAATGACAGCTATCGTCCAAACATAGACTGAAGTAAGGCTGCCAAGAGGACTTGAAAGCGAGGCAGAATTGCAGGAAACCGATTTCAGGAGGTAGACTGGAATTGCATTGAAAGCATAGGAAAAGAGGCAGAACGTCCACAATGATGCACTTGGCCAAAAAGGGCGTATGCGTTTTTTCCTGAATATATTCAGGAAAAAACGCATACGCCCTTTTTGGCCAACCAAGCAAGCTTGCAAAGGAAATCTGCACTACAATGAAGTCTCACTTCCCCCCAGTCAAAAGGGCCATCTGAAAAAAGTGTAAAATCCAGAAAGGCAGGACAGTCCATGGAGAACTGGGAGCCTTGTTATGCTGATGGGCGGGATGTAAATTGCCAACAACCACTCGGGAGAAGTGTATGGTGTTTCCTGAAACATCTAAAAAACAAAGCAACAGAACCTAGGGCACTTCCACTTATGGTCCTATAGCTTAGGGAAATTAAAATCAAAAAGACACAGCCACCCCAAAGTTTGGGACGCCTCTGTTTACAAGAACCTCGTTTACAGTACAAGTTCAACATCGCAGAAAGTGAAAAATGGATAAAGAAGTTGTGGTATTTACTTACAAAGCAATATCACTCAGCAATGAAATCTGTGTCATCAGGCCCTTAGCAGCACAATGAGTGGATTCAGGTATGATGATTCTAACTGAAGTAAGTCACACAGAAAAAGAAACATCATAAGATATCAGTAATACACGGAATGTAAACTTGGCTACACAGGAACTGAATTACAGAACAGAACAGGGTCTCAAATTTAGAAAACCAACTTATGCTTGCTTAAGGGGAAAGGTGAGTTGGGGTGCTGCATAAAACCAGAGATTGAAATGAGCACAGATAAAGTTCCTTAAGTCAAATATGGAATAGACAAGAGCTACTCCTTGCTCAACGAAATGGACTCAACACCGCATATTAAACGCCTAAGAATGTACCTGACTAGTAAGTATCTTAAAACCTATGGATTGCTATGTCTCCGAAAGAGAATCAAGCATGTGTACAGGGGCATAAACGCAGCAGTGATAGGATTGGAGAGGTTCGGTGAGCAAATGAAGACCCTTTGAAGTCATATTGCATGGTACCCATTTCATGGGTCTTAACTCTCCAGGTTTAAGGTATTCTTCCTTCAGCTAAAACATGCATGTGGAACCCAAGTATGATCAACCATGTGAACGGGAGACGTGTTCAAATATGTCTCAGTTTTCCTCCCCTGGTACTCGGGTGCAACATTCCAGACGCTTTACTAACACTCTCCCCACTTGGAGAGTCAGGGCCTTTAACCTCCTGTTTGGCCCAGTTTGCAATTTCTGCGGAAGATGAACAGGAATAGCGAGAACCAATGAGAGGCTAGCTGGAGGTGTCTGGACGGACAAATTTAACTCTCATTTCCCACCAGGAAGAGGAATTATCCAAAGGCTCAGCATGCTGGGCCGGAACCAGATTAGGGCCTGAAGCCATCCTGCAGTGTTGCGGCCAGGTCACAAGAAAGCGAGTTGAAGAAAGGAGCTCAGGGGCACTGTAATTCACAAACCTGCAGAGTTATAAATGACAGCTATCATCCAAAAATAGACTGAAGTAAGGCTGCCAAGAGGACTTGAAAGCGGGGCAGAATTGCAGGAAACCGATTTCAGGAGGTAGATTGGAATTGCATTGAAAGCATAGGAAAAGAGGCAGAACGTCCACAATGATGCACTTGGCCAAAAAGGGCGTATGCTTTTTTTCCTGAATATATTCAGGAAAAAACGCATACGCCCTTTTTGGCCAACCAAGCAAGCTTGCAAAGGAAATCTGCACTACAATGAAGTCTCACTTCCCCCCGGTCAAAAGGGCCATCTGAAAAAAGTGTAAAATCCAGAAAGGCAGGACAGGCCATGGAGAACTGGGAGCCTTGTTATGCTGATGGGCGGGATGTAAATTGCCAACAACCACTGGGGAGAAGTGTATGGTGTTTCCTGAAACATCTAAAAAACAAAGCAACAGAACCTAGGGCACTTCCACTTATGGTCCTATAGCTTAGGGAAATTAAAATCAAAAAGACACAGCCACCCCAAAGTTTGGGACGCCTCTGTTTACAAGAACCTCGTTTACAGTACAAGTTCAACATCGCAGAAAGTGAAAAATGGATAAAGAAGTTGTGGTATTTACTTACAAAGCAATATCACTCAGCAATGAAATCTGTGTCATCAGGCCCTTAGCAGCACAATGAGTGGATTCAGGTATGATGATTCTAACTGAAGTAAGTCACACAGAAAAAGAAACATCATAAGATATCAGTAATACACGGAATGTAAACTTGGCTACACAGGAACTGAATTACAGAACAGAACAGGGTCTCAAATTTAGAAAACCAACTTATGCTTGCTTAAGGGTAAAGGTGAGTTGGGGTGCTGCATAAAACCAGAGATTGAAATGAGCACAGATAAAGTTCCTTAAGCCAAATATGGAATAGACAAGAGCTACTCCTTGCTCAACGAAATGGACTCAACACCGCATATTAAACGCCTAAGAATGTACCTGACTAGTAAGTATCTTAAAACCTATAGATTGCTATGTCTCCGAAAGAGAATCAAGCATGTGTACAGGGGCATAAACGCAGCAGTGATAGGATTGGAGAGGTTCGGTGAGCAAATGAAGACCCTTTGAAGTCATATTGCATGGTACCCATTCCACGGGTTTCAACTACCCAGGTTTAAGGTATTCTTCCTTCAGCTAAAACATGCATGTGGAACCTAGAGTATGATCAACCATGTGATCGGGAGACGTGTTCAAATATGTCTCAGTTTTCCTCCCCTGGTACTCGGGTGCAACATTCCAGACGCTTTACTAACACTCTCCCCACTTGGAGAGTCAGTCCCTTTAACCTCCTGTTTGGCCCAGTTTGCAATTTCTGCGGAAGATGAACAGGAATAGCGAGAACCAATGAGAGACTAGCTGGAGGTGTCTGGACGGGCAAATTTAACTCTCATTTCCCACCAGGAAGAGGAATTAACCAAAGGCTGAGCGTGCCGTGCCAGAACCAGATTAGGGTCTGAAGCCATCCTGCGGTGTTGCGGCCAGGTCACAAGAAAGCGAGTTGAAGAAAGGAGCTCAGGGGCACTGTAATTCACAAACCTGCAGAGTTATAAATGACAGCTATCGTCCAAAAATAGACTGAAGTAAGGCTGCCAAGAGGACTTGAAAGCGGGGCAGAATTGCAGGAAACCGATTTCAGGAGGTAGACTGGAATTGCATTGAAAGCATAGGAAAAGAGGCAGAACGTCCACAATGATGCACTTGGCCAAAAAGGGCGTATGCGTTTTTTCCTGAATATATTCAGGAAAAAACGCATATGCCCTTTTTGGCCAACCAAGCAAGCTTGCAAAGGAAATCTGCACTACAATGAAGTCTCACTTCCCCCCGGTCAAAAGGGCCATCTGAAAAAAGTGTAAAATCCAGAAAGGCAACAGGCCATTGAGAACTGGGAGCATTGTTATGCTGATTGTCGGGATGTAAATTGCCAACAGACACTTGGGAGAAGTGTATGGTGTTTCCTGAAACATCTAAAAAACAAAGCAACAGAGCCTAGGGCACTGCCACTTATGGTCCTATAGCTTAGGGAAATTAAAATCAAAAAGACACAGCCACCCCAAAGTTTGGAACGGCTCTGTTTACAAGAACCTCGTTTACAGTACAAGTTCAACATCGCAGAAAGTGAAAAATGGATAAAGAACTTGTGGTACTTACGTACAATGCAGTATCACTCAGCAATGAAATCTATGTCATCAGGCCCGTAGCAGCATAATGAGTAGATTCAGGTACGATGATTCTAACTGAAATAAGTCACACAGAAAAAGAAACATCATAAGATATCACTAATACACGGAATGTAAACTTGGCTACACAGGAACTGAATTCCAAAACAGAACAGGTTCTCAAATTTAGAAAACCAACTTATGCTTGCTTAAGGGGAAAGGTGAGTTGGGTTGCTGCATAAAACCAGAGATTGAAATGAGCACAGATAAAGTTCCTTAAGCCAAATATGGAAGAGACAAGAGCTACTCCTTGCTCAACGAAATGGACTCAACACCGCATATTAAACGCCTAAGAATGGACCTGACTAGTAAGTATCTTAAAACCTATGGATTGCTATGTCTCCGAAAGAGAATCAAGCATGTGTACAGGGGCATAAACGCAGCAGTAATAGGATTGGAGAGGTTCAGTGAGCAAATGAAGACCCTTTGAAGTCATATTGCATGGTACCCATTCCACGGGTTTCAACGACCCAGATTTTAGGTATTCTTCCTTCAGCTAAAACATGCATGTGGAACCCAGAGTATGATCAACCATGTGATCGGGAGACGTGTTCAAATATGTCTCAGTTTTCCTCCCCTGGTACTCGGGTGCAACATTCCAGACGCTTTACTAACACTCTCGCCACTTGGAGAGTCAGCGCCTTTAACCTCCTGTTTGGCACAGTTTGCAATTTCTGCGGAAGATGAACAGGAATAGCGAGAACCAATGAGAGGCTAGCTGGAGGTGTCTGGATGGGCAAATTTAACTCTCATTTCCCACCAGGAAGAGGAAATAACCAAAGGCTCAGCGTGCCGTGCCGGAACCAGATTAGGGCCTGAAGCCATCCTGCGGTGTTGCGGCCAGGTCACAAGAAAGCGAGTTGAAGAAAGGAGCTCAGGGGCACTGTAATTCACAAACCGGCAGAGTTATAAATGACAGCTATCGTCCAAACATAGACTGAAGTAAGGCTGCCAAGAGGACTTGAAAGCGAGGCAGAATTGCAGGAAACCGATTTCAGGAGGTAGACTGGAATTGCATTGAAAGCATAGGAAAAGAGGCAGAACGTCCACAATGATGCACTTGGCCAAAAAGGGCGTATGCGTTTTTTCCTGAATATATTCAGGAAAAAACGCATACGCCCTTTTTGGCCAACCAAGCAAGCTTGCAAAGGAAATCTGCACTACAATGAAGTCTCACTTCCCCCCAGTCAAAAGGGCCATCTGAAAAAAGTGTAAAATCCAGAAAGGCAGGACAGTCCATGGAGAACTGGGAGCCTTGTTATGCTGATGGGCGGGATGTAAATTGCTAACAACCACTCGGGAGAAGTGTATGGTGTTTCCTGAAACATCTAAAAAACAAAGCAACAGAACCTAGGGCACTTCCACTTATGGTCCTATAGCTTAGGGAAATTAAAATCAAAAAGACACAGCCACCCCAAAGTTTGGGACGCCTCTGTTTACAAGAACCTCGTTTACAGTACAAGTTCAACATCGCAGAAAGTGAAAAATGGATAAAGAAGTTGTGGTATTTACTTACAAAGCAATATCACTCAGCAATGAAATCTGTGTCATCAGGCCCTTAGCAGCACAATGAGTGGATTCAGGTATGATGATTCTAACTAAAGTAAGTCACACAGAAAAAGAAACATCATAAGATATCAGTAATACACGGAATGTAAACTTGGCTACACAGGAACTGAATTACAGAACAGAACAGGGTCTCAAATTTAGAAAACCAACTTATGCTTGCTTAAGGGGAAAGGTGAGTTGGGGTGCTGCATAAAACCAGAGATTGAAATGAGCACAGATAAAGTTCCTTAAGTCAAATATGGAATAGACAAGAGCTACTCCTTGCTCAACGAAATGGACTCAACACCGCATATTAAACGCCTAAGAATGTACCTGACTAGTAAGTATCTTAAAACCTATGGATTGCTATGTCTCCGAAAGAGAATCAAGCATGTGTACAGGGGCATAAACGCAGCAGTGATAGGATTGGAGAGGTTCGGTGAGCAAATGAAGACCCTTTGAAGTCATATTGCATGGTACCCATTCCATGGGTCTTAACTCTCCAGGTTTAAGGTATTCTTCCTTCAGCTAAAACATGCATGTGGAACCCAAGTATGATCAACCATGTGAACGGGAGACGTGTTCAAATATGTCTCAGTTTTCCTCCCCTGGTACTCGGGTGCAACATTCCAGACGCTTTACTAACACTCTCCCCACTTGGAGAGTCAGGGCCTTTAACCTCCTGTTTGGCCCAGTTTGCAATTTCTGCGGAAGATGAACAGGAATAGCGAGAACCAATGAGAGGCTAGCTGGAGGTGTCTGGACGGACAAATTTAACTCTCATTTCCCACCAGGAAGAGGAATTATCCAAAGGCTCAGCATGCCGGGCCGGAACCAGATTAGGGCCTGAAGCCATCCTGCAGTGTTGCGGCCAGGTCACAAGAAAGCGAGTTGAAGAAAGGAGCTCAGGGGCACTGTAATTCACAAACCTGCAGAGTTATAAATGACAGCTATCATCCAAAAATAGACTGAAGTAAGGCTGCCAAGAGGACTTGAAAGCGGGGCAGAATTGCAGGAAACCGATTTCAGGAGGTAGATTGGAATTGCATTGAAAGCATAGGAAAAGAGGCAGAACGTCCACAATGATGCACTTGGCCAAAAAGGGCGTATGCTTTTTTTCCTGAATATATTCAGGAAAAAACGCATACGCCCTTTTTGGCCAACCAAGCAAGCTTGCAAAGGAAATCTGCACTACAATGAAGTCTCACTTCCCCCCGGTCAAAAGGGCCATCTGAAAAAAGTGTAAAATCCAGAAAGGCAGGACAGGCCATGGAGAACTGGGAGCCTTGTTATGCTGATGGGCGGGATGTAAATTGCCAACAACCACTGGGGAGAAGTGTATGGTGTTTCCTGAAACATCTAAAAAACAAAGCAACAGAACCTAGGGCACTTCCACTTATGGTCCTATAGCTTAGGGAAATTAAAATCAAAAAGACACAGCCACCCCAAAGTTTGGAACGGCTCTGTTTACAAGAACCTCGTTTACAGTACAAGTTCAACATCGCAGAAAGTGAAAAATGGATAAAGAACTTGTGGTACTTACGTACAATTCAGTATCACTCAGCAATGAAATCTATGTCATCAGGACCGTAGCAGCATAATGAGTGGATTCAGGTACGATGATTCTAACTGAAATAAGTCACACAGAAAAAGAAACATCATAAGATATCACTAATACACGGAATCTAAACGTGGCTACACAGGAACTGAATTACAGAACAGAACAGGGTCTCAAATTTAGAAAACCAACTTATGCTTGCTTAAGGGTAAAGGTGAGTTAGGGTGCTGCATAAAACCGGAGATTGAAATGAGCACAGATAAAGTTCCTTAAGTCAAATATGGAATAGACAAGAGCTACTCCTTGCTCAACGAAATGGACTCAACACCGCATATTAAACGCCTAAGAATGTACCTGACTAGTAAGTATCTTAAAACCTATGGATTGCTATGTCTCTGAAAGAGAATCAAGCATGTGTACAGGGGCATAAACGCAGCAGTGATAGGATTGGAGAGGTTCGGTGAGCAAATGAAGAACCTTTGAAGTCATATTGCATGGTACCCATTACACGGGTCTCAACTCTCCAGGTTTAAGGTATTCTTCCTTCAGCTAAAACATGCATGTGGAACCCAAGTATGATCAACCATGTGAACGGGAGACGTGTTCAAATATGTCTCAGTTTTCCTCCCGTGGTACTCGGGTGCAACATTCCAGACGCTTTACTAACACTCTCCCCACTTGGAGAGTCAGCGCCTTTAACCTCCTGTTTGGCCCAGTTTGCAATTTCTGCGGAAGATGAACAGGAATAGCGAGAACCAATGAGAGGCTAGCTGGAGGTGTCTGGACGGGCAAATTTAACTCTCATTTCCCACCAGGAAAAGGAAATAACCAAAGGCTGAGCGTGCCGTGCCGGAACCAGATTAGGGCCTGAAGCCATCCTGCGGTGTTGCGGCCAGGTCACAAGAAAGCGAGTTGAAGAAGGGAGCTCAGGGGCACTGTAATTCACAAACCGGCAGAGTTATAAATGACAGCTATCGTCCAAACATAGACTGAAGTAAGGCTGCCAAGAGGACTTGAAAGCGAGGCAGAATTGCAGGAAACCGATTTCAGGAGGTAGACTGGAATTGCATTGAAAGCATAGGAAAAGAGGCAGAACGTCCACAATGATGCACTTGGCCAAAAAGGGCGTATGCGTTTTTTCCTGAATATATTCAGGAAAAAACGCATACGCCCTTTTTGGCCAACCAAGCAAGCTTGCAAAGGAAATCTGCACTACAATGAAGTCTCACTTCCCCCCAGTCAAAAGGGCCATCTGAAAAAAGTGTAAAATCCAGAAAGGCAGGACAGTCCATGGAGAACTGGGAGCCTTGTTATGCTGATGGGCGGGATGTAAATTGCCAACAACCACTCGGGAGAAGTGTATGGTGTTTCCTGAAACATCTAAAAAACAAAGCAACAGAACCTAGGGCACTTCCACTTATGGTCCTATAGCTTAGGGAAATTAAAATCAAAAAGACACAGCCACCCCAAAGTTTGGGACGCCTCTGTTTACAAGAACCTCGTTTACAGTACAAGTTCAACATCGCAGAAAGTGAAAAATGGATAAAGAAGTTGTGGTATTTACTTACAAAGCAATATCACTCAGCAATGAAATCTGTGTCATCAGGCCCTTAGCAGCACAATGAGTGGATTCAGGTATGATGATTCTAACTGAAGTAAGTCACACAGAAAAAGAAACATCATAAGATATCAGTAATACACGGAATGTAAACTTGGCTACACAGGAACTGAATTACAGAACAGAACAGGGTCTCAAATTTAGAAAACCAACTTATGCTTGCTTAAGGGGAAAGGTGAGTTGGGGTGCTGCATAAAACCAGAGATTGAAATGAGCACAGATAAAGTTCCTTAAGTCAAATATGGAATAGACAAGAGCTACTCCTTGCTCAACGAAATGGACTCAACACCGCATATTAAACGCCTAAGAATGTACCTGACTAGTAAGTATCTTAAAACCTATGGATTGCTATGTCTCCGAAAGAGAATCAAGCATGTGTACAGGGGCATAAACGCAGCAGTGATAGGATTGGAGAGGTTCGGTGAGCAAATGAAGACCCTTTGAAGTCATATTGCATGGTACCCATTTCATGGGTCTTAACTCTCCAGGTTTAAGGTATTCTTCCTTCAGCTAAAACATGCATGTGGAACCCAAGTATGATCAACCATGTGAACGGGAGACGTGTTCAAATATGTCTCAGTTTTCCTCCCCTGGTACTCGGGTGCAACATTCCAGACGCTTTACTAACACTCTCCCCACTTGGAGAGTCAGGGCCTTTAACCTCCTGTTTGGCCCAGTTTGCAATTTCTGCGGAAGATGAACAGGAATAGCGAGAACCAATGAGAGGCTAGCTGGAGGTGTCTGGACGGACAAATTTAACTCTCATTTCCCACCAGGAAGAGGAATTATCCAAAGGCTCAGCATGCTGGGCCGGAACCAGATTAGGGCCTGAAGCCATCCTGCAGTGTTGCGGCCAGGTCACAAGAAAGCGAGTTGAAGAAAGGAGCTCAGGGGCACTGTAATTCACAAACCTGCAGAGTTATAAATGACAGCTATCATCCAAAAATAGACTGAAGTAAGGCTGCCAAGAGGACTTGAAAGCGGGGCAGAATTGCAGGAAACCGATTTCAGGAGGTAGATTGGAATTGCATTGAAAGCATAGGAAAAGAGGCAGAACGTCCACAATGATGCACTTGGCCAAAAAGGGCGTATGCTTTTTTTCCTGAATATATTCAGGAAAAAACGCATACGCCCTTTTTGGCCAACCAAGCAAGCTTGCAAAGGAAATCTGCACTACAATGAAGTCTCACTTCCCCCCGGTCAAAAGGGCCATCTGAAAAAAGTGTAAAATCCAGAAAGGCAGGACAGGCCATGGAGAACTGGGAGCCTTGTTATGCTGATGGGCGGGATGTAAATTGCCAACAACCACTGGGGAGAAGTGTATGGTGTTTCCTGAAACATCTAAAAAACAAAGCAACAGAACCTAGGGCACTTCCACTTATGGTCCTATAGCTTAGGGAAATTAAAATCAAAAAGACACAGCCACCCCAAAGTTTGGGACGCCTCTGTTTACAAGAACCTCGTTTACAGTACAAGTTCAACATCGCAGAAAGTGAAAAATGGATAAAGAAGTTGTGGTATTTACTTACAAAGCAATATCACTCAGCAATGAAATCTGTGTCATCAGGCCCTTAGCAGCACAATGAGTGGATTCAGGTATGATGATTCTAACTGAAGTAAGTCACACAGAAAAAGAAACATCATAAGATATCAGTAATACACGGAATGTAAACTTGGCTACACAGGAACTGAATTACAGAACAGAACAGGGTCTCAAATTTAGAAAACCAACTTATGCTTGCTTAAGGGTAAAGGTGAGTTGGGGTGCTGCATAAAACCAGAGATTGAAATGAGCACAGATAAAGTTCCTTAAGCCAAATATGGAATAGACAAGAGCTACTCCTTGCTCAACGAAATGGACTCAACACCGCATATTAAACGCCTAAGAATGTACCTGACTAGTAAGTATCTTAAAACCTATAGATTGCTATGTCTCCGAAAGAGAATCAAGCATGTGTACAGGGGCATAAACGCAGCAGTGATAGGATTGGAGAGGTTCGGTGAGCAAATGAAGACCCTTTGAAGTCATATTGCATGGTACCCATTCCACGGGTTTCAACTACCCAGGTTTAAGGTATTCTTCCTTCAGCTAAAACATGCATGTGGAACCTAGAGTATGATCAACCATGTGATCGGGAGACGTGTTCAAATATGTCTCAGTTTTCCTCCCCTGGTACTCGGGTGCAACATTCCAGACGCTTTACTAACACTCTCCCCACTTGGAGAGTCAGTCCCTTTAACCTCCTGTTTGGCCCAGTTTGCAATTTCTGCGGAAGATGAACAGGAATAGTGAGAACCAATGAGAGGCTAGCTGGAGGTGTCTGGACGGGCAAATTTAACTCTCATTTCCCACCAGGAAGAGGAATTAACCAAAGGCTCAGCATGCCGTGCCGGAACCAGATTAGGGCCTGAAGCCATCCTGCGGTGTTGCGGCCAGGTCACAAGAAAGCGAGTTGAAGAAAGGAGCTCAGGGGCACTGTAATTCACAAACCTGTAGAGTTATAAATGACAGCTATCGTCCAAAAATAGACTGAAGTAAGGCTGCCAAGAGGACTTGAAAGCGGGGCAGAATTGCGGGAAACCGATTTCAGGAGGTAGACTGGAATTGCATTGAAAGCATAGGAAAAGAGGCAGAACGTCCACAATGATGCACTTGGCCAAAAAGGGCGTATGCGTTTTTTCCTGAATATATTCAGGAAAAAACGCATATGCCCTTTTTGGCCAACCAAGCAAGCTTGCAAAGGAAATCTGCACTACAATGAAGTCTCACTTCCCCCCGGTCAAAAGGGCCATCTGAAAAAAGTGTAAAATCCAGAAAGGCAACAGGCCATTGAGAACTGGGAGCCTTGTTATGCTGATTGTCGGGATGTAAATTGCCAACAGACACTTGGGAGAAGTGTATGGTGTTTCCTGAAACATCTAAAAAACAAAGCAACAGAGCCTAGGGCACTGCCACTTATGGTCCTATAGCTTAGGGAAATTAAAATCAAAAAGACACAGCCACCCCAAAGTTTGGAACGGCTCTGTTTACAAGAACCTCGTTTACAGTACAAGTTCAACATCGCAGAAAGTGAAAAATGGATAAAGAACTTGTGGTACTTACGTACAATGCAGTATCACTCAGCAATGAAATCTATGTCATCAGGCCCGTAGCAGCATAATGAGTAGATTCAGGTACGATGATTCTAACTGAAATAAGTCACACAGAAAAAGAAACATCATAAGATATCACTAATACACGGAATGTAAACTTGGCTACACAGGAACTGAATTCCAAAACAGAACAGGTTCTCAAATTTAGAAAACCAACTTATGCTTGCTTAAGGGGAAAGGTGAGTTGGGTTGCTGCATAAAACCAGAGATTGAAATGAGCACAGATAAAGTTCCTTAAGCCAAATATGGAAGAGACAAGAGCTACTCCTTGCTCAACGAAATGGACTCAACACCGCATATTAAACGCCTAAGAATGGACCTGACTAGTAAGTATCTTAAAACCTATGGATTGCTATGTCTCCGAAAGAGAATCAAGCATGTGTACAGGGGCATAAACGCAGCAGTGATAGGATTGGAGAGGTTCAGTGAGCAAATGAAGACCCTTTGAAGTCATATTGCATGGTACCCATTCCACGGGTTTCAACGACCCAGATTTTAGGTATTCTTCCTTCAGCTAAAACATGCATGTGGAACCCAGAGTATGATCAACCATGTGATCGGGAGACGTGTTCAAATATGTCTCAGTTTTCCTCCCCTGGTACTCGGGTGCAACATTCCAGACGCTTTACTAACACTCTCGCCACTTGGAGAGTCAGCGCCTTTAACCTCCTGTTTGGCACAGTTTGCAATTTCTGCGGAAGATGAACAGGAATAGCGAGAACCAATGAGAGGCTAGCTGGAGGTGTCTGGACGGGCAAATTTAACTCTCATTTCCCAACAGGAAGAGGAAATAACCAAAGGCTCAGCGTGCCGTACCGGAACCAGATTAGGGCCTGAAGCCATCCTGCGGTGTTGCGGCCAGGTCACAAGAAAGCGAGTTGAAGAAAGGAGCTCAGGGGCACTGTAATTCACAAACCTGCAGAGTTATAAATGACAGCTATCGTCCAAAAATAGACTGAAGTAAGGCTGCCAAGAGGACTTGAAAGCGGGGCAGAATTGCAGGAAACCGATTTCAGGAGGTAGACTGGAATTGCATTGAAAGCATAGGAAAAGAGGCAGAACGTCCACAATGATGCACTTGGCCAAAAAGGGCGTATGCGTTTTTTCCTGAATATATTCAGGAAAAAACGCATACGCCCTTTTTGGCCAACCAAGCAAGCTTGCAAAGGAAATCTGCACTACAATGAAGTCTCACTTCCCCCCGGTCAAAAGGGCCATCTGAAAAAAGTGTAAAATCCAGAAAGGCAGGACAGGCCATGGAGAACTGGGAGCCTTGTTATGCTGATGGGCGGGATGTAAATTGCCAACAACCACTGGGGAGAAGTGTATGGTGTTTCCTGAAACATGTAAAAAACAAAGCAACAGAACCTAGGGCACTTCCACTTATGGTCCTATAGCTTAGGGAAATTAAAATCAAAAAGACACAGCCACCCCAAAGTTTGGAACGGCTCTGTTTACAAGAACCTCGTTTACAGTACAAGATCAACGTCGCAGAAAGTGAAAAATGGATAAAGAAGTTGTGGTATTTACTTACAAAGCAATATCACTCAGCAATGAAATCTGTGTCATCAGGCCCTTAGCAGCACAATGAGTGGATTCAGGTATGATGATTCTAACTGAAATAAGTCACACAGAAAAAGAAACATCATAAGATATCAGTAGTACACGGAATGTAAACTTGGCTACACAGGAACTGAATTACAGAACAGAACAGGGTCTCAAATTTAGAAAACCAACTTATGCTTGCTTAAGGGTAAAGGTGAGTTGGGGTGCTGCATAAAACCAGAGATTGAAATGAGCACAGATAAAGTTCCTGAGGCCAAATATGGAATAGACAAGAGCTACTCCTTGCTGAACGAAATGGACTCAACACCGCATATTAAACGCCTAAGAATGTACCTGACTAGTAAGTATCTTAAAAGCTATAGATTGCTATGTCTCCGAAAGAGAATCAAGCATGTGTACAGGGGCATAAACGCAGCAGTGATAGGATTGGAGAGGTTCGGTGAGCAAATGAAGACCCTTTGAAGTCATATTGCATGGTACCCATTCCACGGGTTTCAACTACGCAGGTTTTAGGTATTCTTCCTTCAGCTAAAACATGCATGTGGAACCCAAGTATGATCAACCATGTGAACAGGAGACGTGTTCAAATATGTCTCAGTTTTCCTCCCCTGGTACTCGGGTGCAACATTCCAGACGCTTTACTAACACTCTCCCCACTTGGAGAGTCAGCGCCTTTAACCTCCTGTTTGGCACAGTTTGCAATTTCTGCGGAAGATGAACAGGAATAGCGAGAACCAATGAGAGACTAGCTGGAGGTGTCTGGACGGGCAAATTTAACTCTCATTTCCCACCAGGAAGAGGAAATAACCAAAGGCTCAGCGTGCCATGCCAGAACCAGATTAGGGCCTGAAGCCATCCTGCGGTGTTGCGGCCAGGTCACAAGAAAGCAAGTTGAAGAAAGGAGCTCAGGGGCACTGTAATTCACAAACCTGCAGAGTTATAAATGACAGCTATCGTCCAAAAATAGACTGAAGTAAGGCTGCCAAGAGGACTTGAAAGCGGGGCAGAATTGCAGGAAACCGATTTCAGGAGGTAGACTGGAATTGCATTGAAAGCATAGGAAAAGAGGCAGAACGTCCACAATGATGCACTTGGCCAAAAAGGGCGTATGCGTTTTTTCCTGAATATATTCAGGAAAAAACGCATACGCCCTTTTTGGCCAACCAAGCAAGCTTGCAAAGGAAATCTGCACTACAATGAAGTCTCACTTCCCCCCGGTCAAAAGGGCCATCTGAAAAAAGTGTAAAATCCAGAAAGGCAACAGGCCATTGAGAACTGGGAGCCTTGTTATGCTGATGGGCGGGATGTAAATTGCCAACAACCACTCGGGAGAAGTGTATGGTGTTTCCTGAAACATCTAAAAAACAAAGCAACAGAACCTAGGGCACTTCCACTTATGGTCCTATAGCTTAGGGAAATGAAAATCAAAAAGACACAGCCACCCCAAAGTTTGGAACAGCTCTGTTTACAAGAACCTCGTTTACAGTACAAGTTCAACATCGCAGAAAGTGAAAAATGGATAAAGAAGTTGTGGTATTTACTTACAAAGCAATATCACTCAGCAATGAAATCTGTGTCATCAGGCCCTTAGCAGCACAATGAGTGGATTCAGGTATGATGACTCTAACTGAAATAAGTCACACAGAAAAAGAAACATCATAAGATATCAGTAATACACGGAATGTAAACTTGGCTACACAGGAACTGAATTACAGAACAGAACAGGGTCTCAAATTTAGAAAACCAACTTATGCTTGCTTAAGGGTAAAGGTGAGTTGGGGTGCTGCATAAAACCAGAGATTGAAATGAGCACAGATAAAGTTCCTGAGGCCAAATATGGAATAGACAAGAGCTACTCCTTGCTCAACGAAATGGACTCAACACCGCATATTAAACGCCTAAGAATGTACCTGACTAGTAAGTATCTTAAAACCTATAGATTGCTATGTCTCCGAAAGAGAATCAAGCATGTGTACAGGGGCATAAACGCAGCAGTGATAGGATTGGAGAGGTTCGGTGAGCAAATGAAGACCCTTTGAAGTCATATTGCATGGTACCCATTCCAAGGGTTTCAACTCTCCAGGTTTTAGGTATTCTTCCTTCAGCTAAAACATGCATGTGGAACCCAGAGTATGATCAACCATGTGATCGGGAGACGTGTTCAAATATGTCTCAGTTTTCCTCCCCTGGTACTCGGGTGCAACATTCCAGACGCTTTACTAACACTCTCCCCACTTGGAGAGTCAGCGCCTTTAACCTCCTGTTTGGCCCAGTTTGCAATTTCTGCGGAAGATGAACAGGAATAGCGAGAACCATTGAGAGGCTAGCTGGAGGTGTCTGGACGGGCAAATTTAACTCTCATTTCCCACCAGGAAGAGGAAATAACCAAAGGCTCAGCATGCCGTACCGGAACCAGATTAGGGCCTGAAGCCATCCAGCGGTGTTGCGGCCAGCTCAAAAGAAAGCGAGTTGAAGAAAGGAGCTCAGGGGCACTGTAATTCACAAACCTGCAGAGTTATAAATGACAGCTATCGTCCAAAAATAGACTGAAGTAAGGCTGCCAAGAGGACTTGAAAGCGGGGCAGAATTGCAGGAAACCGATTTCAGGAGGTAGACTGGAATTGCATTGAAAGCATAGGAAAAGAGGCAGAACGTCCACAATGATGCACTTGGCCAAAAAGGGCGTATGCGTTTTTTCCTGAATATATTCAGGAAAAAACGCATACGCACTTTTTGGCCAACCAAGCAAGCTTGCAAAGGAAATCTGCACTACAATGAAGTCTCACTTCCCCCCGGTCAAAAGGGCCATCTGAAAAAAGTGTAAAATCCAGAAAGGCAGGACAGGCCATGGAGAACTGGGAGCCTTGTTATGCTGATGGGCGGGATGTAAATTGCCAACAACCACTCGGGAGAAGTGTATGGTGTTTCCTGAAACATCTAAAAAACAAAGCAACAGAGCCTAGGGCACTTCCACTTATGGTCCTATAGCTTAGGGAAATTAAAATCAAAAAGACACAGCCACCCCAAAGTTTGGAACGGCTCTGTTTACAAGAACCTCGTTTACAGTACAAGTTCAACATCGCAGAAAGTGAAAAATGGATAAAGAAGTTGTGGTATTCACTTACAAAGCAATATCACTCAGCAATGAAATCTATGTCATCAGGCCCTTAGCAGCACAATGAGTGGATTCAGGTATGATGATTCTAACTGAAATAAGTCACACAGAAAAAGAAACATCATAAGATATCAGTAATACACGGAATGGAAACTTGGCTACACAGGAACTGAATTACAGAACAGAACAGGGTCTCAAATTTAGAAAACCAACTTATGCTTGCTTAAGGGTAAAGGTGAGTTGGGGTGCTGCATAAAACCAGAGATTGAAATGAGCACAGATAAAGTTCTTTAAGCCAAATATGTAATAGACAAGAGCTACTCCTTGCTCAACGAAATGGACTCAACACCGCATATTAAACGCCTAAGAATGTACCTGACTTGTAAGTATCTTAAAACCTATGGATTGCTATGTCTCCGAAAGAGAATCAAGCATGTGTACAGGGGCATAAACGCAGCAGTGATAGGATTGGAGAGGTTCGGTGAGCAAATGAAGACCCTTTGAAGTCATATTGCATGGTACCCATTCCACGGGTTTCAACTACCCAGGTTTAAGGTATTCTTCCTTCAGCTAAAACATGCATGTGTAACCTAGAGTATGATCAACCATGTGATCGGGAGACGTGTTCAAATATGTCTCAGTTTTCCTCCCCTGGTACTCGGGTACAACATTCCAGACGCTTTACTAACACTCTCCCCACTTGGAGAGTCAGTCCCTTTAACCTCCTGTTTGGCCCAGTTTGCAATTTCTGCGGAAGATGAACAGGAATAGCGAGAACCAATGAGAGGCTAGCTGGAGGTGTCTGGACGGGCAAATTTAACTCTCATTTCCCACAAGGAAGAGGAAATAACCAAAGGCTCAGCATGCCGTACAGGAACCAGATTAGGGCCTGAAGCCATCCAGCGGTGTTGCGGCCAGCTCAAAAGAAAGCGAGTTGAAGAAAGGAGCTCAGGGGCACTGTAATTCACAAACCTGCAGAGTTATAAATGACAGCTATCGTCCAAAAATAGACTGAAGTAAGGCTGCCAAGAGGACTTGAAAGCGGGGCAGAATTGCAGGAAACCGATTTCAGGAGGTAGACTGGAATTGCATTGAAAGCATAGGAAAAGAGGCAGAACGTCCACAATGATGCACTTGGCCAAAAAGGGCGTATGCGTTTTTTCCTGAATATATTCAGGAAAAAACGCATACGCCCTTTTTGGCCAACCAAGCAAGCTTGCAAAGGAAATCTGCACTACAATGAAGTCTCACTTCCCCCCGGTCAAAAGGGCCATCTGAAAAAAGTGTAAAATCCAGAAAGGCAGTACAGGGCATGGAGAACTGGGAGCCTTGTTATGCTGATGGGCGGGATGTAAATTGCCAACAGACACTTGGGAGAAGTGTATGGTGTTTCCTGAAACATCTAAAAAACAAAGCAACAGAGCCTAGGGCACTTCCACTTATGGTCCTATAGCTTAGGGAAATTAAAATCAAAAAGACACAGCCACCCCAAAGTTTGGGACGCCTCTGTTTACAAGAACCTCGTTTACATTACAAGTTCAACATCGCAGAAAGTGAAAAATGGATAAAGAAGTTGTGGTATTTACTTACAAAGCAATATCACTCAGCAATGAAATCTGTGTCATCAGGCCCTTAGCAGCACAATGAGTGGATTCAGGTATGATGATTCTAACTGAAGTAAGTCACACAGAAAAAGAAACATCATAAGATATCAGTAATACACGGAATGGAAACTTGGCTACACAGGAACTGAATTACAGAACAGAACAGGGTCTCAAATTTAGAAAACCAACTTATGCTTGCTTAAGGGTAAAGGTGAGTTGGGGTGCTGCATAAAACCAGAGATTGAAATGAGCACAGATAAAGTTCCTTAAGTCAAATATGGAATAGACAAGAGCTACTCCTTGCTCAACGAAATGGACTCAACACCGCATATTAAACACCTAAGAATGTACCTGACTAGTAAGTATCTTAAAACCTATGGATTGCTATGTCTCCAAAAGAGAATCAAGCATGTGTACAGGGGCATAAACGCAGCAGTGATAGGATTGGAGAGGTTCGGTGAGCAAATGAAGACCCTTTGAAGTCATATTGCATGGTACCCATTACATGGGTCTTAACTCTCCAGGTTTAAGGTATTCTTCCTTCAGCTAAAACATGCATGTGGAACCCAAGTATGATCAACCATGTGAACGGGAGACGTGTTCAAATATGTCTCAGTTTTCCTCCCCTGATACTCGGGTGCAACATTCCAGACGCTTTACTAACACTCTCCCCACTTGGAGAGTCAGCGCCTTTAACCTCCTGTTTGGCCCGGTTTGCAATTTCTGCGGAAGATGAACAGGAATTGCGAGAACCAATGAGAGGCTAGCTGGAGGTGTCTGGACGGGCAAATTTAACTCTCATTTCCCACCAGGAAGAGGAATTAACCAAAGGCTCAGCATGCCGGGCCGGAACCAGATTAGGGCCTGAAGCCATCCTGCGGTGTTGCGGCCAGGTCACAAGAAAGCGAGTTGAAGAAAGGAGCTCAGGGGCACTGTAATTCACAAACCTGCAGAGTTATAAATGACAGCTATCGTCCAAAAATAGACTGAAGTAAGGCTGCCAAGAGGACTTGAAAGCGGGGCAGAATTGCAGGAAACCGATTTCAGGAGGTAGACTGGAATTGCATTGAAAGCATAGGAAAAGAGACAGAACGTCCACAATGATGCACTTGGCCAAAAAGGGCGTATGCGTTTTTTCCTGAATATATTCAGGAAAAAACGCATACGCCCTTTTTGGCCAACCAAGCAAGCTTGCAAAGGAAATCTGCACTACAATGAAGTCTCACTTCCCCCCGGTCAAAAGGGCCATCTGAAAAAAGTGTAAAATCCAGAAAGGCAGGACAGGCCATGGAGAACTGGGAGCCTTGGTATGCTGATGGGCGGGATGTAAATTGCCAACAGACACTCGGGAGAAGTGTATGGTGTTTCCTGAAACATCTAAAAAACAAAGCAACAGAGCCTAGGGCACTGCCACTTATGGTCCTATAGCTTAGGGAAACTAAAATCAAAAAAACACAGCCACCCCAAAGTTTGGAACGGCTCTGTTTACAAGAACCTCGTTTACAGTACAAGTTCAACATCGCAGAAAGTGAAAAATGGATAAAGAAGTTTTGGTATTTACTTACAAAGCAATATCACTCAGCAATGAAATCTGTGTTATCAGGCCCTTAGCAGCACAATGAGTGGATTCAGGTATGATGATTCTAACTGAAGTAAGTCACACAGAAAAAGAAACATCATAAGATATCAGTAATACACGGAATGTATACTTGGCTACACAGGAACTGAATTACAGAACAGAACAGGGTCTCAAATTTAGAAAACCAACTTATGCTTGCTTAAGGGTAAAGGTGAGTTGGGGTGCTGCATAAAACCAGAGATTGAAATGAGCACAGATAAAGTTCCTTAAGTCAAATATGGAATAGACAAGAGCTACTCCTTGCTCAACGAAATGGACTCAACACCGCATATTAAACGCCTAAGAATGGACCTGACTAGTAAGTATCTTAAAACCTATGGATTGCTATGTCTCCGAAAGAGAATCAAGCATGTGTACAGGGGCATAAACGCAGCAGTGATAGGATTGGAGAGGTTCGGTGAGCAAATGAAGACCCTTTGAAGTCATATTGCATGGTACCCATTACATGGGTCTTAACTCTCCAGGTTTAAGGTATTCTTCCTTCAGCTAAAACATGCATGTGGAACCCAAGTATGATCAACCATGTGAACGGGAGTCGTGTTCAAATATGTCTCAGTTTTCCTCCCCTGGTACTCGGGTGCAACATTCCAGACGCTTTACTAACACTCTCCCCACTTGGAGAGTCAGCGCCTTTAACCTCCTGTTTGGCCCGGTTTGCAATTTCTGCGGAAGATGAACAGGAATAGCGAGAACCAATGAGAGGCTAGCTGGAGGTGTCTGGACGGGCAAATTTAACTCTCATTTCCCACCAGGAAGAGGAAATAACCAAAGGCTCAGCGTGCCATGCCAGAACCAGATTAGGGCCTGAAGCCATCCTGCGGTGTTGCGGCCAGGTCACAAGAAAGCGAGTTGAAGAAAGGAGCTCAGGGGCACTGTAATTCACAAACCTGCAGAGTTATAAATGACAGCTATCGTCCAAAAATAGACTGAAGTAAGGCTGCCAAGAGGACTTGAAAGCGGGGCAGAATTGCAGGAAACCGATTTCAGGAGGTAGACTGGAATTGCATTGAAAGCATAGGAAAAGAGGCAGAACGTCCACAATGATGCACTTGGCCAAAAAGGGCGTATGCGTTTTTTCCTGAATATATTCAGGAAAAAACGCATACGCCCTTTTTGGCCAACCAAGCAAGCTTGCAAAGGAAATCTGCACTACAATGAAGTCTCACTTCCCCCCGGTCAAAAGGGCCATCTGAAAAAAGTGTAAAATCCAGAAAGGCAGGACAGGCCATGGAGAACTGGGAGCCTTGTTATGCTGATGGGCGGGATGTAAATTGCCAACAGACACTCGGGAGAAGTGTATGGTGTTTCCTGAAACATCTAAAAAACAAAGCAACAGAGCCTAGGGCACTGCCACTTATGGTCCTATAGCTTAGGGAAATTAAAATCAAAAAGACAGAGCCACCCCAAAGTTTGGGACGCCTCTGTTTACAAGAACCTCGTTTACAGTACAAGTTCAACATCGCAGAAAGTGAAAAATGGATAAAGAAGTTGTGGTATTTACTTACAAAGCAATATCACTCAGCAATGAAATCTATGTCATCAAACCTTAGCATCACAATGAGTGGATTCAGGTATGATGATTCTAACTGAAATAAGTCACACAGAAAAAGAAACATCATAAGATATCACTAATACACGGAATGTAAACTTGGCTACACAGGAACTGAATTACAGAACAGAACAGGGTCTCAAATTTAGAAAACCAACTTATGCTTGCTTAAGGGTAAAGGTGAGTTGGGGTGCTGCATAAAACCAGAGATTGAAATGAGCACAGATAAAGTTCCTTAAGCCAAATATGGAATAGACAAGAGCTACTCCTTGCTCAATGAAATGGACTCAACACCGCATATTAAACGACTAAGAATGTACCTGACTAGTAAGTATCGTAAAACCTATGGATTGCTATGTCTCCAAAAGAGAATCAAGCATGTGTACAGGGGCATAAACGCAGCAGTGATAGGATTGGAGAGGTTCGGTGAGCAAATGAAGACCCTTTGAAGTCATATTGCATTGTACCCATTCCACGGGTCTCAACTCTCCAGGTTTAAGGTATTCTTCCTTCAGCTAAAACATGCATGTGGAACCCAAGTATGATCAACCATGTGAACGGGAGACGTGTTCAAATATGTCTCAGTTTTCCTCCCCTGGTACTCGGGTGCAACATTCCAGACGCTTTACTAACACTCTCCCCACTTGGAGAGTCAGCGCCTTTAACCTCCTGTTTGGCCCAGTTTGCAATTTCTGCGGAAGATGAACAGGAATAGCGAGAACCAATGAGAGGCTAGCTGGAGGTGTCTGGACGGGCAAATTTAACTCTCATTTCCCACCAGGAAGAGGAAATAACCAAAGGCTCAGCGTGCCGTACCGAAACAAGATTAGGGCCTGAAGCCATCCTGCGGTGTTGCGGCCAGCTCAAAAGAAAGCGAGTTGAAGAAAGGAGCTCAGGGGCACTGTAATTCACAAACCTGCAGAGTTATAAATGACAGCTATCGTCCAAAAATAGACTGAAGTAAGGCTGCCAAGACGGCTTGAAAGCGGGGCAGAATTGCAGGAAACCGATTTCAGGAGGTAGACTGGAATTGCATTGAAAGCATAGGAAAAGAGGCAGAACGTCCACAATGATGCACTTGGCCAAAAAGGGCGTATGCGTTTTTTCCTGAATATATTCAGGAAAAAACGCATACGCCCTTTTTGGCCAACCAAGCAAGCTTGCAAAGGAAATCTGCACTACAATGAAGTCTCACTTCCCCCCGGTCAAAAGGGCCATCTGAAAAAAGTGTAAAATCCAGAAAGGCAGGACAGGCCATGGAGAACTGGGAGCCTTGGTATGCTGATGGGCGGGATGTAAATTGCCAACAGACACTCGGGAGAAGTGTATGGTGTTTCCTGAAACATCTAAAAAACAAAGCAACAGAGCCTAGGGCACTGCCACTTATGGTCCTATAGCTTAGGGAAACTAAAATCAAAAAAACACAGCCACCCCAAAGTTTGGAACGGCTCTGTTTACAAGAACCTCGTTTACAGTACAAGTTCAACATCGCAGAAAGTGAAAAATGGATAAAGAAGTTTTGGTATTTACTTACAAAGCAATATCACTCAGCAATGAAATCTGTGTTATCAGGCCCTTAGCAGCACAATGAGTGGATTCAGGTATGATGATTCTAACTGAAGTAAGTCACACAGAAAAAGAAACATCATAAGATATCAGTAATACACGGAATGTATACTTGGCTACACAGGAACTGAATTACAGAACAGAACAGGGTCTCAAATTTAGAAAACCAACTTATGCTTGCTTAAGGGTAAAGGTGAGTTGGGGTGCTGCATAAAACCAGAGATTGAAATGAGCACAGATAAAGTTCCTTAAGTCAAATATGGAATAGACAAGAGCTACTCCTTGCTCAACGAAATGGACTCAACACCGCATATTAAACGCCTAAGAATGGACCTGACTAGTAAGTATCTTAAAACCTATGGATTGCTATGTCTCCGAAAGAGAATCAAGCATGTGTACAGGGGCATAAACGCAGCAGTGATAGGATTGGAGAGGTTCGGTGAGCAAATGAAGACCCTTTGAAGTCATATTGCATGGTACCCATTACATGGGTCTTAACTCTCCAGGTTTAAGGTATTCTTCCTTCAGCTAAAACATGCATGTGGAACCCAAGTATGATCAACCATGTGAACGGGAGTCGTGTTCAAATATGTCTCAGTTTTCCTCCCCTGGTACTCGGGTGCAACATTCCAGACGCTTTACTAACACTCTCCCCACTTGGAGAGTCAGCGCCTTTAACCTCCTGTTTGGCCCGGTTTGCAATTTCTGCGGAAGATGAACAGGAATAGCGAGAACCAATGAGAGGCTAGCTGGAGGTGTCTGGACGGGCAAATTTAACTCTCATTTCCCACCAGGAAGAGGAAATAACCAAAGGCTCAGCGTGCCATGCCAGAACCAGATTAGGGCCTGAAGCCATCCTGCGGTGTTGCGGCCAGGTCACAAGAAAGCGAGTTGAAGAAAGGAGCTCAGGGGCACTGTAATTCACAAACCTGCAGAGTTATAAATGACAGCTATCGTCCAAAAATAGACTGAAGTAAGGCTGCCAAGAGGACTTGAAAGCGGGGCAGAATTGCAGGAAACCGATTTCAGGAGGTAGACTGGAATTGCATTGAAAGCATAGGAAAAGAGGCAGAACGTCCACAATGATGCACTTGGCCAAAAAGGGCGTATGCGTTTTTTCCTGAATATATTCAGGAAAAAACGCATACGCCCTTTTTGGCCAACCAAGCAAGCTTGCAAAGGAAATCTGCACTACAATGAAGTCTCACTTCCCCCCGGTCAAAAGGGCCATCTGAAAAAAGTGTAAAATCCAGAAAGGCAGGACAGGCCATGGAGAACTGGGAGCCTTGTTATGCTGATGGGCGGGATGTAAATTGCCAACAGACACTCGGGAGAAGTGTATGGTGTTTCCTGAAACATCTAAAAAACAAAGCAACAGAGCCTAGGGCACTGCCACTTATGGTCCTATAGCTTAGGGAAATTAAAATCAAAAAGACAGAGCCACCCCAAAGTTTGGGACGCCTCTGTTTACAAGAACCTCGTTTACAGTACAAGTTCAACATCGCAGAAAGTGAAAAATGGATAAAGAAGTTGTGGTATTTACTTACAAAGCAATATCACTCAGCAATGAAATCTATGTCATCAAACCTTAGCATCACAATGAGTGGATTCAGGTATGATGATTCTAACTGAAATAAGTCACACAGAAAAAGAAACATCATAAGATATCACTAATACACGGAATGTAAACTTGGCTACACAGGAACTGAATTACAGAACAGAACAGGGTCTCAAATTTAGAAAACCAACTTATGCTTGCTTAAGGGTAAAGGTGAGTTGGGGTGCTGCATAAAACCAGAGATTGAAATGAGCACAGATAAAGTTCCTTAAGCCAAATATGGAATAGACAAGAGCTACTCCTTGCTCAATGAAATGGACTCAACACCACATATTAAACGCCTAAGAATGTACCTGACTAGTAAGTATCGTAAAACCTATGGATTGCTATGTCTCCAAAAGAGAATCAAGCATGTGTACAGGGGCATAAACGCAGCAGTGATAGGATTGGAGAGGTTTGGTGAGAAAATGAAGACCCTTTGAAGTCATATTGCATGGTACCCATTCCACGGGTTTCAACTACCCAGGTTTAAGGTATTCTTCCTTCAGCTAAAACATGCATGTGGTACCTAGAGTATGATCAACCATGTGATCGGGAGACGTGTTCAAATATGTCTCAGTTTTCGTACCTGGTACTCGGGTGCAACATTCCAGACGCTTTACTAACACTCTCCCCACTTGGAGAGTCAGTCCCTTTAACCTCCTGTTTGGCCCAGTTTGCAATTTCTGCGGAAGATGAACAGGAATAGCGAGAACCAATGAGAGGCTAGCTGGAGGTGTCTGGACGGGCAAATTTAACTCTCATTTCCCACCAGGAAGAGGAATTAACCAAAGGCTCAGCATGCCGGGCCGGAACCAGATTAGGGCCTGAAGCCATCCTGCGGTGTTGTGGCCAGGTCACAAGAAAGCGAGTTGAAGAAAGGAGCTCAGGGGCACTGTAATTCACAAACCTGCAGAGTTATAAATGACAGCTATCGTCCAAAAATAGACTGAAGTAAGGCTGCCAAGAGGACTTGAAAGCGGGGCAGAATTGCAGGAAACCGATTTCAGGAGGTAGACTGGAATTGCATTGAAAGCATAGGAAAAGAGGCAGAACGTCCACAATGATGCACTTGGCCAAAAAGGGCGTATGCGTTTTTTCCTGAATATATTCAGGAAAAAACGCATACGCCCTTTTTGGCCAACCAAGCAAGCTTGCAAAGGAAATCTGCACTACAATGAAGTCTCACTTCCCCCCGGTCAAAAGGGCCATCTGAAAAAAGTGTAAAATCCAGAAAGGCAATAGGCCATTGAGAACTGGGAGCCTTGTTATGCTGATGGGCGGGATGTAAATTGCCAACAGACACTTGGGAGAAGTGTATGGTGTTTCCTGAAACATCTAAAAAACAAAGCAACAGAGCCTAGGGCACTGCCACTTATGGTCCTATAGCTTAGGGAAATTAAAATCAAAAAGACACAGCCACCCCAAAGTTTGGAACGGCTCTGTTTACAAGAACCTCGTTTACAGTACAAGTTCAACATCGCAGAAAGTGAAAAATGGATAAAGAAGTTGTGGTATTCACTTACAAAGCAATATCACTCAGCAAAGAAATCTATGTCATCAGGCCCTTAGCAGCACAATGAGTGGATTCAGGTATGATGATTCTAACTGAAATAAGTCACACAGAAAAAGAAACATCATAAGATATCAGTAATACACGGAATGGAAACTTGGCTACACAGGAACTGAATTACAGAACAGAACAGGGTCTCAAATTTAGAAAACCAACTTATGCTTGCTTAAGGGTAAAGGTGAGTTGGGGTGCTGCATAAAACCAGAGATTGAAATGAGCACAGATAAAGTTCCTTAAGCCAAATATGGAATAGACAAGAGCTACTCCTTGCTCAACGAAATGGACTCAACACCGCATATTAAACGACTAAGAATGTACCTGACTAGTAAGTATCGTAAAACCTATGGATTGCTATGTCTCCAAAAGAGAATCAAGCATGTGTACAGGGGCATAAACGCAGCAGTGATAGGATTGGAGAGGTTCGGTGAGCAAATGAAGACCCTTTGAAGTCATATTGCATTGTACCCATTCCACGGGTCTCAACTCTCCAGGTTTAAGGTATTCTTCCTTCAGCTAAAACATGCATGTGGAACCCAAGTATGATCAACCATGTGAACGGGAGACGTGTTCAAATATGTCTCAGTTTTCCTCCCCTGGTACTCGGGTGCAACATTCCAGACGCTTTACTAACACTCTCCCCACTTGGAGAGTCAGCGCCTTTAACCTCCTGTTTGGCCCAGTTTGCAATTTCTGCGGAAGATGAACAGGAATAGCGAGAACCAATGAGAGGATAGCTGGAGGTGTCTGGACGGGCAAATTTAACTCTCATTTCCCACCAGGAAGAGGAAATAACCAAAGGCTCAGCGTGCCGTACCGAAACAAGATTAGGGCCTGAAGCCATCCTGCGGTGTTGCGGCCAGCTCAAAAGAAAGCGAGTTGAAGAAAGGAGCTCAGGGGCACTGTAATTCACAAACCTGCAGAGTTATAAATGACAGCTATCGTCCAAAAATATACTGAAGTAAGGCTGCCAAGACGGCTTGAAAGCGGGGCAGAATTGCAGGAAACCGATTTCAGGAGGTAGACTGGAATTGCATTGAAAGCATAGGAAAAGAGGCAGAACGTCCACAATGATGCACTTGGCCAAAAAGGGCGTATGCGTTTTTTCCTGAATATATTCAGGAAAAAACGCATACGCCCTTTTTGGCCAACCAAGCAAGCTTGCAAAGGAAATCTGCACTACAATGAAGTCTCACTTCCCCCCGGTCAAAAGGGCCATCTGAAAAAAGTGTAAAATCCAGAAAGGCAGGACAGGCCATGGAGAACTGGGAGCCTTGTTATGCTGATGGGCGGGATGTAAATTGCCAACAACCACTCGGGAGAAGTGTATGGTGTTTCCTGAAACATCTAAAAAACAAAGCAACAGAGCCTAGGGCACTTCCACTTATGGTCCTATAGCTTAGGGAAATTAAAATCAAAAAGACACAGCCACCCCAAAGTTTGGAACGGCTCTGTTTACAAGAACCTCGTTTACAGTACAAGTTCAACATCGCAGAAAGTGAAAAATGGATAAAGAAGTTGTGGTATTTACTTACAAAGCAATATCACTCAGCAATGAAATCTGTGTCATCAGGCCCTTAGCAGCACAATGAGTGGATTCAGGTATGATGATTCTAACTGAAATAAGTCACACAGAAAAAGAAACATCATAAGATATCAGTAATACACGGAATGGAAACTTGGCTACACAGGAACTGAATTACAGAATAGAACAGGGTCTCAAATTTAGAAAAACAACTTATGCTTGCTTAAGGGTAAAGGTGAGTTGGGGTGCTGCATAAAACCAGAGATTGAAATGAGCACAGATAAAGTTCCTTAAGCCAAATATGGAATAGACAAGAGCTACTCCTTGCTCAACGAAATGGACTCAAAACCCCATATTAAACGCCTAAGAATGTACCTGACTAGTAAGTATCTTAAAACCTATGGATTGCTATGTCTCCGAAAGAGAATGAAGCATGTGTACAGGGGCATAAACGCAGCAGTGATAGGATTGGAGAGGTTCGTGAGCAAATGAAGACCCTTTGAAGTCATATTGCATGGTACCCATTCCACAGGTTTCAACTACCCAGGTTTAAGGTATTCTTCCTTCAGCTAAAACATGCATGTGGAACCTAGAGTATGATCAACCATGTGATCGGGAGACGTGTTCAAATATGTCTCAGTTTTCCTCCCCTGGTACTCGGGTGCAACATTCCAGACGCTTTACTAACACTCTCCCCACTTGGAGAGTCAGTCCCTTTAACCTCCTGTTTGGCCCAGTTTTCAATTTCTGCGGAAGATGAACAGGAATAGCGAGAACCAATGAGAGGCTAGCTGGAGGTGTCTGGACGGGCAAATTTAACTCTCATTTCCCACCAGGAAGAGGAATTAACCAAAGGCTCAGCATGCCGGGCCGGAACCAGATTAGGGCCTGAAGCCATCCTGCGGTGTTGCGGCCAGGTCACAAGAAAGCGAGTTGAAGAAAGGAGCTCAGGGGCACTGTAATTCACAAACCTGCAGAGATATAAATGACAGCTATCGTCCAAAAATAGACTGAAGTAAGGCTGCCAAGAGGACTTGAAAGCGGGGCAGAATTGCAGGAAACCGATTTCAGGAGGTAGACTGGAATTGCATTGAAAGCATAGGAAAAGAGGCAGAACGTCCACAATGATGCACTTGGCCAAAAAGGGCGTATGCGTTTTTTCCTGAATATATTCAGGAAAAAACGCATACGCCCTTTTTGGCCAACCAAGCAAGCTTGCAAAGGAAATCTGCACTACAATGAAGTCTCACTTCCCCCCGGTCAAAAGGGCCATCTGAAAAAAGTGTAAAATCCAGAAAGGCAACAGGCCATTGAGAACTGGGAGCCTTGTTATGCTGATGGGCGGGATGTAAATTGCCAACAGACACTCGGGAGAAGTGTATGGTGTTTCCTGAAACATCTAAAAAACAAAGCAACAGAGCCTTGGGCACTTCCATATATGGTCCTATAGCTTAGGGAAATTAAAATCAAAAAGACACGGCAACCCCAAAGTTTGGAAATGCTCTGTTTACAAGAACCTCGTTTACAGTACAAGTTCAACATCGCAGAAAGTGAAAAATGGATAAAGAAGTTGTGGTATTCACTTACAAAGCAATATCACTCAGGAATGAAATCTATGTCATCAGGCCCTTAGCAGCACAATGAGTGGATTCAGGTATGATGATTCTAACTGAAATAAGTCACAGAGAAAAAGAAACATCATAAGATATCAGTAATACACGGAATGGAAACTTGGCTACACAGGAACTGAATTACAGAACAGAACAGGGTCTCAAATTTAGAAAAACAACTTATGCTTGCTTAAGGGTAAAGGTGAGTTGGGGTGCTGCATAAAACCAGAGATTGAAATGAGCACAGATAAAGTTCCTTAAGCCAAATATGGAATAGACAAGAGCTACTCCTTGCTCAACGAAATGGACTCAAAACCCCATATTAAACGCCTAAGAATGTACCTGACTAGTAAGTATCTTAAAACCTATGGATTGCTATGTCTCCGAAAGAGAATGAAGCATGTGTACAGGGGCATAAACGCAGCAGTGATAGGATTGGAGAGGTTCGGTGAGCAAATGAAGACCCTTTGAAGTCATATTGCATGGTAACCATTACACGGGTCTCAACTCTCCAGGTTTAAGGTATTCTTCCTTCAGCTAAAACATGCATGTGGAACCCAAGTATGATCAACCATGTGAACGGGAGACGTGTTCAAATATGTCTCAGTTTTCCTCCCCTGGTACTCGGGTGCAACATTCCAGACGCTTTACTAACACTCTCCCCACTTGGAGAGTCAGTGCCTTTAACCTCCTGTTTGGCCCAGTTTGCAATTTCTGCGGAAGATGAACAGGAATAGCGAGAACCAATGAGAGGCTAGCTGGAGGTGTCTGGACGGGCAAATTTCACTCTCATTTCCCACCAGGAAGAGGAAATAACCAAAGGATCAGCGTGCCGTGCCGGAACCAGATTAGGGCCTGAAGCCATCCTGCGGTGTTGCGGCCAGGTCACAAGAAAGCGAGTTGAAGAAAGGAGCTCAGGGGCACTGTAATTCACAAACCTGCAGAGTTATAAATGACAGCTATCGTCCAAAAATAGACTGAAGTAAGGCTGCCAAGAGGACTTGAAAGCGGGGCAGAATTGCAGGAAACCGATTTCAGGAGGTAGACTGGAATTGCACTGAAAGCATAGGAAAAGAGGCAGAACGTCCACAATGATGCACTTGGCCAAAAAGGGCGTATGCGTTTTTTCCTGAATATATTCAGGAAAAAACGCATACGCCCTTTTTGGCCAACCAAGCAAGCTTGCAAAGGAAATCTGCACTACAATGAAGTCTCACTTCCCCCCGGTCAAAAGGGCCATCTGAGAAAAGTGTAAAATCCAGAAAGGCAACAGGCCATTGAGAACTGGGAGCCTTGTTATGCTGATGGGCGGGATGTAAATTGCCAACAGACACTCGGGAGAAGTGTATGGTGTTTCCTGAAACATCTAAAAAACAAAGCAACAGAGCCTAGGGCACTGCCACTTATGGTCCTATAGCTTAGGGAAATTAAAATCAAAAAGACACAGCCACCCCAAAGTTTGGAACGGCTCTGTTTACAAGAACCTCGTTTACAGTACAAGTTCAACATCGCAGAAAGTGAAAAATGGATAAAGAACTTGTGGTACTTACGTACAATGCAGTATCACTCAGCAATGAAATCTATGTCATCAGGCCCGTAGCAGCATAATGAGTAGATTCAGGTACGATGATTGTAACTGAAATAAGTCACACAGAAAAAGAAACATCATAAGATATCACTAATGCACGGAATGTAAACTTGGCTACACAGGAACTGAATTCCAAAACAGAACAGGTTCTCAAATTTAGAAAACCAACTTATGCTTGCTTAAGGGTAAAGGTGAGTTGGGGTGCTGCATAAAACCAGAGATTGAAATGAGCACAGATAAAGTTCCTTAGGCCAAATATGTAATAGACAAGAGCCACTCCTTGCTCAACGAAATGGACTCAACACCGCATATTAAACGCCTAAGAATGTACCTGACTAGTAAGTATCGTAAAACCTATGGATTGCTATTTCTCCAAAAGAGAATCAAGCATGTGTACAGGGGCATAAACGCAGCAGCGATTGGATTGGAGAGGTTCGGTGAGCAAATGAAGACCCTTTGAAGTCATATTGCATGGTACCCATTACACGGGTCTCAACTCTCCAGGTTTAAGGTATTCTTCCTTCAGCTAAAACATGCATGTGGAACCCAAGTATGATCAACCATGTGAACGGGAGACGTGTTCAAATATGTCTCAGTTTTCCTACCCTGGTACTCGGGTGCAACTTTCCAGACGCTTTACTAACACTCTCCCCACTTGGAGAGTCAGTGCTTTAAACTCCTGTTTGGCCCAGTTTGCAATTTCTGCGGAAGATGAACAGGAATAGCGAGAACCAATGAGAGGCTAGCTGGAGGTGTCTGGACGGGCAAATTTAACTCTCATTTCCCACCAGGAAGAGGAAATAACCAAAGGCTCAGCGTGCCGTACCGGAACCAGATTAGGGCCTGAAGCCATCCTGCGGTGTTGCGGCCAGCTCAAAAGAAAGCGAGTTGAAGAAAGGAGCTCAGGGGCACTGTAATTCACAAACCTGCAGAGTTATAAATGACAGCTATCGTCCAAAAATAGACTGAAGTAAGGCTGCCAAGAGGACTTGAAAGCGGGGAAGAATTGCAGGAAACCGATTTCAGGAGGTAGACTGGAATTGCATTGAAAGCATAGGAAAAGAGGCAGAACGTCCACAATGATGCACTTGGCCAAAAAGGGCGTATGCGTTTTTTCCTGAATATATTCAGGAAAAAACGCATACGCCCTTTTTGGCCAACCAAGCAAGCTTGCAAAGGAAATCTGCACTACAATGAAGTCTCACTTCCCCCCGGTCAAAAGGGCCATCTGAAAAAAATGTAAAATCCAGAAAGGCAGGACAGGCCATGGAGAACTGGGAGCCTTGTTATGCTGATGGGCGGGATGTAAATTGCCAACAACCACTCGGGAGAAGTGTATGGTGTTTCCTGAAACATCTAAAAAACAAATCAACAGAGCCTAGGGCACTTCCACTTATGGTCCTATAGCTTAGGGAAATTAAAATCAAAAAGACACAGCCACCCCAAAGTTTGGAACAGCTCTGTTTACAAGAACCTCGTTTACAGTACAAGTTCAACATCGCAGAAAGTGAAAAATGGATAAAGAAGTTGTGGTATTCACTTACAAAGCAATATCACTCAGCAATGAAATCTATGTCATCAGGCCCTTAGCAGCACAATGAGTGGATTCAGGTATGATGATTCTAACTGAAATAAGTCACACAGAAAAAGAAACATCATAAGATATCAGTAATACACGGAATGGAAACTTGGCTACACAGGAACTGAATTACAGAACAGAACAGGGTCTCAAATTTAGAAAACCAACTTATGCTTGCTTAAGGGTAAAGGTGAGTTGGGGTGCTGCATAAAACCAGAGATTGAAATGAGCACAGATAAAGTTCCTTAAGCCAAATATGGAATAGACAAGAGCTACTCCTTGCTCAACGAAATGGACTCAACACCGCATATTAAACGCCTAAGAATGTACCTGACTTGTAAGTATCTTAAAACCTATGGATTGCTATGTCTCCGAAAGAGAATCAAGCATGTGTACAGGGGCATAAACGCAGCAGTGATAGGATTGGAGAGGTTCGGTGAGCAAATGAAGACCCTTTGAAGTCATATTGCATGGTACCCATTCCACGGGTTTCAACTACACAGGTTTAAGGTATTCTTCCTTCAGCTAAAACATGCATGTGGAACCTAGAGTATGATCAACCATGTGATCGGGAGACGTGTTCAAATATGTCTCAGTTTTCCTCCCCTGGTACTCGGGTACAACATTCCAGACGCTTTACTAACACTCTCCCCACTTGGAGAGTCAGTCCCTTTAACCTCCTGTTTGGCCCAGTTTGCAATTTCTGCGGAAGATGAACAGGAATAGCGAGAACCAATGAGAGGCTAGCTGGAGGTGTCTGGACGGGCAAATTTAACTCTCATTTCCCACCAGGAAGAGGAATTAACCAAAGGCTCAGCATGCCGGGCCGGAACCAGATTAGGGCCTGAAGCCATCCTGCGGTGTTGCGGCCAGGTCACAAGAAAGCGAGTTGAAGAAAGGAGCTCAGGGGCACTGTAATTCACAAACCTGCAGAGTTATAAATGACAGCTATCGTCCAAAAATAGACTGAAGTAAGGCTGCCAAGAGGACTTGAAAGCGGGGCAGAATTGCGGGAAACCGATTTCAGGAGGTAGACTGGAATTGCATTGAAAGCATAGGAAAAGAGGCAGAACGTCCACAATGATGCACTTGGCCAAAAAGGGCGTATGCGTTTTTTCCTGAATATATTCAGGAAAAAACGCATACGCCCTTTTTGGCCAACCAAGCAAGCTTGCAAAGGAAATCTGCACTACAATGAAGTCTCACTTCCCACCGGTCAAAAGGGCCATCTGAAAAAAGTGTAAAATCCAGAAAGGCAGGACAGGCCATGGAGAACTGGGAGCCTTGTTATGCTGATGGGCGGGATGTAAATTGCCAACAACCACTCGGGAGAAGTGTATGGTGTTTCCTGAAACATCTAAAAAACAAAGCAACAGAGCCTAGGGCACTTCCACTTATGGTCCTATAGCTTAGGGAAATTAAAATCAAAAAGACACAGCCACCCCAAAGTTTGGAACGGCTCTGTTTACAAGAACCTCGTTTACAGTACAAGTTCAACATCGCAGAAAGTGAAAAATGGATAAAGAAGTTGTGGTATTCACTTACAAAGCAATATCACTCAGCAATGAAATCTATGTCATCAGGCCCGTAGCAGCACAATGAGTGGATTCAGGTATGATGATTCTAACTGAAATAAGTCACACAGAAAAAGAAACATCATAAGATATCAGTAATACACGGAATGGAAACTTGGCTACACAGGAACTGAATTACAGAACAGAACAGGGTCTCAAATTTAGAAAACCAACTTATGCTTGCTTAAGGGTAAAGGTGAGTTGGGGTGCTGCATAAAACCAGAGATTGAAATGAGCACAGATAAAGTTCCTTAAGTCAAATATGGAATAGACAAGAGCTACTCCTTGCTCAATGAAATGGACTCAACACCGCATATTAAACGCCTAAGAATGTACCTGACTAGTAAGTATCGTAAAACCTATGGATTGCTATTTCTCCAAAAGAGAATCAAGCATGTGTACAGGGGCATAAACGCAGCAGCGATAGGATTGGAGAGGTTCGGTGAGCAAATGAAGACCCTTTGAAGTCATATTGCATGGTACCCATTACACGGGTCTCAACTCTCCAGGTTTAAGGTATTCTTCCTTCAGCTAAAACATGCATGTGGAACCCAAGTATGATCAACCATGTGAACGGGAGACGTGTTCAAATATGTCTCAGTTTTCCTACCCTGGTACTCGGGTGCAACTTTCCAGACGCTTTACTAACACTCTCCCCACTTGGAGAGTCAGTGCTTTAAACTCCTGTTTGGCCCAGTTTGCAATTTCTGCGGAAGATGAACAGGAATAGCGAGAACCAATGAGAGGCTAGCTGGAGGTGTCTGGACGGGCAAATTTAACTCTCATTTCCCACCAGGAAGAGGAAATAACCAAAGGCTCAGCGTGCCGTACCGGAACCAGATTAGGGCCTGAAGCCATCCTGCGGTGTTGCGGCCAGCTCAAAAGAAAGCGAGTTGAAGAAAGGAGCTCAGGGGCACTGTAATTCACAAACCTGCAGAGTTATAAATGACAACTATCGTCCAAAAATATACTGAAGTAAGGCTGCCAAGAGGACTTGAAAGCGGGGAAGAATTGCAGGAAACCGATTTCAGGAGGTAGACTGGAATTGCATTGAAAGCATAGGAAAAGAGGCAGAACGTCCACAATGATGCACTTGGCCAAAAAGGGCGTATGCGTTTTTTCCTGAATATATTCAGGAAAAAACACATACGCCCTTTTTGGCCAACCAAGCAAGCTTGCAAAGGAAATCTGCACTACAATGAAGTCTCACTTCCCCCCGGTCAAAAGGGCCATCTGAAAAAAATGTAAAATCCAGAAAGGCAGGACAGGCCATGGAGAACTGGGAGCCTTGTTATGCTGATGGGCGGGATGTAAATTGCCAACAACCACTCGGGAGAAGTGTATGGTGTTTCCTGAAACATCTAAAAAACAAAGCAACAGAGCCTAGGGCACTTCCACTTATGGTCCTATAGCTTAGGGAAATTAAAATCAAAAAGACACAGCCACCCCAAAGTTTGGAACAGCTCTGTTTACAAGAACCTCGTTTACAGTACAAGTTCAACATCGCAGAAAGTGAAAAATGGATAAAGAAGTTGTGGTATTCACTTACAAAGCAATATCACTCAGCAATGAAATCTATGTCATCAGGCCCTTAGCAGCACAATGAGTGGATTCAGGTATGATGATTCTAACTGAAATAAGTCACACAGAAAAAGAAACATCATAAGATATCAGTAATACACGGAATGGAAACTTGGCTACACAGGAACTGAATTACAGAACAGAACAGGGTCTCAAATTTAGAAAACCAACTTATGCTTGCTTAAGGGTAAAGGTGAGTTGGGGTGCTGCATAAAACCAGAGATTGAAATGAGCACAGATAAAGTTCCTTAAGCCAAATATGGAATAGACAAGAGCTACTCCTTGCTCAACGAAATGGACTCAACACCGCATATTAAACGCCTAAGAATGTACCTGACTTGTAAGTATCTTAAAACCTATGGATTGCTATGTCTCCGAAAGAGAATCAAGCATGTGTACAGGGGCATAAACGCAGCAGTGATAGGATTGGAGAGGTTCGGTGAGCAAATGAAGACCCTTTGAAGTCATATTGCATGGTACCCATTCCACGGGTTTCAACTACACAGGTTTAAGGTATTCTTCCTTCAGCTAAAACATGCATGTGGAACCTAGAGTATGATCAACCATGTGATCGGGAGACGTTTTCAAATATGTCTCAGTTTTCCTCCCCTGGTACTCGGGTACAACATTCCAGACGCTTTACTAACACTCTCCCCACTTGGAGAGTCAGTCCCTTTAACCTCCTGTTTGGCCCAGTTTGCAATTTCTGCGGAAGATGAACAGGAATAGCGAGAACCAATGAGAGGCTAGCTGGAGGTGTCTGGACGGGCAAATTTAACTCTCATTTCCCACCAGGAAGAGGAATTAACCAAAGGCTCAGCATGCCGGGCCGGAACCAGATTAGGGCCTGAAGCCATCCTGCGGTGTTGCGGCCAGGTCACAAGAAAGCGAGTTGAAGAAAGGAGCTCAGGGGCACTGTAATTCACAAACCTGCAGAGTTATAAATGACAGCTATCGTCCAAAAATAGACTGAAGTAAGGCTGCCAAGAGGACTTGAAAGCGGGGCAGAATTGCGGGAAACCGATTTCAGGAGGTAGACTGGAATTGCATTGAAAGCATAGGAAAAGAGGCAGAACGTCCACAATTTCCTGAATATATTCAGGAAAAAACGCATACGCCCTTTTTGGCCAACCAAGCAAGCTTGCAAAGGAAATCTGCACTACAATGAAGTCTCACTTCCCACCGGTCAAAAGGGCCATCTGAAAAAAGTGTAAAATCCAGAAAGGCAGGACAGGCCATGGAGAACTGGGAGCCTTGTTATGCTGATGGGCGGGATGTAAATTGCCAACAACCACTCGGGAGAAGTGTATGGTGTTTCCTGAAACATCTAAAAAACAAAGCAACAGAGCCTAGGGCACTTCCACTTATGGTCCTATAGCTTAGGGAAATTAAAATCAAAAAGACACAGCCACCCCAAAGTTTGGAACGGCTCTGTTTACAAGAACCTCGTTTACAGTACAAGTTCAACATCGCAGAAAGTGAAAAATGGATAAAGAAGTTGTGGTATTCACTTACAAAGCAATATCACTCAGCAATGAAATCTATGTCATCAGGCCCGTAGCAGCACAATGAGTGGATTCAGGTATGATGATTCTAACTGAAATAAGTCACACAGAAAAAGAAACATCATAAGATATCAGTAATACACGGAATGGAAACTTGGCTACACAGGAACTGAATTACAGAACAGAACAGGGTCTCAAATTTAGAAAACCAACTTATGCTTGCTTAAGGGTAAAGGTGAGTTGGGGTGCTGCATAAAACCAGAGATTGAAATGAGCACAGATAAATTTCCTTAAGTCAAATATGGAATAGACAAGAGCTACTCCTTGCTCAACTAAATGGACTCAACACCGCATATTAAACGCCTAAGAATGTACCTGACTAGTAAGTATCGTAAAACCTATGGATTGCTATGTCCCCAAAAGTGAATCAAGCATGTGTACAGGGGCATAAACGCAGCAGTGATAGGATTGGAGAGGTTCGGTGAGCAAATGAAGACCCTTTGAAGTCATATTGCATGGTACCCATTACACGGGTCTCAACTCTCCAGGTTTAAGGTATTCTTCCTTCAGCTAAAACATGCATGTGGAACCCAAGTATGATCAACCATGTGAACGGGAGACGTGTTCAAATATGTCTCAGTTTTCCTCCCCTGGTACTCGGGTGCAACATTCCAGACGCTTTACTAACACTCTCCCCACTTGGAGAGTCAGTGCTTTAACCTCCTGTTTGGCCCAGTTTGCAATTTCTGCGGAAGATGAACAGGAATAGCGAGAACCAATGAGAGGCTAGCTGGAGGTGTCTGGACGGGCAAATTTAACTCTCATTTCCCACCAGGAAGAGGAAATAACCAAAAGCTCAGCGTGCCGTACCGGAACCAGATTAGGGCCTGAAGCCATCCTGCGGTGTTGCGGCCAGCTCAAAAGAAAGCGAGTTGAAGAAAGGAGCTCAGGGGCACTGTAATTCACAAACCTGCAGAGTTATAAATGACAGCTATGGTCCAAAAATATACTGAAGTAAGGCTGCCAAGAGGACTGGAAAGCGGGGCAGAATTGCAGGAAACCGATTTCAGGAGGTAGACTGGAATTGCATTGAAAGCATAGGAAAAGAGGCAGAACGTCCACAATGATGCACTTGGCCAAAAAGGGCGTATGCGTTTTTTCCTGAATATATTCAGGAAAAAACGCATACGCCCTTTTTGGCCAACCAAGCAAGCTTGCAAAGGAAATCTGCACTACAATGAAGTCTCACTTCCCCCCGGTCAAAAGGGCCATCTGAAAAAAGTGTAAAATCCAGAAAGGCAGGACAGGCCATGGAGAACTGGGAGCCTTGTTATGCTGATGGGCGGGATGTAAATTGCCAACAGACACTCCGGAGAAGTGTATGGTGATTCCTGAAACATCTAAAAAACAAAGCAACAGAACCTAGGGCACTTCCACTTATGGTCCTATAGCTTAGGGAAATTAAAATCAAAAAGACACAGCCACCCCAAAGTTTGGAACGGCTCTGTTTACAAGAACCTCGTTTACAGTACAAGTTCAACATCGCAGAAAGTGAAAAATGGATAAAGAAGTTGTGGTATTTACTTACAAAGCAATATCACTCAGCAATGAAATCTGTGTCATCAGGCCCTTAGCAGCACAATGAGTGGATTCAGGTATGATGATTCTAACTGAAATAAGTCACACAGAAAAAGAAACATCATAAGATATCAGTAATACACGGAATGTAAACTTGGCTACACAGGAACTGAATTACAGAACAGAACAGGGTCTCAAATTTAGAAAACCTACTTATGCTTGCTTAAGGGTAAAGGTGAGTTGGGGTGCTGCATAAAACCAGAGATTGAAATGAGCACAGAGAAAGTTCCTTAGGCCAAATATGGAATAGACAAGAGCTACTCCTTGCTCAACGAAATGGACTCAACACCGCATATTAAACGCCTAAGAATGTACCTGACTTGTAAGTATCTTAAAACCTATGGATTGCTATGTCTCCGAAAGAGAATCAAGCATGTGTACAGGGGCATAAACGCAGCAGTGATAGGATTGGAGAGGTTCGGTGAGCAAATGAAGACCCTTTGAAGTCATATTGCATGGTACCCATTCCACGGGTTTCAACTACCCAGGTTTAAGGTATTCTTCCTTCAGCTAAAACATGCATGTGGAACCTAGAGTATGATCAACCATGTGATCGGGAGACGTGTTCAAATATGTCTCAGTTTTCCTCCCCTGGTACTCGGGTACAACATTCCAGACGCTTTACTAACACTCTCCCCACTTGGAGAGTCAGTCCCTTTAACCTCCTGTTTGGCCCAGTTTGCAATTTCTGCGGAAGATGAACAGGAATAGCGAGAACCAATGAGAGGCTAGCTGGAGGTGTCTGGACGGGCAAATTTAACTCTCATTTCCCACCAGGAAGAGGAATTAACCAAAGGCTCAGCATGCCGGGCCGGAACCAGATTAGGGCCTGAAGCCATCCTGCGGTGTTGCGGCCAGGTCACAAGAAAGCGAGTTGAAGAAAGGAGCTCAGGGGCACTGTAATTCACAAACCTGCAGAGTTATAAATGACAGCTATCGTCCAAAAATAGACTGAAGTAAGGCTGCCAAGAGGACTTGAAAGCGGGGCAGAATTGCAGGAAACCGATTTCAGGAGGTAGACTGGAATTGCATTGAAAGCATAGGAAAAGAGGCAGAACGTCCACAATGATGCACTTGGCCAAAAAGGGCGTATGCGGTTTTTCCTGAACATATTCAGGAAAAAACGCATACGCCCTTTTTGGCCAACCAAGCAAGCTTGCAAAGGAAATCTGCACTACAATGAAGTCTCACTTCCCACCGGTCAAAAGGGCCATCTGAAAAAAGTGTAAAATCCAGAAAGGCAGGACAGGCCATGGAGAACTGGGAGCCTTGTTATGCTGATGGGCGGGATGTAAATTGCCAACAACCACTCGGGAGAAGTGTATGGTGTTTCCTGAAACATCTAAAAAACAAAGCAACAGAGCCTAGGGCACTTCCACTTATGGTCCTATAGCTTAGGGAAATTAAAATCAAAAAGACACAGCCACCCCAAAGTTTGGAACGGCTCTGTTTACAAGAACCTCGTTTACAGTACAAGTTCAACATCGCAGAAAGTGAAAAATGGATAAAGAAGTTGTGGTATTCACTTACAAAGCAATATCACTCAGCAATGAAATCTATGTCATCAGGCCCGTAGCAGCACAATGAGTGGATTCAGGTATGATGACTCTAACTGAAATAAGTCACACAGAAAAAGAAACATCATAAGATATCAGTAATACACGGAATGGAAACTTGGCTACACAGGAACTGAATTACAGAACAGAACAGGGTCTCAAATTTAGAAAACCTACTTATGCTTGCTTAAGGGTAAAGGTGAGTTGGGGTGCTGCATAAAACCAGAGATTGAAATGAGCACAGATAAAGTTCCTTAGGCCAAATATGGAATAGACAAGAGCTACTCCTTGCTCAACGAAATGGACTCAACACCGCATATTAAACGCCTAAGAATGTACCTGACTAGTAAGTATCTTAAAACCTATAGATTGCTATGTCTCCGAAAGAGAATCAAGCATGCGTACAGGGGCATAAACGCAGCAGTGATAGGATTGGAGAGGTTCGGTGAGCAAATGAAGACCCTTTGAAGTCATATTGCATGGTACCCATTCCACGGGTTTCAACTACCCAGGTTTTAGGTATTCTTCCTTCAGCTAAAACATGCATGTGGAACCCAGAGTATGATCAACCATGTGATCGGGAGACGTGTTCAAATATGTCTCAGTTTTCCTCCCCTGGTACTCGGGTGCAACATTCCAGACGCTTTACTAACACTCTCCCCACTTGGAGAGTCAGTGCTTTAACCTCCTGTTTGGCCCAGTTTGCAATTTCTGCGGAAGATGAACAGGAATAGCGAGAACCAATGAGAGGCTAGCTGGAGGTGTCTGGACGGGCAAATTTAACTCTCATTTCCCACCAGGAGGAGGAAATAACCAAAGGCTCAGCGTGCCGTGCCAGAACCAGATTAGGGCCTGAAGCCATCCTGCGGTGTTGCGGCCAGGTCACAAGAAAGCGAGTTGAAGAAAGGAGCTCAGGGGCACTGTAATTCACAAACCTGCAGAGTTATAAATGACAGCTATCGTCCAAAAATAGAATGAAGTAAGGCTGCCAAGAGGACTTGAAAGCGGGGCAGAATTGCAGGAAACCGATTTCAGGAGGTAGACTGAAATTGCATTGAAAGCATAGGAAAAGAGGCAGAACGTCCACAATGATGCACTTGGCCAAAAAGGGCGTATGCGTTTTTTCCTGAATATATTCAGGAAAAAACGCATACGCCCTTTTTGGCCAACCAAGCAAGCTTGCAAAGGAAATCTGCACTACAATGAAGTCTCACTTCCCCCCGGTCAAAAGGGCCATCTGAAAAAAATGTAAAATCCAGAAAGGCAGGACAGGCCATGGAGAACTGGGAGCCTTGTTATGCTGATGGGCGGGATGTAAATTGCCAACAACCACTCGGGAGAAGTGTATGGTGTTTCCTGAAACATCTAAAAAACAAAGCAACAGAGCCTAGGGCACTTCCACTTATGGTCCTATAGCTTAGGGAAATTAAAATCAAAAAGACACAGCCACCCCAAAGTTTGGAACACCTCTGTTTACAAGAACCTCGTTTACAGTACAAGTTCAACATCGCAGAAAGTGAAAAATGGATAAAGAAGTTGTGGTATTCACTTACAAAGCAATATCACTCAGCAATGAAATCTATGTCATCAGGCCCTTAGCAGCACAATGAGTGGATTCAGGTATGATGATTCTAACTGAAATAAGTCACACAGAAAAAGAAACATCATAAGATATCAGTAATACACGGAATGGAAACTTGGCTACACAGGAACTGAATTACAGAACAGAACAGGGTCTCAAATTTAGAAAACCAACTTATGCTTGCTTAAGGGTAAAGGTGAGTTGGGGTGCTGCATAAAACCAGAGATTGAAATGAGCACAGATAAAGTTCCTTAAGCCAAATATGGAATAGACAAGAGCTACTCCTTGCTCAACGAAATGGACTCAACACCGCATATTAAACGCCTAAGAATGTACCTGACTTGTAAGTATCTTAAAACCTATGGATTGCTATGTCTCTGAAAGAGAATCAAGCATGTGTACAGGGGCATAAACGCAGCAGTGATAGGATTGGAGAGGTTCGGTGAGCAAATGAAGACCCTTTGAAGTCATATTGCATGGTACCCATTCCACGGGTTTCAACTACCCAGGTTTAAGGTATTCTTCCTTCAGCTAAAACATGCATGTGGAACCTAGAGTATGATCAACCATGTGATCGGGAGACGTGTTCAAATATGTCTCAGTTTTCCTCCCCTGGTACTCGGGTACAACATTCCAGACGCTTTACTAACACTCTCCCCACTTGGAGAGTCAGTCCCTTTAACCTCCTGTTTGGCACAGTTTGCAATTTCTGCGGAAGATGAACAGGAATAGCGAGAACCAATGAGAGGCTAGCTGGAGGTGTCTGGACGGGCAAATTTAACTCTCATTTCCCACCAGGAAGAGGAATTAACCAAAGGCTCAGCATGCCGGGCCGGAACCAGATTAGGGCCTGAAGCCATCCTGCGGTGTTGCGGCCAGGTCACAAGAAAGCGAGTTGAAGAAAGGAGCTCAGGGGCACTGTAATTCACAAACCTGCAGAGTTATAAATGACAGCTATGGTCCAAAAATATACTGAAGTAAGGCTGCCAAGAGGACTGGAAAGCGGGGCAGAATTGCAGGAAACCGATTTCAGGAGGTAGACTGGAATTGCATTGAAAGCATAGGAAAAGAGGCAGAACGTCCACAATGATGCACTTGGCCAAAAAGGGCGTATGCGTTTTTTCCTGAATATATTCAGGAAAAAACACATACGCCCTTTTTGGCCAACCAAGCAAGCTTGCAAAGGAAATCTGCACTACAATGAAGTCTCACTTCCCCCCGGTCAAAAGGGCCATCTGAAAAAAGTGTAAAATCCAGAAAGGCAGGACAGGCCATGGAGAACTGGGAGCCTTGTTATGCTGATGGGCGGGATGTAAATTGCCAACAGACACTCGGGAGAAGTGTATGGTGATTCCTGAAACATCTAAAAAACAAAGCAACAGAACCTAGGGCACTTCCACTTATGGTCCTATAGCTTAGGGAAATTAAAATCAAAAAGACACAGCCACCCCAAAGTTTGGAACGGCTCTGTTTACAAGAACCTCGTTTACAGTACAAGTTCAACATCGCAGAAAGTGAAAAATGGATAAAGAAGTTGTGGTATTTACTTACAAAGCAATATCACTCAGCAATGAAATCTGTGTCATCAGGCCCTTAGCAGCACAATGAGTGGATTCAGGTATGATGATTCTAACTGAAATAAGTCACACAGAAAAAGAAACATCATAAGATATCAGTAATACACGGAATGGAAACTTGGCTACACAGGAACTGAATTACAGAACAGAACAGGGTCTCAAATTTAGAAAACCTACTTATGCTTGCTTAAGGGTAAAGGTGAGTTGGGGTGCTGCATAAAACCAGAGATTGAAATGAGCACAGATAAAGTTCCTTAGGCCAAATATGGAATAGACAAGAGCTACTCCTTGCTCAACGAAATGGACTCAACACCGCATATTAAACGCCTAAGAATGTACCTGACTAGTAAGTATCTTAAAACCTATAGATTGCTATGTCTCTGAAAGAGAATCAAGCATGCGTACAGGGGCATAAACGCAGCAGTGATAGGATTGGAGAGGTTCGGTGAGCAAATGAAGACCCTTTGAAGTCATATTGCATGGTACCCATTCCACGGGTTTCAACTACCCAGGTTTTAGGTATTCTTCCTTCAGCTAAAACATGCATGTGGAACCCAGAGTATGATCAACCATGTGATCGGGAGACGTGTTCAAATATGTCTCAGTTTTCCTCCCCTGGTACTCGGGTGCAACATTCCAGACGCTTTACTAACACTCTCCCCACTTGGAGAGTCAGCGCCTTTAACCTCCTGTTTGGCCCAGTTTGCAATTTCTGCGGAAGATGAACAGGAATAGCGAGAACCAATGAGAGGCTAGCTGGAGGTGTCTCGACGGGCAAATTTAACTCTCATTTCCTACCAGGAGGAGGAAATAACCAAAGGCTCAGCGTGCCGTGCCAGAACCAGATTAGGGCCTGAAGCCATCCTGCGGTGTTGCGGCCAGGTCACAAGAAAGCGAGTTGAAGAAAGGAGCTCAGGGTCACTGTAATTCACAAACCTGCAGAGTTATAAATTACAGCTATCGTCCAAAAATAGACTGAAGTAAGGCTGCCAAGAGGACTTGAAAGCGGGGCAGAATTGCAGGAAACCGATTTCAGGAGGCAGACTGGAATTGCATTGAAAGCATAGGAAAAGAGGCAGAACGTCCACAATGATGCACTTGGCCAAAAAGGGCGTATGCGTTTTTTCCTGAATATATTCAGGAAAAAACGCATACGCCCTTTTTGGCCAACCAAGCAAGCTTGCAAAGGAAATCTGCACTACAATGAAGTCTCACTTCCCCCCGGTCAAAAGGGCCATCTTTAAAAAGTGTAAAATCCAGAAAGGCTGGACAGGCCATGGAGAACTGGGAGCCTTGTTATGCTGATGGGCGGGATGTAAATTGCCAACAACCACTCGGGAGAAGTGTATGGTGTTTCCTGAAACATCTAAAAAACAAAGCAACAGAGCCTAGGGCACTTCCACTTATGGTCCTATAGCTTAGGGAAATTAAAATCAAAAAGACACAGCCACCCCAAAGTTTGGAACGGCTCTGTTTACAAGAACCTCGTTTACAGTACAAGTTCAACATCGCAGAAAGTGAAAAATGGATAAAGAAGTTGTGGTATTCACTTACAAAGCAATATCACTCAGCAATGAAATCTATGTCATCAGGCCCGTAGCAGCACAATGAGTGGATTCAGGTATGATGATTCTAACTGAAATAAGTCACACAGAAAAAGAAACATCATAAGATATCAGTAATACACGGAATGGAAACTTGGCTACACAGGAACTGAATTACAGAACAGAACAGGGTCTCAAATTTAGAAAACCAACTTATGCTTGCTTAAGGGTAAAGGTGAGTTGGGGTGCTGCATAAAACCAGAGATTGAAATGAGCACAGATAAAGTTCCTTAAGTCAAATATGGAATAGACAAGAGCTACTCCTTGCTCAACGAAATGGACTCAACACCGCATATTAAACGCCTAAGAATGTACCTGACTAGTAAGTATCTTAAAACCTATGGATTGCTATGTCTCCGAAAGAGAATCAAGCATGTGTACAGGGGCATAAACGCAGCAGTGATAGGATTGGAGAGGTTCGGTGAGCAAATGAAGACCCTTTGAAGTCATATTGCATGGTACCCATTCCACGGGTCTTAACTCTCCAGGTTTAAGGTATTCTTCCTTCAGCTAAAACATGCATGTGGAACCCAAGAATGATCAACCATGCGAACGGGAGACGTGTTCAAATATGTCTCAGTTTTCCTCCCCTGGTACTCGGGTGCAACATTCCAGACGCTTTACTAACACTCTCCCCACTTGGAGAGTCAGCGCCTTTAACCTCCTGTTTGGCCCAGTTTGCAATTTCTGCGGAAGATGAACAGGAATAGCGAGAACCAATGAGAGGCTAGCAGGAGGTGTCTGGACGGGCAAATTTAACTCTCATTTCCCACCAGGAAGAGGAAATAACCAAAGGCTCAGCGTGCCGTGCCGGAACCAGATTAGGGCCTGAAGCCATCCTGCGGTGTTGCGGCCAGGTCACAAGAAAGCAAGTTGAAGAAAGGAGCTCAGGGGCACTGTAATTCACAAACCTGCAGAGTTATAAATGACAGCTATCGTCCAAAAATAGACTGAAGTAAGGCTGCCAAGAGGACTTGAAAGCGGGGCAGAATTGCGGGAAACCGATTTCAGGAGGTAGACTGGAATTGCATTGAAAGCATAGGAAAAGAGGCAGAACGTCCACAATGATGCACTTGGCCAAAAAGGGCGTATGCGTTTTTTCCTGAATATATTCAGGAAAAAACGCATACGCCCTTTTTGGCCAACCAAGCAAGCTTGCAAAGGAAATCTGCACTACAATGAAGTCTCACTTCCCCCTGGTCAAAAGGGCCATCTGAAAAAAGTGTAAAATCCAGAAAGGCAGGACAGGCCATGGAGAACTGGGAGCCTTGTTATGCTGATGGGCGGGATGTAAATTGCCAACAACCACTCGGGAGAAGTGTATGGTGTTTCCTGAAACATCTAAAAAACAAAGCAACAGAGCCTAGGGCACTTCCACTTATGGTCCTATAGCTTAGGGAAATTAAAATCAAAAAGACACAGCCACCCCAAAGTTTGGAACGGCTCTGTTTACAAGAACCTCGTTTACAGTACAAGTTCAACATCGCAGAAAGTGAAAAATGGATAAAGAAGTTGTGGTATTCACTTACAAAGCAATATCACTCAGCAATGAAATCTATGTCATCAGGGCCGTAGCAGCACAATGAGTGGATTCAGGTATGATGATTCTAACTGAAATAAGTCACACAGAAAAAGAAACATCATAAGATATCAGTAATACACGGAATGTAAACTTGGCTACACAGGAACTGAATTACAGAACAGAACAGGGTCTCAAATTTAGAAAACCAACTTATGCTTGCTTAAGGGTAAAGGTGAGTTGGGGTGCTGCATAAAACCAGAGATTGAAATAGGCACAGATAAAGTTCCTTAAGCCAAATATGGAATAGACAAGAGCTACTCCTTGCTCAACGAAATGGACTCAACACCGCATATTAAACGCCTAAGAATGTACCTGACTTGTAAGTATCTTAAAACCTATGGATTGCTATGTCTCCGAAAGAGAATCAAGCATGTGTACAGGGGCATAAACGCAGCAGTGATAGGATTGGAGAGGTTCGGTGAGCAAATGAAGACCCTTTGAAGTCATATTGCATGGTACCCATTCCACGGGTTTCAACTACCCAGGTTTAAGGTATTCTTCCTTCAGCTAAAACATGCATGTGGAACCTAGAGTATGATCAACCATGTGATCGGGAGACGTGTTCAAATATGTCTCAGTTTTCCTCCCCTGGTACTCAGGTACAACATTCCAGACGCTTTACTCACACTCTCCCCACTTGGAGAGTCAGCCCCTTTAACCTCCTGTTTGGCCCAGTTTGCAATTTCTGCGGAAGATGAACAGGAATAGCGAGAACCAATGAGAGGCTAGCTGGAGGTGTCTGGACGGGCAAATTTAACTCTCATTTCCCACCAGGAAGAGGAATTAACCAAAGGCTCAGCATGCCGGGCCGGAACCAGATTAGGGCCTGAAGCCATCCTGTGGTGTTGCGGCCAGGTCACAAGAAAGCGAGTTGAAGAAAGGAGCTCAGGGGCACTGTAATTCACAAACATGCAGAGTTATAAATGACAGCTATCGTCCAAAAATAGACTGAAGTAAGGCTGCCAAGAGGACTTGAAAGCGGGGCAGAATTGCGGGAAACCGATTTCAGGAGGTAGACTGGAATTGCATTGAAAGCATAGGAAAAGAGGCAGAACGTCCACAATGATGCACTTGGCCAAAAAGGGCGTATGCGTTTTTTCCTGAATATATTCAGGAAAAAACGCATATGCCCTTTTTGGCCAACCAAGCAAGCTTGCAAAGAAAATCTGCACTACAATGAAGTCTCACTTCCCCCCGGTCAAAAGGGCCATCTGAAAAAAGTGTAAAATCCAGAAAGGCAGGACAGGCCATGGAGAACTGGGAGCCTTGTTATGCTGATGGGCGGGATGTAAATTGCCAACAACCACTCGGGAGAAGTGTATGGTGTTTCCTGAAACATCTAAAAAACAAAGCAACAGAGCCTAGGGCACTTCCACTTATGGTCCTATAGCTTAGGGAAATTAAAATCAAAAAGACACAGCCACCCCAAAGTTTGGAACGGCTCTGTTTACAAGAACCTCGTTTACAGTACAAGTTCAACATCGCAGAAAGTGAAAAATGGATAAAGAAGTTGTGGTATTCACTTACAAAGCAATATCACTCAGCAATGAAATCTATGTCATCAGGCCCTTAGCAGCACAATGAGTGGATTCAGGTATGATGATTCTAACTGAAATAAGTCACACAGAAAAAGAAACATCATAAGATATCAGTAATACACGGAATGGAAACTTGGCTACACAGGAACTGAATTACAGAACAGAACAGGGTCTCAAATTTAGAAAACCAACTTATGCTTGCTTAAGGGTAAAGGTGAGTTGGGGTGCTGCATAAAACCAGAGATTGAAATGAGCACAGATAAAGTTCCTTAAGTCAAATATGGAATAGACAAGAGCTACTCCTTGCTCAATGAAATGGACTCAACACCGCATATTAAACGCCTAAGAATGTACCTGACTAGTAAGTATCGTAAAACCTATGGATTGCTATGTCTCCAAAAGAGAATCAAGCATGTGTACAGGGGCATAAACGCAGCAGCAATACGATTGGAGAGGTTCGGTGAGCAAATGAAGACCCTTTGAAGTCATATTGCATGGTACCCATTACACGGGTCTCAACTCTCCAGGTTTAAGGTATTCTTCCTTCAGCTAAAACATGCATGTGGAACCCAAGTATGATCAACCATGTGAACGGGAGACGTGTTCAAATATGTCTCAGTTTTCCTCCCCTGGTACTCGGGTGCAACATTCCAGACGCTTTACTAACACTCTCCCCACTTGGAGAGTCAGTGCTTTAACCTCCTGTTTGGCCCAGTTTGCAATTTCTGCGGAAGATGAACAGGAATAGCGAGAACCAATGAGAGGCTAGCTGGAGGTGTCTGGACGGGCAAATTTAACTCTCATTTCCCACCAGGAAGAGGAAATAACCAAAGGCTCAGCGTGCCGTACCGGAACCAGATTAGGGCCTGAAGCCATCCTGCGGTGTTGCGGCCAGCTCAAAAGAAAGCGAGTTGAAGAAAGGAGCTCAGGGGCACTGTAATTCACAAACCTGCAGAGTTATAAATGACAGCTATCGTCCAAAAATAGACTGAAGTAAGGCTGCCAAGAGGACTTGAAAGCGCGGAAGAATTGCAGGAAACCGATTTCAGGAGGTAGACTGGAATTGCATTGAAAGCATAGGAAAAGAGGCAGAACGTCCACAATGATGCACTTGGCCAAAAAGGGCGTATGCGTTTTTTCCTGAATATATTCAGGAAAAAACGCATACGCCCTTTTTGGCCAACCAAGCAAGCTTGCAAAGGAAATCTGCACTACAATGAAGTCTCACTTCCCCCCGGTCAAAAGGGCCATCTGAAAAAAATGTAAAATCCAGAAAGGCAGGACAGGCCATGGAGAACTGGGAGCCTTGTTATGCTGAAGGGCGGGATGTAAATTGCCAACAACCACTCGGGAGAAGTGTATGGTGTTTCCTGAAACATCTAAAAAACAAAGCAACAGAGCCTAGGGCACTTCCACTTATGGTCCTATAGCTTAGGGAAATTAAAATCAAAAAGACACAGCCACCCCAAAGTTTGGAACAGCTCTGTTTACAAGAACCTCGTTTACAGTACAAGTTCAACATCGCAGAAAGTGAAAAATGGATAAAGAAGTTGTGGTATTCACTTACAAAGCAATATCATCAGCAATGAAATCTATGTCATCAGGCGCTTAGCAGCACAATGAGTGGATTCAGGTATGATGATTCTAACTGAAATAAGTCACACAGAAAAAGAAACATCATAAGATATCAGTAATACACGGAATGGAAACTTGGCTACACAGGAACTGAATTACAGAACAGAACAGGGTCTCAAATTTAGAAAACCAACTTATGCTTGCTTAAGGGTAAAGGTGAGTTGGGGTGCTGCATAAAACCAGAGATTGAAATGAGCACAGATAAAGTTCCTTAAGCCAAATATGGAATAGACAAGAGCTACTCCTTGCTCAACGAAATGGACTCAACACCGCATATTAAACGCCTAAGAATGTACCTGACTTGTAAGTATCTTAAAACCTATGGATTGCTATGTCTCTGAAAGAGAATCAAGCATGTGTACAGGGGCATAAACGCAGCAGTGATAGGATTGGAGAGGTTCGGTGAGCAAATGAAGACCCTTTGAAGTCACATTGCATGGTACCCATTCCACGGGTTTCAACTACCCAGGTTTAAGGTATTCTTCCTTCAGCTAAAACATGCATGTGGAACCTAGAGTATGATCAACCATGTGATCGGGAGACGTGTTCAAATATGTCTCAGTTTTCCTCCCCTGGTACTCGGGTACAACATTCCAGACGCTTTACTAACACTCTCCCCACTTGGAGAGTCAGTCCCTTTAACCTCCTGTTTGGCCCAGTTTGCAATTTCTGCGTAAGATGAACAGGAATAGCGAGAACCAATGAGAGGCTAGCTGGAGGTGTCTGGACGGGCAAATTTAACTCTCATTTCCCACCAGGAAGAGGAATTAACAAAAGGCTCAGCATGCCGGGCCGGAACCAGATTAGGGCCTGAAGCCATCCTGCGGTGTTGCGGCCAGGTCACAAGAAAGCGAGTTGAAGAAAGGAGCTCAGGGGCACTGTAATTCACAAACCTGCAGAGTTATAAATGACAGCTATCGTCCAAAAATAGACTGAAGTAAGGCTGCCAAGAGGACTTGAAAGCGGGGCAGAATTGCGGGAAACCGATTTCAGGAGGTAGACTGGAATTGCATTGAAAGCATAGGAAAAGAGGCAGAACGTCCACAATGATGCACTTGGCCAAAAAGGGTGTATGCGTTTTTTCCTGAATATATTCAGGAAAAAACGCATACGCCCTTTTTGGCCAACCAAGCAAGCTTGCAAAGGAAATCTGCACTACAATGAAGTCTCACTTCCCCCCGGTCAAAAGGGCCATCTGAAAAAAGTGTAAAATCCAGAAAGGCAGGACAGGCCATGGAGAACTGGGAGCCTTGTTATGCTGATGGGCGGGATGTAAATTGCCAACAACCACTCGGGAGAAGTGTATGGTGTTTCCTGAAACATCTAAAAAACAAAGCAACAGAGCCTAGGGCACTTCCACTTATGGTCCTATAGCTTAGGGAAATTAAAATCAAAAAGACACAGCCACCCCAAAGTTTGGAACGGCTCTGTTTACAAGAACCTCGTTTACAGTACAAGTTCAACATCGCAGAAAGTGAAAAATGGATAAAGAAGTTGTGGTATTCACTTACAAAGCAATATCACTCAGCAATGAAATCTATGTCATCAGGCCCTTAGCAGCACAATGAGTGGATTCAGGTATGATGATTCTAACTGAAATAAGTCACACAGAAAAAGAAACATCATAAGATATCAGTAATACACGGAATGGAAACTTGGCTACACAGGAACTGAATTACAGAACAGAACAGGGTCTCAAATTTAGAAAACCAACTTATGCTTGCTTAAGGGGAAAGGTGAGTTGGGGTGCTGCATAAAACCAGAGATTGAAATGAGCACAGATAAAGTTCCTTAAGCCAAATATGGAATAGACAAGAGCTACTCCTTGCTCAACGAAATGGACTCAACACCGCATATTAAACGCCTAAGAATGTACCTGACTAGTAAGTATCTTAAAACCTATGGATTGCTATGTCTCCGAAAGAGAATCAAGCATGTGTACAGGGGCATAAACGCAGCAGTGATAGGATTGGAGAGGTTCGGTGAGCAAATGAAGACCCTTTGAAGTCATATTGCATGGTACCCATTCCACGGGTTTCAACTACCCAGGTTTAAGGTATTCTTCCTTCAGCTAAAACATGCATGTGGAACCTAGAGTATGATCAACCATGTGATCGGGAGACGTGTTCAAATATGTCTCAGTTTTCCTCCCCTGGTACTCGGGTACAACATTCCAGACGCTTTACTAACACGCTCCCCACTTGGAGAGTCAGACCCTTTAACCTCCTGTTTGGCCCAGTTTGCAATTTCTGCGGAAGATGAACAGGAATAGTGAGAACCAATGAGAGGCTAGCTGGAGGTGTCTGGACGGGCAAATTTAACTCTCATTTCCCACCAGGAAGAGGAATTAACCAAAGGCTCAGCATGCCGGGCCGGAAGCAGATTAGGGCCTGAAGCCATCCTGCGGTGTTGCGGCCAGGTCACAAGAAAGCGAGTTGAAGAAAGGAGCTCAGGGTCACTGTAATTCACAAACCTGCAGAGTTATAAATGACAGCTATCGTCCAAAAATAGACTGAAGTAAGGCTGCCAAGAGGACTTGAAAGCAGGGCAGAATTGCAGGAAACCAATTTCAGGAGGTAGACTGGAATTGCATTGAAAGCATAGGAAAAGAGGCAGAACGTCCACAATGATGCACTTGGCCAAAAAGGGCGTATGCGTTTTTTCCTGAATATATTCAGGAAAAAACGCATACGCCCTTTTTGGCCAACCAAGCAAGCTTGCAAAGGAAATCTGCACTACAATGAAGTCTCACTTCCCCCCGGTCAAAAGGGCCATCTGAAAAAAGTGTAAAGTCCAGAAAGGCAGGACAGGCCATGGAGAACTGGGAGCCTTGTTATGCTGATGGGCGGGATGTAAATTGCCAACAGACACTCGGGAGAAGTGTATGGTGTTTCCTGAAACATTTAAAAAACAAAGCAACAGAGCCTAGGGCACTTCCACTTATGGTCCTATAGCTTAGGGAAATTAAAATCAAAAAGACACAGCCACCCCAAAGTTTGGGACGCCTCTGTTTACAAGAAACTCGTTTACAGTACAAGTTCAACATCGCAGAAAGTGAAAAATGGATAAAGAAGATGTGGTATTAACTTACAAAGCAATATCACTCAGCAATGAAATCTATGTCATCAGGCCCTTAGCAACACAATGAGTGGATTCAGGTATGATGATTCTAACTGAAATAAGTCACACAGAAAAAGAAACATCATAAGATATCAGTAATACACGGAATGTAAACTTGGCTACACAGGAACTGAATTACAGAACAGAACAGGGTCTCAAATTTAGAAAACCAACTTATGCTTGCTTAAGGGTAAAGGTGAGTTGGGGTGCTGCATAAAACCAGAGATTGAAATGAGCACAGATAAAGTTCCTTAAGTCAAATATGGAATAGACAAGAGCTACTCCTTGCTCAACGAAATGGACTCAACACCGCATATTAAACGCCTAAGAATGTACCTGACTATTAAGTATCGTAAAACCTATGGATTGCTATGTCTCCGAAAGAGAATCAAGCATGTGTACAGGGGCATAAACGCAGCAGTGATAGGATTGGAGAGGTTCGGTGAGCAAATGAAGACCCTTTGAATTCATATTGCATGGTACCCATTACACGGGTCTCAACTCTCCAGGTTTAAGGTATTCTTCCTTCAGCTAAAACATGCATGTGGAACCCAAGTATGATCAACCATGTGAACGGGAGACGTGTTCAAATATGTCTCAGTTTTCCTCCCCTGGTACTCGGGTGCAACATTCCAGACGCTTTACTAACACTCTCCCCACTTGGAGAGTCAGTGCTTTAACCTCCTGTTTGGCCCAGTTTGCAATTTCTGCGGAAGATGAACAGGAATAGCGAGAACCAATGAGAGGCTAGCTGGAGGTGTCTGGACGGGCAAATTTAACTCTCATTTCCCACCAGGAAGAGGAAATAACCAAAGGCTCAGCGTGCCGTACCGGAACCAGATTAGGGCCTGAAGCCATCCTGCGGTGTTGCGACCAGCTCAAAAGAAAGCGAGTTGAAGAAAGGAGCTCAGGGGCACTGTAATTCACAAACCTGCAGAGTTATAAATGACAGCTATCGTCCAAAAATAGACTGAAGTAAGGCTGCCAAGAGGACTTGAAAGCGGGGCAGAATTGCAGGAAACCGATTTCAGGAGGTAGACTGGAATTGCATTGAAAGCATAGGAAAAGAGGCAGAACGTCCACAATGATGCACTTGGCCAAAAAGGGCGTATGCGTTTTTTCCTGAATATATTCAGGAAAAAACGCATACGCCCTTTTTGGCCAACCAAGCAAGCTTGCAAAGGAAATCTGCACTACAATGAAGTCTCACTTCCCCCCGGTCAAAAGGGCCATCTGAAAAAAATGTAAAATCCAGAAAGGCAGGACAGGCCATGGAGAACTGGGAGCCTTGTTATGCTGACGGGCGGGATGTAAATTGCCAACAACCACTCGGGAGAAGTGTATGGTGTTTCCTAAAACATCTAAAAAACAAAGCAACAGAACCTAGGGCACTTCCACTTATGGTCCTATAGCTTAGGGAAATTAAAATCAAAAAGACACAGCCACCCCAAAGTTTGGAACGGCTCTGTTTACAAGAACCTGGTTTACAGTACAAGTTCAACATCGCAGAAAGTGAAAAATGGATAAAGAAGTTGTGGTATTCACTTACAAAGCAATATCACTCAGCAATGAAATCTGTGTCATCAGGCCCTTAGCAGCACAATGAGTGGCTTCAGGTATGATGATTCTAACTGAAGTAAGTCACACAGAAAAAGAAACATCATAAGATATCAGTAATACACGGAATGTAAACTTGGCTACACAGGAACTGAATTACAGAACAGAACAGGGTCTCAAATTTAGAAAACCAACTTATGCTTGCTTAAGGGTAAAGGTGAGTTGGGGTGCTGCATAAAACCAGAGATTGAAATGAGCACAGATAAAGTTCCTTAAGTCAAATATGGAATAGACAAGAGCTACTCCTTGCTGAACGAAATGGACTCAACACCGCATATTAAACGCCTAAGAATGTACCTGACTAGTAAGTATCTTAAAACCTATGGATTGCTATGTCTCCGAAAGAGAATCAAGCATGTGTACAGGGGCATAAACTCAGCAGTGATAGGATTGGAGAGGTTCGGTGAGCAAATGAAGACCCTTTGAAGTCATATTGCATGGTACCCATTCCACGGGTCTTAACTCTCCAGGTTTAAGGTATTCTTCCTTCAGCTAAAACATGCATGTGGAACCTAAGAATGATCAACCATGTGAACGGGAGACGTGTTCAAATATGTCTCAGTTTTCCTCCCCTGGTACTCGGTTGCAACATTCCAGACGCTTTACTAACACTCTCCCCACTTGGAGAGTCAGCGCCTTTAACCTCCTGTTTGGCCCAGTTTGCAATTTCTGCGGAAGATGAACAGGAATAGCGAGAACCAATGAGAGACTAGCTGGAGGTGTCTGGACGGGCAAATTTAACTCTCATTTCCCACCAGGAAGAGGAAATAACCAAAGGCTCAGCGTGCCGTGCCGGAACCAGATTAGGGCCTGAAGCCATCCTGCGGTGTTGCGGCCAGCTCACAAGAAAGCGAGTTGAAGAAAGCAGCTCAGGGGCACTGTAATTCACAAACCTGCAGAGTTATAAATGACAGCTATCGTCCAAAAATAGACTGAAGTAAGGCTGCCAAGAGGACTTGAAAGCAGGGAAGAATTGCAGGAAACCGATTTCAGGAGGTAGACTGGAATTGCATTGAAAGCATAGGAAAAGAGGCAGAACGTCCACAATGATGCACTTGGCCAAAAAGGGCGTATGCGATTTTTCCTGAATATATTCAGGAAAATACGCATACGCCCTTTTTGGCCAACCAAGCAAGCTTGCAAAGGAAATATGCACTACAATGAAGTCTCACTTCCCCCCGGTCAAAAGGGCCATCTGAAAAAAGTGTAAAATCCAGAAAGGCAGGACAGGCCATGGAGAACTGGGAGCCTTGTTATGCTGATGGGCGGGATGTAAATTGCCAACAAACACTAGGGAGAAGTGTATGGTGTTTCCTGAAACATCTAAAAAACAAAGCAACAGAGCCTAGGGCACTTCCACTTATGGTCCTATAGCTTAGGGAAATTAAAATCAAAAAGACACAGCCACCCCAAAGTTTGGGACGCCTCTGTTTACAAGAACCTCGTTTACAGTACAAGTTCAACATCGCAGAAAGTGAAAAATGGATAAAGAAGTTGTGGTATTTACTTACAAAGCAATATCACTCAGCAATGAAATCTATGTCATCAGTCCCTTAGCATCACAATGAGTGGATTCAGGTATGATGATTCTAACTGAAATAAGTCACACAGAAAAAGAAACATCATAAGATATCAGTAATACACAGAATGGAAACTTGGCTACACAGGAACTGAATTACAGAACAGAACAGGGTCTCAAATTTACAGAACCAACTTATGCTTGCTTAAGGGTAAAGGTGAGTTGGGGTGCTGCATAAAACCAGAGATTGAAATGAGCACAGATAAAGTTCCTTAAGCCAAATATGGAATAGACCAGAGCTACTCCTTGCTCAACGAAATGGACTCAACACCGCATATTAAACGCCTAAGAATGTACCTGACTAGTAAGTATCGTAAAACCTATGGATTGCTATGTCTCCAAAAGAGAATCAAGCATGTGTACAGGGGCATAAACGCAGCAGTGATAGGATTGGAGAGGTTCGGTGAGCAAATGAAGACCCTTTGAAGTCATATTGCATGGTACCCATTACACGGGTCTCAACTCTCCAGGTTTAAGGTATTCTTCCTTCAGCTAAAACATGCATGTGGATCCCAAGTATGATCAACCATGTGAACGGGAGACGTGTTCAAATATGTCTCAGTTTTCCTCCCCTGGTACTCGGGTGCAACATTCCAGACGCTTTACTAACACTCTCTCCACTTGGAGAGTCAGTGCTTTAACCTCCTGTTTGGCCCAGTTTGCAATTTCTGCGGAAGATGAACAGGAATAGCGAGAACCAATGAGAGGATAGCTGGAGGTGTCTGGACGGGCAAATTTAACTCTCATTTCCCACCAGGAAGAGGAAATAACCAAAGGCTCAGCGTGCCGTACCGGAAACAGATTAGGGCCTGAAGCCATCCTGCGGTGTTGCGGCCAGCTCAAAAGAAAGCGAGTTGAAGAAAGGAGCTCAGGGGCACTGTAATTCACAAACCTGCAGAGTTATAAATGACAGCTATCGTCCAAAAATATACTGAAGTAAGGCTGCCAAGAGGACTTGAAAGCGGGGCAGAATTGCAGGAAACCGATTTCAGGAGGTAGACTGGAATTGCATTGAAAGCATAGGAAAAGAGGCAGAACGTCCACAATGATGCACTTGGCCAAAAAGGGCGTATGCGTTTTTTCCTGAATATATTCAGGAAAAAACGCATACGCCCTTTTTGGCCAACCAAGCAAGCTTGCAAAGGAAATCTGCACTACAATGAAGTCTCACTTCCCCCCGGTCAAAAGGGCCATCTGAAAAAAATGTAAAATCCAGAAAGGCAGGACAGGCCATGGAGAACTGGGAGCCTTGTTATGCTGATGGGCGGGATGTAAATTGCCAACAGACACTCGGGAGAAGTGTATGGTGTTTCCTGAAACATCTAAAAAACAAAGCAACAGAGCCTAGGGCACTGCCACTTATGGTCCTATAGCTTAGGGAAATTAAAATAAAAAAGACACAGCCACCCCAAAGTTTGGGACGCCTCTGTTTACAAGAACCTCGTTTACAGTACAAGTTCAACATCGCAGAAAGTGAAAAATGGATAAAGAAGTTGTGGTATTTACTTACAAAGCAATATCACTCAGCAATGAAATCTGTGTCATCAGGCCCTTAGCAGCACAATGAGTGGATTCAGGTATGATGATTCTAACTGAAATAAGTCACACAGAAAAAGAAATATCATAAGATATCAGTAATACACGGAATGTAAACTTGGCTACACAGGAACTGAATTACAGAACAGAACAGGGTCTCAAATTTAGAAAACCAACTTATGCTTGCTTAAGGGTAAAGGTGAGTTGGGGTGCTGCATAAAACCAGAGATTGAAATGAGCACAGATAACGTTCCTTAAGCCAAATATGGAATAGACAAGAGCTACTCCTTGCTCAACGAAATGGACTCAACACTCCATATTAAACGCCTAAGAATGTTCCTGACTAGTAAGTATCTTAAAACCTATGGATTGCTATGTCTCCGAAAGAGAATCAAGCATGTGTACAGGGGCATAAACGCAGCAGTGATAGGATTGGAGAGGTTCGGTGAGCAAATGAAGACCCTTTGAAGTCATATTGCATGGTACCCATTCCACGGGTTTCAACTACCCAGGTTTAAGGTATTCTTCCTTCAGCTAAAACATGCATGTGGAACCTAGAGTATGATCAACCATGTGAACGGGAGACGTGTTCAAATATGTCTCAGTTTTCCTCCCCTGGTACTCGGGTGCAACATTCCAGACGCTTTACTAACACTCTCCCCACTTGGAGAGTCAGCGCCTTTAACCTCCTGTTTGGCCCAGTTTGCAATTTCTGCGGAAGATGAACAGGAATAGCGAGAACCAATGAGAGACTAGCTGGAGGTGTCTGGACGGGCAAATTTAACTCTCATTTCCCACCAGGAAGAGGAAATAACCAAAGGCTCAGCGTGCCGTGCCGGAACCAGATTAGGGCCTGAAGCCATCCTGCGGTGTTGCGGCCAGGTCACAAGAAAGCGAGTTGAAGAAAGGAGCTCAGGGGCACTGTAATTCACAAACCTGCAGAGTTATAAATGACAGCTATCATCCAAAAATAGACTGAAGTAAGGCTGCCAAGAGGACTTGAAAGCGGGGCAGAATTGCAGGAAACCGATTTCAGGAGGTAGACTGGAATTGCATTGAAAGCATAGGAAAAGAGGCAGAACGTCCACAATGATGCACTTGGCCAAAAAGGGCGTATGCGTTTTTTCCTGAATATATTCAGGAAAAAACGCATACGCCCTTTTTGGCCAACCAAGCAAGCTTGCAAAGGAAATCTGCACTACAATGAAGTCTCACTTCCCCCCGGTCAAAAGGGCCATCTGAAAAAAGTGTAAAATCCAGAAAGGCAGGACAGGCCATGGAGAACTGGGAGCCTTGTTATGCTGATGGGCGGGATGTAAATTGCCAACAACCACTTGGGAGAAGTGTATGTTGTTTCCTGAAACATCTAAAAAACAAAGCAACAGAGCCTAAGGCACTTCCACTTATGGTCCTATAGCTTAGGGAAATTAAAATCAAAAAGACACAGCCACCCCAAAGTTTGGAATGGCTCTGTTTACAAGAACCTCGTTTACAGTACAAGTTCAACATCGCAGAAAGTGAAAAATGGATAAAGAACTTGTGGTACTTACGTACAATGCAGTATCACTCAGCAATGAAATCTATGTCATCAGGCCCATAGCAGCATAATGAGTAGATTCAGGTACGATGATTCTAACTGAAATAAGTCACACAGAAAAAGAAACATCATAAGATATCACTAATACACGGAATGTAAACTTGGCTACACAGGAACTGAATTCCAAAACAGAACAGGTTCTCAAATTTAGAAAACCAACTTATGCTTGCTTAAGGGGAAAGGTGAGTTGGGTTGCTGCATAAAACCAGAGATTGAAATGAGCACAGATAAAGTTCCTTAAGCCAAATATGGAATAGACAAGAGCTACTCCTTGCTCAACGAAATGGACTCAACACCGCATATTAAACGCCTAAGAATGTACCTGACTAGTAAGTATCTTAAAACCTATGAATTGCTATGTCTCCAAAAGAGAATCAAGCATGTGTACAGGGGCATAAACGCAGCAGTGATAGGATTGGAGAGGTTCGGTGAGCAAATGAAGACCCTTTGAAGTCATATTGCATGGTACCCATTCCACGGGTTTCAACTACCCAGATTTTAGGTATTCTTCCTTCTGCTAAAACATGCATGTGGAACCCAGAGTATGATCAACCATGTGATCGGGAGACGTGTTCAAATATGTCTCAGTTTTCCTCCCCTGGTACTCGGGTGCAACATTCCAGACGCTTTACTAACACTCTCCTCACTTGGAGAGTCTGCGCCTTTAACCTCCTGTTTGGCACAGTTTGCAATTTCTGCGGAAGATGAACAGGAATAGCGAGAACCAATGAGAGGCTAGCTGGAGGTGTCTGGACGGGCAAATTTAACTCTCATTTCCCACCAGGAAGAGGAATTAACCAAAGACTCAGCATGCCGGGCCGGAACCAGATTAGGGCCTGAAGCCATCCTGCGGTGTTGCGGCCAGCTCAAAAGAAAGCGAGTTGAAGAAAGGAGCTCAGGGGCACTGTAATTCACAAACCTGCAGAGTTATAAATGACAGCTATCGTCCAAAAATAGACTGAAGTAAGGCTGCCAAGAGGACTTGAAAGCGGGGCAGAATTGCAGGAAACCGATTTCAGGAGGTAGACTGGAATTGCATTGAAAGCATAGGAAAAGAGGCAGAACGTCCACAATGATGCACTTGGCCAAAAAGGGCGTATGCGTTTTTTCCTGAATATATTCAGGAAAAAACGCATACGCCCTTTTTGGCCAACCAAGCAAGCTTGCAAAGGAAATCTGCACTACAATGAAGTCTCACTTCCCCCCGGTCAAAAGGGCCATCTGAAAGAAGTGTAAAATCCAGAAAGGCAGGACAGGCCATGGAGAACTGGGAGCCTTGTTATGCTGATGGGCGGGATGTAAATTGCCAACAACCACTCGGGAGAAGTGTATGGTGTTTCCTGAAACATCTAAAAAACAAAGCAACAGAACCTAGGGCACTTCCACTTATGGTCCTATAGCTTAGGGAAATTAAAATCAAAAAGACACAGCCACCCCAAAGTTTGGAACGGCTCTGTTTACAAGAACCTCGTTTACAGTACAAGTTCAACATCGCAGAAAGTGAAAAATGGATAAAGAAGTTGTGGTATTTACTTACAAAGCAATATCACTCAGCAATGAAATCTGTGTCATCAGGCCCTTAGCAGCACAATGAGTGGATTCAGGTATGATGATTCTAACTGAAGTAAGTCACACAGAAAAAGAAACATCATAAGATATCACTAATACACGGAATGTAAACTTGGCTACACAGGAACTGAATTACAGAACAGAACAGGGTCTCAAATTTAGAAAACCAACTTATGCTTGCTTAAGGGGAAAGGTGAGTTGGGTTGCTGCATAAAACCAGAGATTGAAATGAGCACAGATAAAGTTCCTTAAGTCAAATATGGAATAGACAAGAGCTACTCCTTGCTCAACGAAATGGACTCAACACCGCATATTAAACGCCTAAGAATGTACCTGACTTGTAAGTATCTTAAAACCTATGGATTGCTATGTCTCCGAAAGAGAATCAAGCATGTGTACAGGGGCATAAACGCAGCAGTGATAGGATTGGAGAGGTTCGGTGAGCAAATGAAGACCCTTTGAAGTCATATTGCATGGTACCCATTCCACGGGTTTCAACTACCCAGGTTTAAGGTATTCTTCCTTCAGTAAAACATGCATGTGGAACCCAAGAATGATCAACCATGTGAACGGGAGACGTGTTCAAATATGTCTCAGTTTTCCTCCCCTGGTACTCGGGTGCAACATTCCAGACACTTTACTAACACTCTCCCCACTTGGAGAGTCAGCGCCTTTAACCTCCTGTTTGGCCCAGTTTGCAATTTCTGCGGAAGATGAACAGGAATAGCGAGAACCAATGAGAGACTAGCTGGAGGTGTCTGGACGGGCAAATTTAACTCATTTCCCACCAGGAAGAGGAAATAACCAAAGGCTCAGCGTGCCGTGCCGGAACCAGATTAGGGCCTGAAGCCATCCTGCAGTGTTGCGGCCAGGTCACAAGAAAGCAAGTTGAAGAAAGGAGCTCAGGGGCACTGTAATTCACAAACCTGCAGAGTTATAAATGACAGCTATCGTCCAAAAATAGACTGAAGTAAGGCTGCCAAGAGGACTTGAAAGCGGGGCAGAATTGCAGGAAACCGATTTCAGGAGGTAGACTGGAATTGCATTGAAAGCATAGGAAAAGAGGCAGAACGTCCACAATGATGCACTTGGCCAAAAAGGGCGTATGCGTTTTTTCCTGAATATATTCAGGAAAAAACGCATACGCCCTTTTTGGCCAACCAAGCAAGCTTGCAAAGGAAATCTGCACTACAATGAAGTCTCACTTCCCCCCGGTCAAAAGGGCCATCTGAAAAAAGTGTAAAATCCAGAAAGGCAGGACAGGCCATGGAGAACTGGGAGCCTTGTTATGCTGATGGGCGGGATGTAAATTGCCAACAGACACTCGGGAGAAGTGTATGGTGTTTCCTGAAACATCTAAAAAACAAAGCAACAGAGCCTAGGGCACTTCCACCTATGGTCCTATAGCTTAGGGAAATTAAAATCAAAAAGACACAGCCACCCCAAAGTTTGGAACGGCTCTGTTTACAAGAACCTCGTTTACAGTACAAGTTCAACATCACAGAAAGTGAAAAATGGATAAAGAAGTTGTGGTATTCACTTACAAAGCAATATCACTCAGCAATGAAATCTATGTCATCAGGCCCTTAGCAGCACAATGAGTGGATTCAGGTATGATGATTCTAACTGAAATAAGTCACACAGAAAAAGAAACATCATAAGATATCAGTAATACACGGACTGGAAACTTGGCTACACAGGAACTGAATTACAGAACAGAACAGGGTCTCAAATTTACAAAACCAACTTATTCTTGCTTAAGGGTAAAGGTGAGTTGGGGTGCTGCATAAAACCAGAGATTGAAATGAGCACAGATAAAGTTCCTTAAGCCAAATATGGAATAGACAAGAGCTACTCCTTGCTCAACGAAATGGACTCAACACCGCATATTAAACGCCTAAGAATGTACCTGACTTGTAAGTATCTTAAAATCTATGGATTGCTATGTCTCCGAAAGAGAATCAAGCATGTGTACAGGGGCATAAACGCAGCAGTGATAGGATTGGAGAGGTTCGGTGAGCAAATGAAGACCCTTTGAAGTCATATTGCATGGTACCCATTCCACGGGTTTCAACTACCCAGGTTTAAGGTATTCTTCCTTCAGCTAAAACATGCATGTGGAACCTAGAGTATGATCAACCATGTGATCGGGAGACGTGTTCAAATATGTCTCAGTTTTCCTCCCCTGGTACTCGGGTACAACATTCCAGACGCTTTACTAACACTCTCCCCACTTGGAGAGTAGGCGCCTTTAACCTCCTGTTTGGCCCAGTTTGCAATTTCTGCGGAAGATGAACAGGAATAGCGAGAAACAATGAGAGGCTAGCTGGAGGTGTCTGGACGGGCAAATTTAACTCTCATTTCCCACCAGGAAGAGGAATTAACCAAAGGCTCAGCATGCCGGGCCGGAACCAGATTAGGGCCTGAAGCCATCCTGCAGTGTTGCGGCCAGGTCACAAGAAAGCGAGTTGAAGAAAGGAGCTCAGGGTCACTGTAATTCACAAACCTGCAGAGTTATAAATGACAGCTATCGTCCAAAAATAGGCTGAAGTAAGGCTGCCAAGAGGACTTGAAAGCGGGGCAGAATTGCAGGAAACCGATTTCAGGAGGTAGACTGGAATTGCATTGAAAGCATAGGAAAAGAGGCAGAACGTCCACAATGATGCACTTGGCCAAAAAGGGCGTATGCGTTTTTTCCTGAATATATTCAGGAAAAAACGCATACGCCCTTTTTGGCCAACCAAGCAAGCTTGCAAAGGAAATCTGCACTACAATGAAGTCTCACTTCCCCCCGGTCAAAAGGGCCATCTGAAAAAAGTGTAAAATCCAGAAAGGCAGGACAGGCCATGGAGAACTGGGAGCCTTGTTATGCTGATGGGCGGGATGTAAATTGCCAACAGACACTCGGGAGAAGTGTATGGTGTTTCCTGAAACATCTAAAAAACAAAGCAACAGAGCCTAGGGCACTGCCACTTATGGTCCTATAGCTTAGGGAAATTAAAATCAAAAAGACACAGCCACCCCAAAGTTTGGAACGGCTCTGTTTACAAGAACCTCGTTTACAGTACAAGTTCAACATCGCAGAAAGTGAAAAATGGATAAAGAAGTTGTGGTATTCACTTACAAAGCAATATCACTCAGCAATGAAATCTATGTCATCAGGCCCTTAGCAGCACAAGGAGTGGATTCAGGTATGATGATTCTAACTGAAATAAGTCACACAGAAAAAGAAACATCATAAGATATCAGTAATACACGGAATGTAAACTTGGCTACACAGGAACTGAATTACAGAACAGAACAGGGTCTCAAATTTACAAAACCAACTTATGCTTGCTTAAGGGTAAAGGTGAGTTGGGGTGCTGCATAAAACCAGAGATTGAAATGAACACAGATAAAGTTCCTTAAGTCTAATATGGAATAGACAAGAGCTACTACTTGCTCAACGAAATGGACTCAACACCGCATATTAAACGCCTAAGAATGTACCTGACTAGTAAGTATCGTAAAACCTATGGATTGCTATGTCTCCAAAAGAGAATCAAGCATGTGTACAGGGGCATAAACGCAGCAGCGATAGGATTGGAGAGGTTCGGTGAGCAAATGAAGACCCTTTGAATTCATATTGCATGGTACCCATTACACGGGTCTCAACTCTCCAGGTTTAAGGTATTCTTCGTTCATCTAAAACATGCATGTGGAACCCAAGTATGATCAACCATGTGAACGGGAGACGTGTTCAAATATGTCTCAGTTTTCCTCCCCTGGTACTCGGGTGCAACATTCCAGACGCTTTACTAACACTCTCCCCACTTGGAGAGTCAGTGCTATAACCTCCTGTTTGGCCCAGTTTGCAATTTCTGCGGAAGATGAACAGGAATAGCGAGAACCATTGAGAGGCTAGCTGGAGGTGTCTGGACGGGCAAATTTAACTCTCATTTCCCACCAGGAAGAGGAAATAACCAAAGGCTCAGCGTGCCGTACCGGAACCAGATTAGGGCCTGAAGCCATCCTGCGGTGTTGCGGCCAGCTCAAAAGAAAGCGAGTTGAAGAAAGGAGCTCAGGGGCACTGTAATTCACAAACCTGCAGAGTTATAAATGACAGCTATCGTCCAAAAATATACTGAAGTAAGGCTGCCAAGAGGACATGAAAGCGGGGAAGAATTGCAGGAAACCGATTTCAGGAGGTAGACTGGAATTGCATTGAAAGCATAGGAAAAGAGGCAGAACGTCCACAATGATGCACTTGGCCAAAAAGGGCGTATGCGTTTTTTCCTGAATATATTCAGGAAAAAACGCATACGCCCTTTTTGGCCAACCAAGCAAGCTTGCAAAGGAAATCTGCACTACAATGAAGTCTCACTTCCCCCCGGTCAAAAGGGCCATCTGAAAAAAATGTAAAATCCAGAAAGGCAGGACAGGCCATGGAGAACTGGGAGCCTTGTTATGCTGATGGGCGGGATGTAAATTGCCAACAACCACTCGGGAGAAGTGTATGGTGTTTCCTAAAACATCTAAAAAACAAAGCAACAGAACATAGGGCACTTCCACTTATGGTCCTATAGCTTAGGGAAATTAAAATCAAAAAGACACAGCCACCCCAGAGTTTGGAACGGCTCTGTTTACAAGAACCTCGTTTACAGTACAAGTTCAACATCGCAGAAAGTGAAAAATGGATAAAGAAGTTGTGGTATTTACTTACAAAGCAATATCACTCAGCAATGAAATCTGTGTCATCAGACCCTTAGCAGCACAATGAGTGGATTCAGGTATGATGATTCTAACTGAAATAAGTCACACAGAAAAAGAAACATCATAAGATATCAGTAATACACGGAATGTAAACTTGGCTACACAGGAACTGAATTACAGAACAGAACAGGGTCTCAAATTTAGAAAACCAACTTATGCTTGCTTAAGGGTAAAGGTGAGTTGGGGTGCTGCATAAAACCAGAGATTGAAATGAGCACAGATAAAGTTCCTTAAGTCAAATATGGAATAGACAAGAGCTACTCCTTGCTCAACGAAATGGACTCAACACCGCATATTAAACGCCTAAGAATGTACCTCACTAGTAAGTATCTTAAAACCTATGGATTGCTATGTCTCCGAAAGAGAATCAAGCATGTGTACAGGGGCATAAACGCAGCAGTGATAGGATTGGAGAGGTTCGGTGAGCAAATGAAGACCGTTTGAAGTCATATTGCATGGTACCCATTCCACGGGTTTCAACTACCCAGGTTTAAGGTATTCTTCCTTCAGCTAAAACATGAATGTGGAACCTAGAGTATGATCAACCATGTGATCGGGAGACGTGTTCAAATATGTCTCAGTTTTCCTCCCCTGGTACTCGGGTGCAACATTCCAGACGCTTTACTAACACTCTCCCCACTTGGAGAGTCAGTGCTTTAACCTCCTGTTTGGCCCAGTTTGCAATTTCTGCGGAAGATGAACAGGAATAGCGAGAACCAATGAGAGGCTAGCTGGAGGTGTCTGGACGGGCAAATTTAACTCTCATTTCCCACCAGGAAGAGGAAATAACCAAAGGCTCAGCGTGCCGTGCCGGAACCAGATTACGGCCTGAAGCCATCCTGCGGTGTTGCGGCCAGCTCAAAAGAAAGCGAGTTGAAGAAAGGAGCTCAGGGGCACTGTAATTCACAAACCTGCAGAGTTATAAATGACAGCTATCGTCCAAAAATATACTGAAGTAAGGCTGCCAAGAGGACTTGAAAGCGGGGCAGAATTGCAGGAAACCGATTTCAGGAGGTAGACTGGAATTGCATTGAAAGCATAGGAAAAGAGGCAGAACGTCCACAATGATGCACTTGGCCAAAAAGGGAGTATGCGTTTTTTCCTGAATATATTCAGGAAAAAACGCACACGCCCTTTTTGGCCAACCAAGCAAGCTTGCAAAGGAAATCTGCACTACAATGAAGTCTCACTTCCCCCCGGTCAAAAGGGCCCTCTGAAAAAAATGTAAAATCCAGAAAGGCAGGACAGGCCATGGAGAACTGGGAGCCTTGTTATGCTGATGGGCGGGATGTAAATTGCCAACAACCACTGGGGAGAAGTGTATGGTGTTTCCTAAAACATCTAAAAAACAAAGCAACAGAACCTAGGGCACTTCCACTTATGGTCCTATAGCTTAGGGAAATTAAAATCAAAAAGACACAGCCACCCCAAAGTTTGGAACGGCTCTGTTTACAAGAACCTCGTTTACAGTACAAGTTCAAAATCGCAGAAAGTTAAAAATGGATAAAGAAGTTGTGGTATTTACTTACAAAGCAATATCACTCAGCAATGAAATCTGTGTCATCAGGCCCTTAGCAGCACAATGAGTGGATTCAGGTATGATGATTCTAACTGAAGTAAGTCACACAGAAAAAGAAACATCATAAGATATCAGTAATACACGGAATGTAAACTTGGCTACACAGGAACTGAATTACAGAACAGAACAGGGTCTCAAATTTAGAAAACCAAATTATGCTTGCTTAAGGGTAAAGGTGAGTTGGGGTGCTGCATAAAACCAGAGATTGAAATGAGCACTGATAAAGTTCCTTAAGCCAAATATGGAATAGACAAGAGCTACTCCTTGCTCAACGAAATGGACTCAACACCGCATATTAAACGCCTAAGAATGTACCTGACTAGTAAGTATCTTAAAACCTATGGATTGCTATGTCTCCGAAAGAGAATCAAGCATGTGTACAGGGGCATAAACGCAGCAGTGATAGGATTGGAGAGGTTCGGTGAGCAAATGAAGACCCTTTGAAGTCATATTGCATGGTACCCATTCCACGGGTTTCAACTACCCAAGTTTAAGGTATTCTTCCTTCAGCTAAAACATGCATGTGGAACCTAGAGTATGATCAACAATGTGATCGGGAGACGTGTTCAAATATGTCTCAGTTTTCCTCCCCTGGTACTCGGGTGCAACATTCCAGACGCTTTACTAACACTCTCCCCACTTGGAGAGTCAGTCCCTTTAACCTCCTGTTTGGCCCAGTTTGCAATTTCTGCGGAAGATGAACAGGAATAGCGAGAACCAATGAGAGACTAGCTGGAGGTGTCTGGACGGGCAAATTTAACTCTCATTTCCCACCAGGAAGAGGAAATAACCAAAGGCTCAGCGTGCCGTACCGGAACCAGATTAGGGCCTGAAGCCATCCTGCGGTGTTGCGGCCAGCTCAAAAGAAAGCGAGTTGAAGAAAGGAGCTCAGGGGCACTGTAATTCACAAACCGGCAGAGTTATAAATGACAGCTATCGTCCAAAAATATACTGAAGTAAGGCTGCCAAGAGGACTTGAAAGCGGGGCAGAATTGCAGGAAACTGATTTCAGGAGGTAGACTGGAATTGCATTGAAAGCATAGGAAAAGAGGCAGAACGTCCACAATGATGCACTTGGCCAAAAAGGGCGTATGCGTTTTTTCCTGAATATATTCAGGAAAAAACGCATACGCCCTTTTTGGCCAACCAAGCAAGCTTGCAAAGGAAATCTGCACTACAATGAAGTCTCACTTCCCCCCGGTCAAAAGGGCCATCTGAAAAAAGTGTAAAATCCAGAAAGGCAGGACAGGCCATGGAGAACTGGGAGCCTTGTTATGCTGATGGGCGGGATGTAAATTGCCAACAACCACTGGGGAGAAGTGTATGGTGTTTCCTGAAACATCTAAAAAACAAAGCAACAGAACCTAGGGCACTTCCACTTATGGTCCTATAGCTTAGGGAAATTAAAATCAAAAAGACACAGCCACCCCAAAGTTTGGAACGGCTCTGTTTACAAGAACCTCGTTTACAGTACAAGTTCAACATCGCAGAAAGTGAAAAATGGATAAAGAAGTTGTGGTATTTACTTACAAAGCAATATCACTCAGCAATGAAATCTGTGTCATCAGGCCCTTAGCAGCACAATGAGTGGATTCAGGTATGATGATTCTAACTGAAGTAAGTCACACAGAAAAAGAAACATCATAAGATATCAGTAATACACGGAATGGAAACTTGGCTACACAGGAACTGAATTACAGAACAGAACAGGGTCTCAAATTTAGAAAACCAACTTATGCTTGCTTAAGGGTAAAGGTGAGTTGGGGTGCTGCATAAAACCAGAGATTGAAATGAGCACAGATAAAGTTCCTTAAGCCAAATATGGAATAGACAAGAGCTACTCCTTGCTCAACGAAATGGACTCAACACCGCATATTAAACGCTTAAGAATGTACCTGACTAGTAAGTATCTTAAAACCTATGGATTGCTATGTCTCCGAAAGAGAATCAAGCATGTGTACAGGGGCATAAACGCAGCAGTGATAGGATTGGAGAGGTTCGGTGAGCAAATGAAGACCCTTTGAAGTCATATTGCATGGTACCCATTCCACGGGTTTCAACTACCCAGGTTTAAGGTATTCTTCCTTCAGCTAAAACATGCATGTGGAACCTAGAGTATGATCAACCATGTGAACGGGAGACGTGTTCAAATATGTCTCAGTTTTCCTCCCCTGGTACTCGGGTGCAACATTCCAGACGCTTTACTAACACTCTCCCCACTTGGAGAGTCAGTCCCTTTAACCTCCTGTTTGGCCCAGTTTGCAATTTCTGCGGAAGATGAACAGGAATAGCGAGAACCAATGAGAGGTTAGCTGGAGGTGTCTGGACGGGCAAATTTAACTCTCATTTCCCACCAGGAAGAGGAATTAAGAAAAGGCTCAGCATGCCGGGCCGGAACCAGATTAGGGCCTGAAGCCATCCTGCGGTGTTGCGGCCAGGTCACAAGAAAGCGAGTTGAAGAAAGGAGCTCAGGGGCACTGTAATTCACAAACCTGCAGAGTTATAAATGACAGCTATCGTCCAAAAATAGACTGAAGTAAGGCTGCCAAGAGGACTTGAAAGCGGGGCAGAATTGCAGGAAACCGATTTCAGGAGGTAGACTGGAATTGCATTGAAAGCATAGGAAAAGAGGCAGAACGTCCACAATGATGCACTTGGCCAAAAAGGGCGTATGCGTTTTTTCCTGAATATATTCAGGAAAAAACGCATACGCCCTTTTTGGCCAACCAAGCAAACTTGCAAAGGAAATCTGCACTACAATGAAGTCTCACTTCTCCCCGGTCAAAAGGGCCATCTGAAAAATGTGTAAAATCCAGAAACGCAGGACAGGCCATGGAGAACTGGGAGCCTTGTTATGCTGATGGGCGGGATGTAAATTGCCAACAGACACTCAGGAGAAGTGTATGGTGTTTCCTGAAATATCTATAAAACAAAGGAACAGAGCCTAGGGCACTTCCACTTATGGTCCTATAGCTTAGGGAAATTAAAATCAAAAAGACACAGCCACCCCAAAGTTTGGGACGCCTCTGTTTACAAGAACCTCGTTTTCCGTACAAGTTCAATATCACAGAAAGTGAAAAATGGATAAAGAACTTGTGGTACTTACGTACAATGCAGTATCACTCAGCAATTAAATCTATGTCATCAGGCCCGTAGCAGCATAATGAGTGGATTCAGGTACGATGATTCTAACTGAAATAAGTCACACAGAAAAAGAAACATCATAAGATATCACTAATACACGGAATGTAAACTTGGCTACACAGGAACTGCATTCCAAAACAGAACAGGGTCTCAAATTTAGAATACCAACTTATGGTTGCTTAAGGGGAAAGGTGAGTTGGGGTGCTGCATAAAACCAGAGATTGAAATGAGCACAGATAAAGTTCCTTAAGCCAAATATGGAATAGACAAGAGATACTCCTTGCTCAACGAAATGGACTCAAAACCCCATATTAAACGAATAAGAATGTACCTGACTAGTAAGTATCTTAAAACCTATGGATTGCTATGTCTCCAAAAGAGAATCAAGCGTGTGTACAGGGGCATAAACGCAGCAGTGATAGGATTGGAGAGGTTCGGTGAGCAAATGAAGACCCTTTGAATTCATATTGCATGGTACCCATTACACGGGTCTCAACTCTCCAGGTTTAAGGTATTCTTCCTTCAGCTAAAACATGCATGTGGAACCTAGAGTATGATCAACCATGTGAACGGGAGACGTGTTCAAATATGTCACAGTTTTCCTCCCCTGGTACTCGGGTGCAACATTCCAGATGCTTTACTAACACTCTCCCGACTTGGAGAGTCAGTCCCTTTAACCTCCTTTTTGGCCCAGTTTGCAATTTCTGCGGAAGATGAACAGGAATAGCGAGAACCAATGAGAGACTAGCTGGAGGTGTCTGGACGGGCAAATTTAACTCTCATTTCCCACCAGTAAGAAGAATTAACCAAAGGCTCAGCATGCCGGGCCAGAACCAGATTAGGGCCTGAAGCCATCCTGCGGTGTTGCGGCCAGGTCACAAGAAAGCGAGTTGAAGAAAGGAGCTCAGGGGCACTGTAATTCACAAACCTGCAGAGTTATAAATGACAGCTATCGTCCAAAAATAGACTGAAGTAAGGCTGCCAAGAGGACTTGAAAGCGGGGCAGAATTGCAGGAAACCGATTTCAGGAGGTAGACTGGAATTGCATTAAAAGCATAGGAAAAGAGGCAGAACGTCCACAATGATGCACTTGGCCAAAAAGGGCGTATGCGTTTTTCCTGAATATATTCAGGAAAAAACGCATACGCCCTTTTTGGCCAACCAAGCAAGCTTGCAAAGGAAATCTGCACTACAATGAAGTCTCACTTCCCCCCGGTCAAAAGGGCCATCTGAAAAAAGTGTAAAATCCAGAAAGGCAGGACAGGCCATGGAGAACTGGGAGCCTTGTTATGCTGATGGGCGGGATGTAAATTGCCAACAACCACTCGGGAGAAGTGTATGGTGTTTCCTGAAACATCTAAAAAACAAAGCAACAGAACCTAGGGCACTTCCACTTATGGTCCTATAGCTTAGGGAAATTAAAATCAAAAAGACACAGCCACCCCAAAGTTTGGAACGGCTCTGTTTACAAGAACCTCGTTTACAGTACAAGTTCAAAATCGCAGAAAGTGAAAAATGGATAAAGAAGTTGTGGTATTTACTTACAAAGCAATATCACTCAGCAATGAAATCTGTGTCATCAGGCCCTTAGCAGCACAATGAGTGGATTCAGGTATGATGATTCTAACTGAAGTAAGTCACACAGAAAAAGAAACATCATAAGATATCAGTAATACACGGAATGTAAACTTGGCTACACAGGAACTGAATTACAGAACAGAACAGGGTCTCAAATTTAGAAAACCAACTTATGCTTGCTTAAGGGTAAAGGTGAGTTGGGGTGCTGCATAAAACCAGAGATTGAAATGAGCACAGATAAAGTTCCTTAGGTCAAATATGGAATAGACAAGAGCTACTCCTTGCTCAACGAAATGGACTCAACATCGCATATTAAACGCCTAAGAATGTACCTGACTAGTAATTATCTTAAAACCTATAGATTGCTATGTCTCCGAAAGAGAATCAAGCATGTGTACAGGGGCATAAACGCAGCAGTGATAGGATTGGAGAGGTTCGGTGAGCAAATGAAGACCCTTTGAAGTCATATTGCATGGTACCCATTACACGGGTCTTAACTCTCCAGGTTTAAGGTATTCTTCCTTCAGCTAAAACATGCATGTGGAACCCAAGTATGATCAACCATGTGAACGGGAGACGTGTTCATATATGTCTCAATTTTCCTCCCCTGGTACTCGGGTGCAACATTCCAGACGCTTTACTAACACTCTCCCCACTTGGAGAGTCAGTCCCTTTAACCTCCTGTTTGGCCCAGTTTGCAATTTCTGCGGAAGATGAACAGGAATAGTGAGAACCAATGAGAGACTAGCTGGAGGTGTCTGGTCGGGCAAATTTAACTCTCATTTCCCACCAGGAAGAGGAAATAACCAAAGGCTCAGCGTGCCGTGACGGAACCAGATTAGGGCCTGAAGCCATCCTGCGGTGTTGCGGCCAGGTCACAAGAAAGCGAGTTGAAGAAAGGAGCTCAGGGGCACTGTAATTCACAAACCTGCAGAGTTATAAATGACAGCTATCGTCCAAAAATAGACTGAAGTAAGGCTGCCAAGAGGACTTGAAAGCGGGTCAGAATTGCAGGAAACCGATTTCAGGAGGTAGACTGGAATTGCATTGAAAGCATAGGAAAAGAGGCAGAACGTCCACAATGATGCACTTGGCCAAAAAGGGTGTATACGTTTTTTCCTGAATATATTCAGGAAAAAACGCATACGCACTTTTTGGCCAACCAAGCAAGCTTGCAAAGGAAATCTGCACTACAATGAAGTCTCACTTCCCCCTGGTCAAAAGGGCCATCTGAAAAAAGTGTAAAATCCAGAAAGGCAGGACAGGCCATGGAGAACTGGGAGCCTTGTTATGCTGATGGGCGGGATGTAAATTGCCAACAACCACTGGGGAGAAGTGTATGGTGTTTCCTGAAACATCTAAAAAACAAAGCAACAGAGCCTAGGGCACTTCCACTTATGGTCCTATAGCTTAGGGAAATTAAAATCAAAAAGACACAGCCACCCCAAAGTTTGGAATGGCTCTGTTTACAAGAACCTCGTTTACAGTACAAGTTCAACATCGCAGAAAGTGAAAAATGGATAAAGAAGTTGTGGTATTCACTTACAAAGCAATATCACTCAGCAATGAAATCTATGTCATCAGGCCCTTAGCAGCACAATGAGTGGATTCAGGTATGATGATTCTAACTGAAATAAGTCACACAGAAAAAGAAACATCATAAGATATCAGTAATACACGGAATGTAAACTTGGCTACACAGGAACTGAATTACAGAACAGAACAGGGTCTCAAATTTAGAAAACCAACTTATGCTTGCTTAAGGGTAAAGGTGAGTTGGGGTGCTGCATAAAACCAGAGATTGAAATGAGCACAGATAAAGTTCCTTAAGCCAAATATGGAATAGACAAGAGCTACTCCTTGCTCAACGAAATGGACTCAACACCGCATATTAAACGCCTAAGAATGTACCTGACTTGTAAGTATCTTAAAACCTATGGATTGCTATGTCTCTGAAAGAGAATCAAGCATGTGTACAGGGGCATAAACGCAGCAGTGATAGGATTGGAGAGGTTCGGTGAGCAAATGAAGACCCTTTGAAGTCATATTGCATGGTACCCATTCCACGGGTTTCAACTACCCAGGTTTAAGGTATTCTTCCTTCAGCTAAAACATGCATGTGGAACCTAGAGTATGATCAACCATGTGATCGGGAGACGTGTTCAAATATGTCTCAGTTTTCCTCCCCTGGTACTCGGGTACAACATTCCAGACGCTTTACTAACACTCTCCCCACTTGGAGAGTCAGTCCCTTTAACCTCCTTTTTGGCCCAGTTTGCAATTTCTGCGGAAAATGAACAGGAATAGCGAGAACCAATGAGAGGCTAGCTGGAGGTGTCTGGACGGGCAAATTTAACTCTCATTTCCCACCAGGAAGAGGAATTAACCAAAGGCTCAGCATGCCGGGCCGGAACCAGATTAGGGCCTGAAGCCATCCTGTGGTGTTGCGGCCAGGTCACAAGAAAGCGAGTTGAAGAAAGGAGCTCAGGGTCACTGTAATTCACAAACCTGCAGAGTTATAAATGACAGCTATCGTCCAAAAATAGACTGAAGTAAGGCTGCCAAGAGGACTTGAAAGCGGGGCAGAATTGCAGGAAACCGATTTCAGGAGGTAGACTGGAATTGCATTGAAAGCATAGGAAAAGAGGCAGAACGTCCACAATGATGCACTTGGCCAAAAAGCGTGTATGCGTTTTTTCCTGAATATATTTAGGAAAAAACGCATACGCACTTTTTGGCCAACCAAGCAAGCTTGCAAAGGAAATCTGCACTACAATGAAGTCTCACTTCCCACCGGTCAAAAGGGCCATCTGAAAAAAGTGTAAAATCCAGAAAGGCAGGACAGGCCATGGAGAACTGGGAGCCTTGTTATGCTGATGGGCGGGATGTAAATTGCCAACAACCACTCGGGAGAAGTGTATGGTGTTTCCTGAAACATCTAAAAAACAAAGCAACAGAGCCTAGGGCACTTCCACTTATGGTCCTATAGCTTAGGGAAATTAAAATCAAAAAGACACAGCCACCCCAAAGTTTGGAACGGCTCTGTTTACAAGAACCTCGTTTACAGTACAAGTTCAACATCGCAGAAAGTGAAAAATGGATAAAGAAGTTGTGGTATTCACTTACAAAGCAATATCACTCAGCAATGAAATCTATGTCATCAGGCCCTTAGCAGCACAATGAGTGGACTCAGGTATGATGATTCTAACTGAAATAAGTCACACAAAAAAGGAAACATCATAAGATATCAGTAATACACGGAATGGAAACTTGGCTACACAGGAACTGAATTACAGAACAGAACAGGGTCTCAAATTTAGAAAAACAACTTATGCTTGCTTAAGGGTAAAGGTGAGTTGGGGTGCTGCATAAAACCAGAGATTGAAATGAGCAGAGATAAAGTTCCTTCAGCCAAATATGGAATAGACAAGAGCTACTCCTTGCTCAACGAAATGGACTCAACACCGCATATTAAACGCCTAAGAATGTACCTGACTTGTAAGTATCTGAAAACCTATGGATTGCTATGTCTCCAAAAGAGAATCAAGCATGTGTAGAGGGGCATAAACGCAGCAGTGATAGGATTGGAGAGGTTCGGTGAGCAAATGAAGACCCTTTGAAGTCATATTGCATGGTACCCATTCCACGGGTTTCAACTACCCAGGTTTTAGGTATTCTTCCTTCAGCTAAAACATGCATGTGGAACCCAGAGTATGATCAACCATGTGATCGGGAGACGTGTTCAAATATGTCTCAGTTTTCCTCCCCTGGTACTTGGGTGCAACATTCCAGACGCTTTACTAACACTCTCCCCACTTGGAGAGTCAGTCCCTTTAACCTCCTGTTTGGCCCAGTTTGCAATTTCTGCGGAAGATGAACAGGAATAGCGAGAACCAATGAGAGGCTAGCTGGAAGTGTCTGGACGGGCAAATTTAACTCTCATTTCCCACCAGGAAGAGGAATTAACCAAAGGCTCAGCGTGCCGTGCCGGAACCAGATTAGGGCCTGAAGCCATCCTGCGGTGTTGCGGCCAGGTCACAAGAAAGCGAGTTGAAGAAAGGAGCTCAGGGGCACTGTAATTCACAAACCTGCAGAGTTATAAATGACAGCTATCGTCCAAAAATAGACTGAAGTAAGGCTGCCAAGAGGACTTGAAAGCGGGGCAGAATTGCAGGAAACCGATTTCAGGAGGTAGACTGGAATTGCATTGAAAGCATAGGAAAAGAGGCAGAACGTCCACAATGATGCACTTGGCCAAAAAGGGCGTATGCATTTTTACCTGAATATATTCAGGAAAAAACGCATACGCCCTTTTTGGCCAACCAAGCAAGCTTGCAAAGGAAATCTGCACTACAATGAAGTCTCACTTCCCCCCGGTCAAAAGGACCATCTGAGAAAAGTGTAAAATCCAGAAAGGCAACAGGCAATTGAGAACTGGGAGCCTTGTTATGCTGATGGGCAGGATGTAAATTGCCAACAGACACTCGGGAGAAGTGTATGGTGTTTCCTGAAACATCTAAAAAACAAAGCAACAGAGCCTAGGGCACTTCCACTTATGTTCCTATAGCTTAGGGAAATTAAAATCAAAAAGACACAGCCACACCAAAGTTTGGGACGCCTCTGTTTACAAGAACCTCGTTTACAGTACAAGTTCAACATCGCAGATAGTGAAAAATGGATAAAGAAGTTGTGGTATTTACTTACAAAGCAATATCACTCAGCAATGAAATCTGTGTCATCAGGCCCTTAGCAGCACAATGAGTGGATTCAGGTATGATGATTCTAACTGAAATAAGTCACACAGAAAAAGAAACATCATAAGATATCAGTAATACACGGAATGTAAACTTGGCTACACAGGAACTGAATTACAGAACAGAACAGGGTCTCAAATTTAGAAAACCAACTTATTCTTGCTTAAGGGTAAAGGTGAGTTGGGGTGCTGCATAAAACCAGAGATTGAAATGAGCACAGATAAAGTTCCTTAAGTCAAATATGGAATAGACAAGAGCTACTCCTTGCTCAACGAAATGGATTCAACACCGCATATTAAACGCCTAAGAATGTACCTGACTAGTAAGTATCGTAAAACCTATGGATTGCTATGTCTCCAAAAGAGAATCAAGCATGTGTACAGGGGCATAAACGCAGCAGTGATAGGATTGGAGAGGTTCGGTGAGCAAATGAAGACCCTTTGAAGTCATATTGCATGGTACCCATTCCACGGGTCTCAACTCTCCAGGTTTAAGGTATTCTTCCTTCAGCTAAAACATGCATGTGGAACCCAAGTATGATCAACCATGTGAACGGGAGACGTGTTCAAATATGTCTCAGATTTCCTCCCCTGGTACTTGGGTGCAACATTCCAGACGCTTTACTAACACTCTCCCCACTTGGAGAGTCAGTGCTTTAACCTCCTGTTTGGCCCAGTTTGCAATTTCTGCAGAAGATGAACAGGAATAGCGAGAACCAATGAGAGGCTAGCTGGAGGTGTCTGGACGGGCAAATTTAACTCTCATTTCCCACCAGGAAGAGGAATTAACCATAGGCTCAGCGTGCCGTGCCGGAACCAGATTAGGGCCTGAAGCCATCCTGCGGTGTTGCGGCCAGCTCAAAAGAAAGCGAGTTGAAGAAAGGAGCTCAGGGGCACTGTAATTCACAAACCTGCAGAGTTATAAATGACAGCTATCGTCCAAAAATAGACTGAAGTAAGGCTGCCAAGAGGACTTGAAAGCGGGGCAGAATTGCAGGAAACCGATTTCAGGAGGTAGACTGGAATTGCATTGAAAGCATAGGAAAAGAGGCAGAACGTCCACAATGATGCACTTGGCCAAAAAGGGCGTATGCGTTTTTTCCTGAATATATTCAGGAAAAAACGCATACGCCCTTTTTGGCCAACCAAGCAAGCTTGCAAAGGAAATCTGCACTACAATGAAGTCTCACTTCCCCCCGGTCAAAAGGGCCATCTGAAAGAAGTGTAAAATCCAGAAAGGCAGGACAGGCCATGGAGAACTGGGAGCCTTGTTATGCTGATGGGCGGGATGTAAATTGCCAACAACCACTCGGGAGAAGTGTATGGTGTTTCCTGAAACATCTAAAAAACAAAGCAACAGAACCTAGGGCACTTCCACTTATGGTCCTATAGCTTAGGGAAATTAAAATCAAAAAGACACAGCCACCCCAAAGTTTGGAACGGCTCTGTTTACAAGAACCTCGTTTACAGTACAAGTTCAACATCGCAGAAAGTGAAAAATGGATAAAGAAGTTGTGGTATTTACTTACAAAGCAATATCACTCAGCAATGAAATCTGTGTCATCAGGCCCTTAGCATCACAATGAGTGGATTCAGGTATGATGATTCTAACTGAAATAAGTCACACAGAAAAAGAAACATCATAAGATATCAGTAATACACGGAATGTAAACTTGGCTACACAGGAACTGAATTACAGAACAGAACAGGGTCTCAAATTTAGAAAACCAACTTATGCTTGCTTAAGGGGAAAGGTGAGTTGGGGTGCTGCATAAAACCAGAGATTGAAATGAGCACAGATAAAGTTCCTTAAGTCAAATATGGAATAGACAAGAGCTACTCCTTGCTCAATGAAATGGACTCAACACCGCATATTAAACGTCTAAGAATGTACCTGACTAGTAAGTATCGTAAAACCTATGGATTGCTATGACTCCAAAAGAGAATCAAGCATGTGTACAGGGGCATAAACGCAGCAGTGATAGGATTGGAGAGGTTCGGTGAGCAAATGAAGACCCTTTGAAGTCATATTGCATGGTACCCATTACACGGGTCTCAACTCTCCAGGTTTAAGGTATTCTTCCTTCAGCTAAAACATGCATGTGGAACCCAAGTATGATCAACCATGTGATCGGGAGACGTGTTCAAATATGTCTCAGTTTTCCTCCCCTGGTACTCGGATGCAACATTCCAGACGCTTTACTAACACTCTCCCCACTTGAGGAGTCAGCGCCTTTAACCTCCTGTTTGGCCCAGTTTGCAATTTCTGCGGAAGATGAACAGGAATAGCGAGAACCAATGAGAGGCTAGCTGGAGGTGTCTGGACGGGCAAATTTAACTCTCATTTCCCACCAGGAAGAGGAAATAACCAAAGGCTCAGCGTGCCGTACCGGAACCAGATTAGGGCCTGAAGCCATCCTGCGGTGTTGCGGCCAGCTCAAAAGAAAGCGAGTTGAAGAAAGGAGCTCAGGGGCACTGTAATTCACAAACCTGCAGAGTTATAAATGACAGCTATCGTCCAAAAATAGACTGAAGTAAGGCTGCCAAGAGGACTTGAAAGCGGGGCAGTATTGCAGGAAACCGATTTCAGGAGGTAGACTGGAATTGCATTGAAAGCATAGGAAAAGAGGCAGAACGTCCACAATGATGCACTTGGCCAAAAAGGGCGTATGCGTTTTTTCCTGAATATATTCAGGAAAAAACGCATACGCCCTTTTTGGCCAACCAAGCAAGCTTGCAAAGGAAATCTGCACTACAATGAAGTCTCACTTCCCCACGGTCAAAAGGGCCATCTGAAAAAAGTGTAAAATCCAGAAAGGCAGGACAGGCCATGGAGAACTGGGAGCCTTGTTATGCAGATGGGCGGGATGTAAATTGCCAACAACCACTCGGGAGAAGTGTATGGTGTTTCCTGAAACATCTAAAAAACAAAGCAACAGAACCTAGGGCACTTCCACTTATGGTCCTATAGCTTAGGGAAATTAAAATCAAAAAGACACAGCCACCCCAAAGTTTGGAACGGCTCTGTTTACAAGAACCTCGTTACAGTACAAGTTCAACATCGCAGAAAGTGAAAAATGGATAAAGAAGTTGTGGTATTTACTTACAAAGCAATATCACTCAGCAATGAAATCTGTGTCATCAGGCCCTTAGCAGCACAATGAGTGGATTCAGGTATGATGATTCTAACTGAAGTAAGTCACACAGAAAAAGAAACATCATAAGATATCACTAATACACGGAATGTAAACTTGGCTACACAGGAACTGAATTACAGAACAGAACAGGGTCTCAAATTTAGAAAACCAACTTATGCTTGCTTAAGGGGAAAGGTGAGTTGGGTTGCTGCATAAAACCAGAGATTGAAATGAGCACAGATAAAGTTCCTTAAGTCAAATATGGAATAGACAAGAGCTACTCCTTGCTCAACGAAATGGACTCAACACCGCATATTAAACGCCTAAGAATGTACCTGACTAGTAAGTATCTTAAAACCTATGGATTGCTATGTCTCCGAAAGAGAATCAAGCATGTGTACAGGGGCATAAACGCAGCAGTGATAGGATTGGAGAGGTTCGGTGAGCAAATGAAGACCCTTTGAAGTCATATTGCATGGTACCCATTCCACGGGTTTCAACTACCCAGGTTTAAGGTATTCTTCCTTCAGCTAAAACATGCATGTGGAACCTAGAGTATGATCAACCATGTGATCGGGAGACGTGTTCAAATATGTCTCAGTTTTCCTCCCCTGGTACTCGGGTACAACATTCCAGACGCTTTACTAACACTCTCCCCACTTGGAGAGTCAGTCCCTTTAACCTCCTGTTTGGCCCAGTTTGCAATTTCTGCGGAAGATGAACAGGAATAGCGAGAACCAATGAGAGGCTAGCTGGAGGTGTCTGGACGGGCAAATTTAACTCTCATTTCCCACCAGGAAGAGGAATTAAGCAAAGGCTCAGCGTGCCGGGCCGGAACCAGATTAGGGCCTGAAGCCATCCTGCAGTGTTGCGGCCAGGTCACAAGAAAGCGAGTTGAAGAAAGGAGCTCAGGGGCACTGTAATTCACAAACCTGCAGAGTTATAAATGACAGCTATCGTCCAAAAATAGACTGAAGTAAGGCTGCCAAGAGGACTTGAAAGCGGGGCAGAATTGCGGGAAACCGATTTCAGGAGGTAGACTGGAATTGCATTGAAAGCATAGGAAAAGAGGCAGAACGTCCACAATGATGCACTTGGCCAAAAAGGGCGTATGCGTTTTTTCCTGAATATATTCAGGAAAAAACGCATACGCCCTTTTTGGCCAACCAAGCAAGCTTGCAAAGGAAATCTGCACTACAATGAAGTCTCACTTCCCCTAGGTCAAAAGGGCCATCTGAAAAAAGTGTAAAATCCAGAAAGGCAGGACAGGCCATGGAGAACTGGGAGCCTTGTTATGCTGATGGGCGGGATGTAAATTGCCAACAACCAATCGGGAGAAGTGTATGGTGTTTCCTGAAACATCTAAAAAACAAAGCAACAGAGCCTAGGGCACTTCCACTTATGGTCCTATAGCTTAGGGAAATTAAAATCAAAAAGACACAGCCACCCCAAAGTTTGGAACGGCTCTGTTTACAAGAACCTCGTTTACAGTACAAGTTCAACATCGCAGAAAGTGAAAAATGGATAAAGAAGTTGTGGTATTCACTTACAAAGCAATATCACTCAGCAATGAAATCTATGTCATCAGGCCCTTAGCAGCACAAGGAGTGGATTCAGATATGATGATTCTAACTGAAATAAGTCACACAGAAAAAGAAACATCATAAGATATCAGTAATACACGGAATGTAAACTTGGCTACACAGGAACTGAATTACAGAACAGAACAGGGTCTCAAATTTACAAAACCAACTTATGCTTGCTTAAGGGTAAAGGTGAGTTGGGGTGCTGCATAAAACCAGAGATTGAAATGAACACAGATAAAGTTCCTTAAGTCTAATATGGAATAGACAAGAGCTACTCCTTGCTCAACGAAATGGACTCAACACCGCATATTAAACGCCTAAGAATGTACCTGACTAGTAAGTATCGTAAAACCTATGGATTGCTATGTCTCCAAAAGAGAATCAAGCATGTGTACAGGGGCATAAACGCAGCAGCGATAGGATTGGAGATGTTCGGTGAGCAAATGAAGACCCTTTGAAGTCATATTGCATGGTACCCATTACACGGGTCTCAACTCTCCAGGTTTAAGGTATTCTTCGTTCAGCTAAAACATGCATGTGGAACCCAAGTATGATCAACCATGTGAACGGGAGACGTGTTCAAATATGTCTCAGTTTTCCTCCCCTGGTACTCGGGTGCAACATTCCAGACGCTTTACTAACACTCTCCCCACTTGGAGAGTCAGTGCTATAACCTCCTGTTTGGCCCAGTTTGCAATTTCTGCGGAAGATGAACAGGAATAGCGAGAACCAATGAGAGGCTAGCTGGAGGTGTCTGGACGGGCAAATTTAACTCTCATTTCCCACCAGGAAGAGGAAATAACCAAAGGCTCAGCGTGCCGTACCGGAACCAGATTAGGGCCTGAAGCCATCCTGCGGTGTTGCGGCCAGCTCAAAAGAAAGCGAGTTGAAGAAAGGAGCTCAGGGGCACTGTAATTCACAAACCTGCAGAGTTATAAATGACAGCTATCGTCCAAAAATAGACTGAAGTAAGGCTGCCAAGAGGACATGAAAGCGGGGAAGAATTGCAGGAAACCGATTTCAGGAGGTAGACTGGAATTGCATTGAAAGCATAGGAAAAGAGGCAGAACGTCCACAATGATGCACTTGGCCAAAAAGGGCGTATGCGTTTTTTCCTGAATATATTCAGGAAAAAACGCATACGCCCTTTTTGGCCAACCAAGCAAGCTTGCAAAGGAAATCTGCACTACAATGAAGTCTCACTTCCCCCCGGTCAAAAGGGCCATCTGAAAAAAATGTAAAATCCAGAAAGGCAGGACAGGCCATGGAGAACTGGGAGCCTTGTTATGCTGATGGGCGGATGTAAATTGCCAACAACCACTCGGGAGAAGTGTATGGTGTTTCCTAAAACATCTAAAAAACAAAGCAACAGAACATAGGGCACTTCCACTTATGGTCCTATAGCTTAGGGAAATTAAAATCAAAAAGACACAGCCACCCCAGAGTTTGGAACGGCTCTGTTTACAAGAACCTCGTTTACAGTACAAGTTCAACATCGCAGAAAGTGAAAAATGGATAAAGAAGTTGTGGTATTTACTTACAAAGCAATATCACTCAGCAATGAAATCTGTGTCATCAGACCCTTAGCAGCACAATGAGTGGATTCAGGTATGATGATTCTAACTGAAATAAGTCACACAGAAAAAGAAACATCATAAGATATCAGTAATACACGGAATGTAAACTTGGCTACACAGGAACTGAATTACAGAACAGAACAGGGTCTCAAATTTAGAAAACCAACTTATGCTTGCTTAAGGGTAAAGGTGAGTTGGGGTGCTGCATAAAACCAGAGATTGAAATGAGCACAGATAAAGTTCCTTAAGTCAAATATGGAATAGACAAGAGCTACTCCTTGCTCAAAGAAATGGACTCAACACCGCATATTAAACGCCTAAGAATGTACCTCACTAGTAAGTATCTTAAAACCTATGGATTGCTATGTCTCCGAAAGAGAATCAAGCATGTGTACAGGGGCATAAACGCAGCAGTGATAGGATTGGAGAGGTTCGGTGAGCAAATGAAGACCGTTTGAAGTCATATTGCATGGTACCCATTCCACGGGTTTCAACTACCCAGGTTTAAGGTATTCTTCCTTCAGCTAAAACATGAATGTGGAACCTAGAGTATGATCAACCATGTGATCGGGAGACGTGTTCAAATATGTCTCAGTTTTCCTCCCCTGGTACTCGGGTACAACATTCCAGACGCTTTACTAACACTCTCCCCACTTGGAGAGTCAGCGCCTTTAACCTCCTGTTTGGCCCAGTTTGCAATTTCTGCGGAAGATGAACAGGAATAGCGAGAACCAATGAGAGGCTAGCTGGAGGTGTCTGGACGGGCAAATTTAACTCTCATTTCCCACCAGGAAGAGGAATTAACCAAACGCTCAGCATGCCGGGCCGGAACCAGATTAGGGCCTGAAGCCATCCTGCGGTGTTGCGGCCAGGTCACAAGAAAGCGAGTTGAAGAAAGGAGCTCAGGGTCACTGTAATTCACAAACCTGCAGAGTTATAAATGACAGCTATCGTCCAAAAATAGACTGAAGTAAGGCTGCCAAGAGGACTTGAAAGCAGGGCAGAATTGCAGGAAACCGATTTCAGGAGGTAGACTGGAATTGCATTGAAAGCATAGGAAAAGAGGCAGAACGTCCACAATGATGCCCTTGGCCAAAAAGGGCGCATGCGATTTTTCCTGAATATATTCAGGAAAAAACGCATACGCCCTTTTTGGCCAACCAAGCAAGCTTGCAAAGGAAATCTGCACTACAATGAAGTCTCACTTCCCCCCGGTCAAAAGGGCCATCTGAAAAAAGTGTAAAATCCAGAAAGGCAGGACAGGCCATGGAGAACTGGGAGCCTTGTTATGCTGATGGGCGGGATGTAAATTGCCAACAGACACTCGGGAGAAGTGTATGGTGTTTCCTGAAACATCTAAAAAACAAAGCAACAGAACCTAGGGCACTTCCACTTATGGTCCTATAGCTTAGGGAAATTAAAATCAAAAAGACACAGCCACCCCAAAGTTTGGAACGCTCTGTTTACAAGAACCTCGTTTACAGTACAAGTTCAAAATCACAGAAAGTTAAAAATGGATAAAGAAGTTGTGGTATTTACTTACAAAGCAATATCACTCAGCAATGAAATCTGTGTCATCAGGCCCTTAGCAGCACAATGAGTGGATTCAGGTATGATGATTCTAACTGAAGTAAGTCACACAGAAAAAGAAACATCATAAGATATCAGTAATACACGGAATGTAAACTTGGCTACACAGGAACTGAATTACAGAACAGAACAGGGTCTCAAATTTAGAAAACCAACTTATGCTTGCTTAAGGGTAAAGGTGAGTTGGGGTGCTGCATAAAACCAGAGATTGAAATGAGCACAGATAAAGTTCCTTAAGCCAAATATGGAGTAGACAAGAGCTACTCCTTGTTCAACGAAATGGACTCAACACCGCATATTAAACGCCTAAGAATGTACCTGACTAGTAAGTATCTTAAAACCTATGGATTGCTATGTCTCCGAAAGAGAATCAAGCATGTGTACAGGGTCATAAACGCAGCAGTGATAGGATTGGAGAGGTTCGGTGAGCAAATGAAGACCCTTTGAAGTCATATTGCATGGTACCCATTCCACGGGTTTCAACTACCCAGGTTTAAGGTATTCTTCCTTCAGCTAAAACATGCATGTGGAACCTAGAGTATGATCAACAATGTGATCGGGAGACGTGTTCAAATATGTCTCAGTTTTCCTCCCCTGGTACTCGGGTGCAACATTCCAGACGCTTTACTAACACTCTCCCCACTTGGAGAGTCAGTCCCTTTAACCTCCTGTTTGGCCCAGTTTGCAATTTCTGCGGAAGATGAACAGGAATAGCGAGAACCAATGAGAGGCTAGCTGGAGGTGTCTGGACGGGCAAATTTAACTCTCATTTCCCACCAGGAAGAGGAATTAACCAAAGGCTCAGCATGCCAGGCCAGAACCAGATTAGGGCCTGAAGCCATCCTGCGGTGTTGCGGCCAGGTCACAAGAAAGTGAGTTGAAGAAAGGAGCTAAGGGTCACTGTAATTCACACACCTGCAGAGTTATAAATGACAGCTATCGTCCAAAAATAGACTGAGGTAAGGCTGCCAAGAGGACTTGAAAGCAGGGCAGAATTGCAGGAAACCGATTTCAGGAGGTAGACTGGAATTGCATTGAAAGCATAGGAAAAGAGGCAGAACGTCCACAATGATCCACTTGGCCAAAAAGGGCGTATGCGATTTTTCCTGAATATATTCAGGAAAAAACGCATACGCCCTTTTTGGCCAACCAAGCAAGCTTGCAAAGGAAATCTGCACTACAATGAAGTCTCACTTCCCCCCGGTCAAAAGGGCCATCTGAAAAAAGTGTAAAATCCAGAAAGGCAGGACAGGCCATGGAGAACTGGGAGCCTTGTTATGCTGATGGGCGGGATGTAAATTGCCAACAGACACTCGGGAGAAGTGTATGGTGTTTCCTGAAACATCTAAAAAACAAAGCAACAGAGCCTAGGGCACTGCCACTTATGGTCCTATAGCTTAGGGAAATTAAAATGAAAAAGACACAGCCACCCCAAAGTTTGGGACGCCTCTGTTTACAAGAACCTCGTTTACAGTACAAGTTCAACATCGCAGAAAGTGAAAAATGGATAAAGAAGTTGTGGTATTTACTTACAAAGCAATATCACTCAGCAATGAAATCTATGTCATCAGTCCCTTAGGATCACAATGAGTGGATTCAGGTATGATGATTCTAACTGAAATAAGTCACACAGAAAAAGAAACATCATAAGATATCAGTAATACACGGAATGTAAACTTGGCTACACAGGAACTGAATTACAGAACAGAACAGGGTCTCAAATTTACAAAACCAACTTATGCTTGCTTAAGGGTAAAGGTGAGTTGGGGTGCTGCATAAAACCAGAGATTGAAATGAGCACAGATAAAGTTCCTTAAGTCAAATATGGAATAGACAAGAGCTACTCCTTGCTCAACGAAATGGACTCAACACCCCATATTAAACGCCTAAGAATATACCTGACTAGTAAGTATCTTAAAACCTATGGATTGCTATGTCTCCAAAAGAGAATCAAGCGTGTGTACAAGGGTCATAAACGCAGCAGTGATAGGATTGGAGAGATTCGGTGAGCAAATGAAGACCCTTTGAAGTCATATTGCATGGTACCCATTCCACTGGTCTCAACTCTCCAGGTTTAAGGTATTCTTTCTTCAGCTAAAACATGCATGTGGAACCCAGAGTATGATCAACCGTGTGATCGGGAGACGTGTTCAAATATGTCTCAGTTTTCGTCCCCTGGTACTTCGGTGCAACATTCCAGACGCTTTACTAACACTCTCCCCACTTGGAGAGTCAGTGCCTTTAACCTCCTGTTTGGCCCAGTTTGCAATTTCTGCGGAAGATGTACAGGAATAGGGAGAACCAATGAGAGACTAGCTGGAGGTGTCTGAACGGGCAAATTTAACTCTCATTTCCCACTAGGAAGAGGAATTAACCAAAGGCTCAGCATGCCGTGCCGGAACCAGATTAGGGCCTGAAGCCATCCTGCGAGGTTGCGGCCAGCTCACAAGAAAGTGAGTTGAAGAAAGGAGCTCAGTGGCTCTGTAATTCACAAACCTGCAGAGTTATAAATGACAGCTATCGTCCAAAAATAGACTGAAGTAAGGCTGCCAAGAGGACTTGAAAGCGGGGCAGAATTGCAGGAAACCGATTTCAGGAGGTAGACTGGAATTACATTGAAAGCATAGGAAAAGAGGCAGAACGTCCACAATGATGCACTTTGCCAAAAGGGCGTATCCGTTTTTTCCTGAATATATTCAGGAAAAAACGCATACGCCCTTTTTGGCCAACCAAGTAAGCTTGCAAAGGAAATCTGCACTACAATGAAGTCTCACTTCCCCCCGGTCAAAAGGGCCATCAGAATAAAGTGTAAAATCCAGAAAGGCAGGACAGGCCATGGAGAACTGGGAGCCTTGTTATGCTGATGGGCGGGATGTAAATTGCCAACAGACACTGGGGACAAGTGTATGGTGTTTCCTGAAACATCTAAAAAACAAAGCAACAGAGCCTAGGGCACTTCCACTTATGGTTCTATAGCTTAGGGAAATTAATATCAAAAAGACACAGCAACCCCAAAATTTGGGATGGCTCTTTTTACAGGAATCTCTTCTACGGCACAAGTTAAATATCCCAGAGAGCAAATAATGGATAAAGAAGTTGCGGTACTTATGTACAACAGAATACCACTCAGCAATGAAATCTATGTCACCAGGCCCGTACCAGCATAATGAGTGGATTGAGGCACGATGATTCTAAGTGAAATAAGTCACACAGAAAAAGAAACATCATAAGGTATCACTAATACACGGAATGTGAACTTGGCTACACATGAACTGAATTACAAAACAGAACAGGGTCTCAAGTTTGGAAAACCAACTTATGCCTGCTTAAGGGGGAAGGTGAGTTGGGGTGCTGCATAAAAGCAGAGTTTGAAATTAGCACAGATACCGTTCCATAAGCCAAATATGTTATAGACAAGAGCTACCCCTTGCTCAACGAAATGGATTCAACAATGAGGTATCACCTCACACCTGGTAGAATAGGCATCATTGAAAATCTACAAACAAAAAATGCTGGAAAGGGTGTGGAGAAAAGGAACCCTCTCCCACTATTGTTGGGAATATAAATTGATACAGTCATTATGGAGAACAATATGGAATTTCTTAAGAAACTAACAATAGAATTACCATATGATACAGCAATCCCAGTACTGGACATATACCCAGACAAAACCATAAATCAAAAAGAGTCATTCACTGCAATGTTCATTGCATCACTATTTACAATATCGAGGTAATGGAAGCAACCTAAATGCCCACAGACAGACGAATGCATAAAGCTGTGGTACATATATAAAATGGAATATTACTAAGCCATGAAAAGGAATGAAATTGGGTCATTTGTAGAGACGTCGATGGATCTAGAGACTGTCATACAGAGTGAAGTAAGTCAGAAAGAGAAAAACAAATCTTGTATATTCATGCATATATGTGGAACCTAGAAAAACTGTACAGATTAACCATTTTGCAAGGCATAAATAGAGCAACAGATGTAGACAACAAACGTATGGACAACAAGGGGGGAAAGCTGTTGGGGGGTGGTGGTGGGAGGAGTTGAGAGACTGGGATTGGCATGTATACATTTATATGTATAAAATAGATAACCAATAAGAACCTGCTGTATAAAAATATAAAATAAAATTCAAAATTAAAAAGAAATAAAATTTAAAAAATAAAACAGAAAAAACAATTATTCCCTGCACATACATGTATTTATATGAATAAATTATTTCCATGCTTATATCTGTAAATACAAAAAAGAGGAATAAAATCTACCTTGAACCAAAAACGAAAAAGAGAAAAAAAACACAGAACCCACCAGTTACACAGAGGAAAACCGTATCAGGGCACTTGCTCCAGTTGTAAACAATTCTGAAGTTGGTCAGTGGTGGGGAATCGTCTCCCATTCAGCCAGCAGCCCCCACGCAACAAGCGTCCTCATTGCAAAGCTGGGGCACCGTGCCGAGGCATCTGTGAGTAAACGTGAGCTGAGCCCCAGGCCAGTTGCTGCTGAACTATTCCCACCCGTCCCAGGTAAAACACCTGAATATATACAAGGACTTGAAAGCCTAGAGGAAGGGCCATAGAGCCACACGAGTGACAGCATGCCGGCCGACTTGGTGCCTGCAGGCCAGCCAGGATGGTCCTGGCCCTGGGTGCTCTTCTGGAAGATTTCCATTTCCCTGCCTGAGATACCCGTCCTGTCCCTGCCCCCACTGCTTTTTTCCTTCCTCACCTCTGCCCAGGGAGAAATTCCAGCAGCAGGTATGGGTGACACATCCTCTTCTTTAGCAGGTGGCAGCCTGGCAACTGCTGCAGAAAGTCCAGCAGAGCCCCACTCACACTGGGCCACCCACAAAGCCGTGGCCTCTCACTCCCTCCCACCAGCCCAGCCCCGAGACTGCTGACAGGGCAGAGAAAATGGCGTCAGGCACGGCTGCAGGGGCTCTTGCTGCCTGGAGTGGTATTTATATTGATCTCAACCCAGGCACACCTGGGGAGGGCTGGCCGGCACGGTAAGGCTGCCCAGGTCAGCCAATCATCACCCCTCAGGGGCTCACAGTTGCAGAAAATGGAACTTGCTGAACCGGCCAGGTCCAAGGAACAGGTGTGGGCTCCTGAGAGTCAGGATAGACAAGGGGCTGCAGCTTTGGCTTGTTTTCTAATCATTTTATCTGGCCCATGAGTGGGAGACAACTTCAAGAAAACCCTCTCCTAATGAGAGGAACCCAGGAGTCAGGGAGAGGAGGGGTGGGTGGTGGTTGGAGACAGAGGCCTGGTGCCCCGGGTGCAGTGGAAGTCTCTGGAAGACCAGGTGGAGGGAGGCCTCACGGAGTGATGCCCAGGGTCACAGACCTGTCGCAGCTGCTGTTTGTTAGTTCAAGTCCTGCTCTGAGGTGCTCTGTGTCAGCTCTGAGCGACAGGTGAGCTGGGGGTGCTCTGCAATGAGGGCTATGTGCACGGTTCCTGTGTGCCCAGCCCTGCCACGGTACCTGCAAGGGTAGCTCTGTATCCTGGAGGGGCCTGACCACGAGAGCCCCGTGGGCTGGGGTGGGGGTGGGGTACCTGCCCAGGTGAGCTCCATATTCTGGGATTGGTCTGACCACGAGAACCCCATGGGCTGCTGGGGACCTGGTAAATGATGTCAGGACAGTCAGTGAAGCCACCGAGGATATACCTCTAGTTGCTCCTAATTCCTACACCCTGCTGGTCATTCTACCAACCACCAGGACATGGTATTCTGTATTAGTCTTCAATGATGCCTTCTTTTGTATTCCATTAGTCCCAGAGTCACAAGAAATTTTGGCTTGTGAGTGGCAGGACTCAACATACAACTAAAACAATACTTCCGGGCCGTCTGGCCCCAAGGGTGCAAAAATTCCCACACCATCTTTGGGGAAAGCTTAGCTAAAGACCTAAAAGTTCTACCTCTGGAAAAGGAAACCCTCCTTCAATATGCAGACGACATTCTGATCACCAGCCCTACTAAGGAGGCCTCTGAACTACCAAGCCAATAAAGGATAGAAGTTGTCCAAGAAAAAGCTCAAATATCACAGACTGCGGTGACCTGCCTGGGCTTCATTCTCACAGAAGGTCAGAGAAGCCCATCCCAGGAAAGGGAAGAAACCATTTTCAGCCTTACCCCTTTCTAAAACTAGAAGACAGCTTAGGGGTTCCTGGGGAGGCCAGGGTTTGCTGCTTCTGGATCCCTAACTACAGTCTACTAGCTGGGCCTCTATATGAAACACTGAAAGGAAAAGATGATGATCCTTTTGAATAGAATCCAGAAGTGGCCTTTCAAGAATGGAAAGAGCAGTCAATTCAGACCCTTGCCCTGGAACTCCCTAATTTAGCTAAACCCTTTGACCTTTACATTCCCGGTGAAAGGTGAATCGCCATTGGAGAATTAGTGCAAAAACTGGGACCACTTGAAATGGAACAATGCAAGAATGCCATCCAGGTAGGATAAACTACGGTCACTAAGGGGCTTGGCCCACTGCCACATCTGGCCAAGATACTGGCGGTATCTAAAAACCTGGAAATCAGCAGCCCAAAAGGCCACCTCCCTCCTAAGGGAAAAGGACCCCACGTGGTGATCCTAACCACCAACCATGCCCTGAAGTTGCAGGGTTCGCTCCGTGGGCACACTGACCTCGAGTGAGGAGGCCCTCCAACTCCAACATCCAGAGAGATAACCGGGGGCAACAGGGCACCATGACGACTCGTGTGAACATCACTTGACCTGGAGTTTCTCTCATAAAACAACAAGAGTGTGTCCCAAAAGAGTAGACTACTGCTTGCAGGACTTACTGCACCCAGAGGGGAGCTAATAATCTTGGTGGGGGAACAGTATACCACACTGTCACCATAGAAAAGCCTACAGACACCGTGATGATGGTGGCCAATAAGACCGGCTGGACTCCTGTTTACTTCAAAAGGCTGTTGACTCAGTAGCCATCATGGTCCTTGATCACCACTGACCTTGGACTGTCTGGGAGTTGAGCGGGCAGGGCTCTGACACCTGGTGCTGTTTGTACGTTAATTCAGGGGCCTAACTGAAGAAAGCGCAGACTACTGGTCAGAGCATCTAGGCTGGCAGAGACGGTCAGCCTAAGGTGGCCGAACAAATGTGGGGCGGGGTGAAACCGGCCCCCACAGCGTCTCTGCACATCTCTTTCCTGGACCCTTAAAGGTCATTAGAATCTATAACACTTCCAATGCTGGTGCTCAGGTGGACGAGCAGGGAGGCAGGGGTCCTGGGGACAATCAATGTCACCGGGAGGCTGCTGGGGAGAAGCTCTGACCCTCGCCCCAGGGTATGAGGGCTCCCAACTCAGCACTCAGCAGTTACAGAAGAAGGGTCTGCACCCTCAGCACTCCAAGAATGAGGAACGGGACAAAAGGCAGAGGAGGGGTTTGTCCCCAGCAAAGCCCATTAAAAATCCCTGGGAGATAAAAATAGAATCTGGGCAATAAAGTCAAGTCTAACCTTTTTTATCCTTTGTGCTTTGTCTAATTTCACGTGCTCCTAGGGTCCCGCATGCAGAGGTTCCACACCCGGCACTTCAGACCAGATTTTCTAGTGCAGAATGGCTGGGTCGACACCTCAGCTCCTGGGGCCCAGTGCACACTCCACGATATAGAGCCTGAGCTACAGCCAACCCGGCCCTCGAGAGCTCCGCCACCTCCCTCCCTCCCACTGACTCTGACAGGATCTCTACACAGCAGCCCAGCCCACAGCCCACGGGGTAGTGCATGCTCTCACCTCTCCATTCTCTGATCAAAATATAAAGTTTCCTTTGCTTGTGAACCAAACTCAGTCTCGATCTGTTGGCCCCAATGACACTGGGCAGGGGGACACTTGTTGGGGTCCACTCTGGAGGATCAGTAACAGAAATTGAGACTATTGTAACCTCAATGAACAGATGTGTGAGCCAAACTGTAGTTAACATAGAACAGTGTATAAGGCTCGGGTAAAATAAGATGTTTTTAACACTTCCATTTGATATTTCCATCACTTTTTATAAGCAAGTTCAGTGAAAAGGTTTGTCTTATTTGTCAGGTCAATATTAGAGAAACGAAGTGATTTCTTTCCAAGGATGTACATTTAATAATCTTGGTTAAACCTTCAATCTTGTTTTAAATGCTTTTCCATTGAAAATGATACCTCTCTTTCAGCTCCCCCATTTCTGAGAAGTATAAAATCTTATAATTTATTATTACCAAAGAGGAAAGGTGGGAGGAGGGATAAATTAACAGTTTGGAATGAACACATACACACTGCTATGTATAAAATAGATCATCAACAAGGAACTACTGTATAGCACAGGGAACTACACTCAACATTTTGCAATAACCTATAAGGGGAAATAATCTGAAAAAGAATAGATATTTTTATTGACATCATCTATCAATGACAGTTAAAGTGTAGCCTAAGGGAAGCTGGTGGTGAGTGCTTCTGACCCTGAAGACTTCAATCATCTAAAGTTTGGACTCTGCCTACTTCCCAAGGCCCTTAATGAACATATGTGTAGCTGTAGCTTAAAAATTTCCCCAGTTTGGGTTTCGGGGAGACACTGATTTTGAAAAAGCCCTGGTGTTCTCCTTACATGAATGGGACTCTTCCTACTGCTAAAACATGTCTGTCACACCCAGAGGATGGTATACCGTCTGATCGGGAAGAGTTTGGAAAAGGCATCTCATCTCCTCATCTCCTGGTGCTCGGGTTCACCCCTCCAGCGTCTTTACTAACAGTCTCCCCACTTGGAGATGTCAGCACTGTCAACATCCTGTTGCGTACAGTTTGGAATTTGTCCAGAGGATGAAGCGGAAGGATGAGGAACAATGAGAGACAAGTCCTACGTGTTCAGACAGGCACATGTCACTCTAATTTCCAATCAGGAAGATGAATTGACCAAAAGCTAGGGTTGCCCATGGAAACAGTATAGGGCTTGAGGAAATCCCGCTGCTTTGTGGCCAGTTCCCATAAACACGAGTTGAACAATGGAACTCAGGGGCAGTAAAATTCACAAAACTGCAGAGTTGAAAATATCCATCACTGAAAAATGTCTTGAGGAAAGTCAGAGAAAAGGACTTGTAAGCAAGGGAGAATGGCAGGAAAGGGATTTGAGGAGGTAGAAAGGACTCGCCATTAAGCACAAGAAAAGGAGCTGAACATTGCCAACATTGCAGTTGGCCAAAAAGGGTGTATGCGTTCTTTTCTGTATATATTCAAGAAAAGGGCATACACTTTTTTAGCCAACCAAACAGGTGGGCACTGGAAGTCAATACTACAAAAGATATCACTTCGCATCAGTCAGAAGAGCCATCCTCATAAAGCGTAAACAACAGAAATGCAGGACAGGGCAACGAGAAGAGGGAGCCCTGTGAGACTTATAGTGGAAATGTATATTGCCAACGGCCATTCTGGAGAAGTGTATTGTGTTTACTAAAGCATCTAAAAAATGAGCTACAGAGCATAGGGCACTTGCACTCATGGGCGTATATCTTGGGAAAAACAAAAATCGAGAGGACACAGGCACCCCAATGTTTACCCCCTCTCTGTTTAAAAGATCCTCGACTAGGATATAACTTAAATGTCTCTGGAGGGAAAAAATGGATAGAGATGTGGTACTTAGGTAGAGTGGAATATTATTCAGCCTGGAAATCAATGAAATATGGCCAGTTGTAACAAATCTGGAGGAGTTACGTATGATCATTCTAAGTGACAGAATTCAAAAAGAAAAAGACACATATCATAAGATATCACTTAAAGGTGGAATCCAAAATGGCTACACATGAAATAAATTACAAAACAAAAACATAGTCAAATATGTAGAAAACACGCATAAGGCTGCTAAACGGGAAAGGTGGGGAGGGGTGAGGCATCATCCAGGAGGTTGAAATTAGCAAAGATACCATTCCAAATACCAAACTGATAATCAACAAGGCCTACACGGTAGCTAAAAGAACTGCACTCAGCACACTCAAGTCACCGGAAAAGAATATATACGACTGGTAAGAATCTGAAAAAGAATTTATTGATGTCTCTCTGTACGTGAATCAAGTGGATGTACAGCAGCAAGAAACAGAGCTTTGAAAATCAGCTGTAACCAATATAGTAATAAATTGAAAAAAATAAATGACAGAGAGACAGAGAAAACCTCTTACAACTTTTCCTCAGGGACGGTGATGCAACATGGATTGAACACATCTAGACCCACAGCAGGATGAGACATAAGGCTGGAAACTGTTTGCGCTAAGAGAAATGTGAGGTTGGGTGAGGAAATGCACACCCTTTAAAGTAATACTACCTGGTACCCATTCAATGGGTCCCAAATCTGCAGGTTCAAGGGATCTTCCTACAGCTAAAACATGCATGGAAAACCCAGAGGACTGTACACCATGTGATCGGGAGATGTGTCTAAAATGCACCTCATTTATCCTCTCCTGGTGCTCCTGTTCACCATTCCAGCCACGCTACTTAGAATCTCCCCACTTGGAGAATCAGCACATTTAAACTTCTGTTTCACACATTTTGCAAATTGTGAGGAGGATGAACGGGAAGAGGGGGAACCAATGAGAGAAGAGTTGTAGGGGTTTGGACGGGCACATATCACTCTAATTTCCCATTAAGAATAAGAATTAAAGAAAGGCTCAGCCTGCCTCGCCGGAGCCAAAATAGGGCCTGAAGCAATCCTGCGGGTTTGAGGCCAGCTCACAAAAGAGCAACTTAAAAAATGGAGCTCAGGGTCACTGCAATTCACAAACCTGCAGAGTTATAAATGAAAACTAACGTCCAAAAATATGTTGAGGTAAGGCAAAGAAGAGGATCTGAATGCAAGACAGAATTGCAAGAAACAGATTTCAAGAGATAGATTGGACTCGTCTTTAATGCACATGAAAAGCGGCAGAATTTCGACAATGATGCAGTTGGCCCAAAAGGGCGTATGCGTTTTTTCCTGATTATATCCAGGAAAAAACGCATACGCACTTTATGGGCAACGAAGCAAGCAAGAAATGCAAATGTGCACAACAAAGAAGTCTCACTTCCCACCGGTCAAAAGGGCCATCCTAAAAAATTGTAAAAACCAGAAATGCAGGACAGGCCATGGAGAACAGGGAGCCTTTATACGCTGATGGGCAGTGTGTGAACTGCCGAGAGCCACTCTGGAGAAGTGTATGGTGGTTCCTAAATCATCTAAAAAACAGAGCTACAGAGCATAGGACACTTCCAATCATGGGAGTATATCTAGGGAAGTCTAAAAATCAACAAGACACAAGCACACCACAGTTTAGGGCTACTCTGTTTACAAGAACCTCAACTTCAGTACACCTTAAATATCCCAGGAAAGAGAACAATGGATAAAGAAGATGTGGTACTTATGTACAATGGAATATCTCTTCACCATGAAATCAATGTAATAAGGCTAGTAGAAGGATAAAGAGTGGATTTAGGTCCGATAATACTACTTGAAATAAGTCAAACAGAAAAAGAAACATATCATAAGATATCACTTATAGAGGGAGGGTAAATATGGCTGCACAAGAAATGAATTACAGAACAGAACAGTGTCTCACATTTAGAAAACACACTTATGTCAGCTTAAGGGGAAAGGAGAGGTGGGGTGATGCATAAAACCAGAGTTTGAAATTAGCACAGATACCGTTCAATAAACCAAATAGGTATTAGACAAGATCTACACCTTGCTCAATGAACTGGCCTCAACACACCCTATACACCGCAGAGAAATATATCTGAGTAATAAGAATCTTAAAACCCATGTATTGATATATCTCCATAAGGGAATCAAGTGTGTGCAGAGCGGCACAAACACAGCAGTGAAAAGGAGCTAAACCCCATTATAGAAATAAATTTTAAAAACAAAACGCTGAAACAATGAAAGAGAGAAAAATTCTTACAAAATTCGCTCAGGGGCTGTGATGCAACCTGGATTGACCACATATAAACCCACAGCTGGATAAGACATAAGGCTGGACACTTGGGGCTGACAGGATTGGTGAGCTTTGGTGAGCAACTGCCGAAAGTTTAATGCAATACTTCATGCTACTCAGTCCAAGGGTCCCAACACTCCAGGTTGAAGGGAATCTTCCTACAGCTAAACCATGCTTGGGAAACCCAGCGACTGGTATACCATATGATCGGGAAAGGTTTCTAAAACGCACCTCATTTTTCCTCTCCTGGGGCTCCGGATCGACATTCCAGCCGCTTTACTAACAACATCCCCACATGGAGTCAATGCCTTTAAGTTCTGGTATCGCACAGTCTGCAGTTAGTGCAGAGGATGAATGGGAATAGGGGGAACCAGTGAGAAACTAGCTGTAGCGGTTTCAATGGGCACATGTCACTCTAATATCACATCAGTAAGAAAAATTAACCAAAGGCACAGCAAGGTGCCCCAGAAGAAAAATAGGGCTTCCAGGGATCCTGTGGTTACGGGGCAAGACCACAAAAATAAGAGCTAAAAAATGGAGCTAAGGGCCACTGCAATTCAAAAACCTGCAGAGTTATAAAGGCCAACTATTTTTAAAAAATATATTGAGGTAAGGCTATGAAGAGGCATTGAAAGCAAGGCAGAATTGCAGGAAACCGATTTCAGGAGGTAGACTGGAATTGCACTGAAAACATATGAAGAGAGTCAGAAACTCGACAATGATGCACTTGCACAAAAAGGGCGTATGTGTTTTTTCCTGAATATATTCAGGAAAAAACGCATACACACTTTTTGGCCAACCAAGCAAGCTTGCAAAGGAAATTTGCACTACAATGAAGTCTCACTTCCACCTGGTCAAAAGGGCCATCTGAAAAAAGTGTAAAATCCATAAAGGCACGACAGGCCATGGAGAACTGGGAGCCTTCTTATGCTGATGGGCGGGATGTAAATTGCCAACAGCCACTCTGGAGAAGAGTATGGTGTTTCCTGAAACATCTAAAAAACAAAGCAACAGAGCCTAGGGCACTTCCACTTATGGTCCTATAGCTTAGGGAAATTAAAATCAAAAAGACACAGCCACCCCAAAGTTTGGGACGGCTCTGTTTACAAGAACCTCGTTTACGGTACAAGTTCAATATTGCAGAAAGTGAAAAATGGATAAAGAACTTGTGGTACTTACGTACAATGCAACATCACTCAGCAATGAAATCTATGTCATCAGGCCCGTAGCAGCATAATGAGTGGATTCAGGTATGATGATTCGAACTGAAATAAGTCACACAGAAAAGAAACATCATAAGGTATCACTAATACACAGAATGTGAACTTGGCTACACATGAACAGAATTACAAAACAGAACAGTGTCTCAAGTTTAGAAAACCAACTTACGCTTGCTTAACGGGGAAGGTGAGTTGGGGTGCTGCATAAAACCAGAGATTGAAATGAGCACAGATAAAGTTCCTTAAGCCAAATATGGAATAGACAAGAGCTACTCCTTGCTCAACGAAATAGACTCAACACCCCATATTAAACGCCTAAGAATGTACCTGACTAGTAAGTATCTTAAAACCTATGGATTGCTATGTCTCCAAAAGAGAATCAAGCGTGTGTACAGGGGCATAAACGCAGCAGTGATAGGATTGGAGAGGTTCGGTGAGCAAATGAAGACCCTTTGAAGTCATATTGCATGGTACCCATTACACAGGTCTCAACTCTCCAGGTTTAAGGTATTCTTTCTTCAGCTAAAATATGCATGTGGAACCCAGAGTATGATCAACGATGTGAAAGGGAGACGTGTTCAAATATGTCTCAGTTTTCCTCCCCTGGTACTCGGGTGCAACATTCCAGATGCTTTACTAACACTCTCGCCACTTGGAGAGTGAGCGCCTTTAACCTCCTGTTTGGCCCAGTTTGCAATTTCTGTGGAAGATGAACAGGAATAGCGAGAACCAATGAGAGGCTAGCTGGAGGTGTCTGGACGGGCAAATTTAACTCTCATTTCCCACCAGGAAGAGGAATTAACCAAAGGCTCAGCGTGCCATGCCGGAACCACATTAGGGCCTGAAGACATCCTGCGGTGTTGCGGCCAGCTCACAAGAAAGGGAGTTGAAGAAAGGAGCTCAGGGGCACTGTAATTCACAAACCTGCAGAGTTATAAATGACAGCTATCGTCCAAAAATATACTGAAGTAAGGCTGCCAAGAGGACTTGAAAGCGGGTCAGAATTGCAGGAAACCGATTTCAGGAGGTAGACAGGAATTGCATTTCAAGCATAGGAAAAGAGGCAGAACGTCCACAATGATGCACTTGGCCAAAAAGGGCGTATGCGTTTTTTCCTGAATATATTCAGGAAAACACGCATATGCACTTTTTGGCCAACCAAGCAAGCTTGCAAAGGAAATCTGCACTACAATGAAGTCTCACTACCCCCCAGTCAAAAGGGGCATCTGAAAAAAGTGTAAAATCCAGAAAGGCAGGACAGGCCATGGAGAACTGGGAGCCTTGTTATGCTGAAGGGTGGGATGTAAATTGCCAACAACCACTCGGGAGAAGTGTATGGTGTTTCCTGAAACATCTAAAAAACAAAGCAACAGAGCCTAGGGCACTTCCACTTATGGTCCTCTAGCTTAGGGAATTTAAAATCAAAAAGACACAGACACCCCAAAGTTTCGAACAGCTCTGTTTACAAGAACCTCGTTTACAGTACAAGTTCAACATCGCAGAAAGTGAAAAATGGATAAAGATGTTGTGGTATTTACTTACAAAGCAATATCACTCAGCAATGAAATCTGTGTCATCAGGCCCTTAGCAGCACAATGAGTGGATTCAGGTACGATGATTCTAACTGAAATAAGTCACACAGAAAAAGAAACATCATAAGATATCAGTAATACGCGGAATGTAAACTTGGCTACACAGGAACTGAATTACAGAACAGAACAGGGTCTCAAATTTAGAAAACCAACTTATGCTTGCTTAAGGGTAAAGGTGAGTTGGGGTGCTGCATAAAACCAGAGATTGAAATGAGCACAGATAAAGTTCCTTAAGTCAAATATGGAATAGACAAGAGCTACTCCTTGCTCAACGAAATGGACTCAACACCGCATATTAAACGCCTAAGAATGTACCTGACTAGTAAGTATCTTAAAACCTATGGATTGCTATGTCTCCGAAAGAGAATCAAGCATGTGTACAGGGGCATAAACGCAGCAGTGATAGGATTGGAGAGGTTCGGTGAGCAAATGAAGACCCTTTGAAGTCATATTGCATGGTACCCATTCCACGGGTCTCAACTCTCCAGGTTTAAGGTATTCTTCCTTCAGCTAAAACATGCATGTGGAACCCAAGTATGATCAACCATGTGAACGGGAGACGTGTTCAAATATGTCTCAGTTTTCCTCCCCTGGTACTCGGGTGCAACATTCCAGACGCTTTACTAACACTCTCCCCACTTGGAGAGTCAGCGCCTTTAACCTCCTGTTTGGCCCAGTTTGCAATTTCTGCGGAAGATGAACAGGAATAGCGAGAACCAATGAGAGACTATCTGGAGGTGTCTGGACGGGCAAATTTAACTCTCATTTCCCACCAGGAAGAGGAAATAACCAAAGGCTCAGCGTGCCGTGCCGGAACCAGATTAGGGCCTGAAGCCATCCTGCGGTGTTGCGGCCAGGTCACAAAAAAGCAAGTTGAAGAAAGGAGCTCAGGGGCACTGTAATTCACAAACCTGCAGAGTTATAAATGACAGCTATCGTCCAAAAATAGACTGAAGTAAGGCTGCCAAGAGGACTTGAAAGCGGGGCAGAATTGCAGGAAACCGATTTCAGGAGGTAGACTGGAATTGCATTGAAAGCATAGGAAAAGAGGCAGAACGTCCACAATGATGCACTTGGCCAAAAAGGGCGTATGCGTTTTTTCCTGAATATATTCAGGAAAAAACGCATACGCCCTTTTTGGCCAACCAAGCAAGCTTGCAAAGGAAATCTGCACTACAATGAAGTCTCACTTCCCCCCGGTCAAAAGGGCCATCTGAAAAAAGTGTAAAATCCAGAAAGGCAGGACAGGCCATGGAGAACTGGGAGCCTTGTTATGCTGATGGGCGGGATGTAAATTGCCAACAACCACTCGGGAGAAGTGTATGGTGTTTCCTGAAACATCTAAAAAACAAAGCAACAGAACCTAGGGCACTTCCACTTATGGTCCTATAGCTTAGGGAAATTAAAATCAAAAAGACACAGCCACCCCAAAGTTTGGAACGGCTCTGTTTACAAGAACCTCGTTTACAGTACAAGTTCAACATCGCAGAAAGTGAAAAATGGATAAAGAAGTTGTGGTATTTACTTACAAAGCAATATCACTCAGCAATGAAATCTGTGTCATCAGGCCCTTAGCAGCACAATGAGGGGATTCAGGTATGATGATTCTAACTGAAGTAAGTCACACAGAAAAAGAAACATCATAAGATATCAGTAATACACGGAATGTAAACTTGGCTACACAGGAACTGAATTACAGAACAGAACAGGGTCTCAAATTTAGAAAACCAACTTATGCTTGCTTAAGGGTAAAGGTGAGTTGGGGTGCTGCATAAAACCAGAGATTGAAATGAGCACAGATAAAGTTCCTTAAGTCAAATATGGAATAGACAAGAGCTACTCCTTGCTCAACGAAATGGACTCAACACCGCATATTAAACGCCTAAGAATGTACCTGACTAGTAAGTATCGTAAAACCTATGGATTGCTATGTCTCCGAAAGAGAATCAAGCATGTGTACAGGGGCATAAACGCAGCAGTGATAGGATTGGAGAGGTTCGGTGAGCAAATGAAGACCCTTTGAAGTCATATTGCATGGTACCCATTCCACGGGTTTCAACTACCCAGGTTTAAGGTATTCTTCCTTCAGCTAAAACATGCATGTGGAACCTAGAGTATGATCAACCATGTGATCGGGAGACGTGTTCAAATATGTCTCAGTTTTCCTCCCCTGGTACTCGGGTACAACATTCCAGACGCTTTACTAACACTCTCCCCACTTGGAGAGTCAGTCCCTTTAACCTCCTGTTTGGCCCAGTTTGCAATTTCTGCGGAAGATGAACAGGAATAGCGAGAACCAATGAGAGGCTAGCTGGAGGTGTCTGGACGGGCAAATTTAACTCTCATTTCCCACCAGGAAGAGGAATTAAGCAAAGGCTCAGCGTGCCGGGCCGGAACCAGATTAGGGCCTGAAGCCATCCTGCAGTGTTGCGGCCAGGTCACAAGAAAGCGAGTTGAAGAAAGGAGCTCAGGGGCACTGTAATTCACAAACCTGCAGAGTTATAAATGACAGCTATCGTCCAAAAATAGACTGAAGTAAGGCTGCCAAGAGGACTTGAAAGCGGGGCAGAATTGCGGGAAACCGATTTCAGGAGGTAGACTGGAATTGCATTGAAAGCATAGGAAAAGAGGCAGAACGTCCACAATGATGCACTTGGCCAAAAAGGGCGTATGCGTTTTTTCCTGAATATATTCAGGAAAAAACGCATACGCCCTTTTTGGCCAACCAAGCAAGCTTGCAAAGGAAATCTGCACTACAATGAAGTCTCACTTCCCCTAGGTCAAAAGGGCCATCTGAAAAAAGTGTAAAATCCAGAAAGGCAGGACAGGCCATGGAGAACTGGGAGCCTTGTTATGCTGATGGGCGGGATGTAAATTGCCAACAACCAATCGGGAGAAGTGTATGGTGTTTCCTGAAACATCTAAAAAACAAAGCAACAGAGCCTAGGGCACTTCCACTTATGGTCCTATAGCTTAGGGAAATTAAAATCAAAAAGACACAGCCACCCCAAAGTTTGGAACAGCTCTGTTTACAAGAACCTCGTTTACAGTACAAGTTCAACATCGCAGAAAGTGAAAAATGGATAAAGAAGTTGTGGTATTCACTTACAAAGCAATATCACTCAGCAATGAAATCTATGTCATCAGGCCCTTAGCAGCACAAGGAGTGGATTCAGATATGATGATTCTAACTGAAATAAGTCACACAGAAAAAGAAACATCATAAGATATCAGTAATACACGGAATGTAAACTTGGCTACACAGGAACTGAATTACAGAACAGAACAGGGTCTCAAATTTACAAAACCAACTTATGCTTGCTTAAGGGTAAAGGTGAGTTGGGGTGCTGCATAAAACCAGAGATTGAAATGAACACAGATAAAGTTCCTTAAGTCTAATATGGAATAGACAAGAGCTACTCCTTGCTCAACGAAATGGACTCAACACCGCATATTAAACGCCTAAGAATGTACCTGACTAGTAAGTATCGTAAAACCTATGGATTGCTATGTCTCCAAAAGAGAATCAAGCATGTGTACAGGGGCATAAACGCAGCAGCGATAGGATTGGAGATGTTCGGTGAGCAAATGAAGACCCTTTGAAGTCATATTGCATGGTACCCATTACACGGGTCTCAACTCTCCAGGTTTAAGGTATTCTTCGTTCAGCTAAAACATGCATGTGGAACCCAAGTATGATCAACCATGTGAACGGGAGACGTGTTCAAATATGTCTCAGTTTTCCTCCCCTGGTACTCGGGTGCAACATTCCAGACGCTTTACTAACACTCTCCCCACTTGGAGAGTCAGTGCTATAACCTCCTGTTTGGCCCAGTTTGCAATTTCTGCGGAAGATGAACAGGAATAGCGAGAACCAATGAGAGGCTAGCTGGAGGTGTCTGGACGGGCAAATTTAACTCTCATTTCCCACCAGGAAGAGGAAATAACCAAAGGCTCAGCGTGCCGTACCGGAACCAGATTAGGGCCTGAAGCCATCCTGCGGTGTTGCGGCCAGCTCAAAAGAAAGCGAGTTGAAGAAAGGAGCTCAGGGGCACTGTAATTCACAAACCTGCAGAGTTATAAATGACAGCTATCGTCCAAAAATAGACTGAAGTAAGGCTGCCAAGAGGACATGAAAGCGGGGAAGAATTGCAGGAAACCGATTTCAGGAGGTAGACTGGAATTGCATTGAAAGCATAGGAAAAGAGGCAGAACGTCCACAATGATGCACTTGGCCAAAAAGGGCGTATGCGTTTTTTCCTGAATATATTCAGGAAAAAACGCATACGCACTTTTTGGCCAACCAAGCAAGCTTGCAAAGGAAATCTGCACTACAATGAAGTCTCACTTCCCCCCGGTCAAAAGGGCCATCTGAAAAAAATGTAAAATCCAGAAAGGCAGGACAGGCCATGGAGAACTGGGAGCCTTGTTATGCTGATGGGCGGGATGTAAATTGCCAACAACCACTCGGGAGAAGTGTATGGTGTTTCCTAAAACATCTAAAAAACAAAGCAACAGAACATAGGGCACTTCCACTTATGGTCCTATAGCTTAGGGAAATTAAAATCAAAAAGACACAGCCACCCCAGAGTTTGGAACGGCTCTGTTTACAAGAACCTCGTTTACAGTACAAGTTCAACATCGCAGAAAGTGAAAAATGGATAAAGAAGTTGTGGTATTTACTTACAAAGCAATATCACTCAGCAATGAAATCTGTGTCATCAGACCCTTAGCAGCACAATGAGTGGATTCAGGTATGATGATTCTAACTGAAATAAGTCACACAGAAAAAGAAACATCATAAGATATCAGTAATACACGGAATGTAAACTTGGCTACACAGGAACTGAATTACAGAACAGAACAGGGTCTCAAATTTAGAAAACCAACTTATGCTTGCTTAAGGGTAAAGGTGAGTTGGGGTGCTGCATAAAACCAGAGATTGAAATGAGCACAGATAAAGTTCCTTAAGTCAAATATGGAATAGACAAGAGCTACTCCTTGCTCAAAGAAATGGACTCAACACCGCATATTAAACGCCTAAGAATGTACCTCACTAGTAAGTATCTTAAAACCTATGGATTGCTATGTCTCCGAAAGAGAATCAAGCATGTGTACAGGGGCATAAACGCAGCAGTGATAGGATTGGAGAGGTTCGGTGAGCAAATGAAGACCGTTTGAAGTCATATTGCATGGTACCCATTCCACGGGTTTCAACTACCCAGGTTTAAGGTATTCTTCCTTCAGCTAAAACATGAATGTGGAACCTAGAGTATGATCAACCATGTGATCGGGAGACGTGTTCAAATATGTCTCAGTTTTCCTCCCCTGGTACTCGGGTACAACATTCCAGACGCTTTACTAACACTCTCCCCACTTGGAGAGTCAGCGCCTTTAACCTCCTGTTTGGCCCAGTTTGCAATTTCTGCGGAAGATGAACAGGAATAGCGAGAACCAATGAGAGGCTAGCTGGAGGTGTCTGGACGGGCAAATTTAACTCTCATTTCCCACCAGGAAGAGGAATTAACCAAACGCTCAGCATGCCGGGCCGGAACCAGATTAGGGCCTGAAGCCATCCTGCGGTGTTGCGGCCAGGTCACAAGAAAGCGAGTTGAAGAAAGGAGCTCAGGGTCACTGTAATTCACAAACCTGCAGAGTTATAAATGACAGCTATCGTCCAAAAATAGACTGAAGTAAGGCTGCCAAGAGGACTTGAAAGCAGGGCAGAATTGCAGGAAACCGATTTCAGGAGGTAGACTGGAATTGCATTGAAAGCATAGGAAAAGAGGCAGAACGTCCACAATGATGCCCTTGGCCAAAAAGGGCGCATGCGATTTTTCCTGAATATATTCAGGAAAAAACGCATACGCCCTTTTTGGCCAACCAAGCAAGCTTGCAAAGGAAATCTGCACTACAATGAAGTCTCACTTCCCCCCGGTCAAAAGGGCCATCTGAAAAAAGTGTAAAATCCAGAAAGGCAGGACAGGCCATGGAGAACTGGGAGCCTTGTTATGCTGATGGGCGGGATGTAAATTGCCAACAGACACTCGGGAGAAGTGTATGGTGTTTCCTGAAACATCTAAAAAACAAAGCAACAGAACCTAGGGCACTTCCACTTATGGTCCTATAGCTTAGGGAAATTAAAATCAAAAAGACACAGCCACCCCAAAGTTTGGAACGCTCTGTTTACAAGAACCTCGTTTACAGTACAAGTTCAAAATCACAGAAAGTTAAAAATGGATAAAGAAGTTGTGGTATTTACTTACAAAGCAATATCACTCAGCAATGAAATCTGTGTCATCAGGCCCTTAGCAGCACAATGAGTGGATTCAGGTATGATGATTCTAACTGAAGTAAGTCACACAGAAAAAGAAACATCATAAGATATCAGTAATACACGGAATGTAAACTTGGCTACACAGGAACTGAATTACAGAACAGAACAGGGTCTCAAATTTAGAAAACCAACTTATGCTTGCTTAAGGGTAAAGGTGAGTTGGGGTGCTGCATAAAACCAGAGATTGAAATGAGCACAGATAAAGTTCCTTAAGCCAAATATGGAGTAGACAAGAGCTACTCCTTGTTCAACGAAATGGACTCAACACCGCATATTAAACGCCTAAGAATGTACCTGACTAGTAAGTATCTTAAAACCTATGGATTGCTATGTCTCCGAAAGAGAATCAAGCATGTGTACAGGGTCATAAACGCAGCAGTGATAGGATTGGAGAGGTTCGGTGAGCAAATGAAGACCCTTTGAAGTCATATTGCATGGTACCCATTCCACGGGTTTCAACTACCCAGGTTTAAGGTATTCTTCCTTCAGCTAAAACATGCATGTGGAACCTAGAGTATGATCAACAATGTGATCGGGAGACGTGTTCAAATATGTCTCAGTTTTCCTCCCCTGGTACTCGGGTGCAACATTCCAGACGCTTTACTAACACTCTCCCCACTTGGAGAGTCAGTCCCTTTAACCTCCTGTTTGGCCCAGTTTGCAATTTCTGCGGAAGATGAACAGGAATAGCGAGAACCAATGAGAGGCTAGCTGGAGGTGTCTGGACGGGCAAATTTAACTCTCATTTCCCACCAGGAAGAGGAATTAACCAAAGGCTCAGCATGCCAGGCCAGAACCAGATTAGGGCCTGAAGCCATCCTGCGGTGTTGCGGCCAGGTCACAAGAAAGTGAGTTGAAGAAAGGAGCTAAGGGTCACTGTAATTCACACACCTGCAGAGTTATAAATGACAGCTATCGTCCAAAAATAGACTGAGGTAAGGCTGCCAAGAGGACTTGAAAGCAGGGCAGAATTGCAGGAAACCGATTTCAGGAGGTAGACTGGAATTGCATTGAAAGCATAGGAAAAGAGGCAGAACGTCCACAATGATGCACTTGGCCAAAAAGGGCGTATGCGATTTTTCCTGAATATATTCAGGAAAAAACGCATACGCCCTTTTTGGCCAACCAAGCAAGCTTGCAAAGGAAATCTGCACTACAATGAAGTCTCACTTCCCCCCGGTCAAAAGGGCCATCTGAAAAAAGTGTAAAATCCAGAAAGGCAGGACAGGCCATGGAGAACTGGGAGCCTTGTTATGCTGATGGGCGGGATGTAAATTGCCAACAGACACTCGGGAGAAGTGTATGGTGTTTCCTGAAACATCTAAAAAACAAAGCAACAGAGCCTAGGGCACTGCCACTTATGGTCCTATAGCTTAGGGAAATTAAAATGAAAAAGACACAGCCACCCCAAAGTTTGGGACGCCTCTGTTTACAAGAACCTCGTTTACAGTACAAGTTCAACATCGCAGAAAGTGAAAAATGGATAAAGAAGTTGTGGTATTTACTTACAAAGCAATATCACTCAGCAATGAAATCTATGTCATCAGTCCCTTAGGATCACAATGAGTGGATTCAGGTATGATGATTCTAACTGAAATAAGTCACACAGAAAAAGAAACATCATAAGATATCAGTAATACACGGAATGTAAACTTGGCTACACAGGAACTGAATTACAGAACAGAACAGGGTCTCAAATTTACAAAACCAACTTATGCTTGCTTAAGGGTAAAGGTGAGTTGGGGTGCTGCATAAAACCAGAGATTGAAATGAGCACAGATAAAGTTCCTTAAGTCAAATATGGAATAGACAAGAGCTACTCCTTGCTCAACGAAATGGACTCAACACCCCATATTAAACGCCTAAGAATATACCTGACTAGTAAGTATCTTAAAACCTATGGATTGCTATGTCTCCAAAAGAGAATCAAGCGTGTGTACAAGGGTCATAAACGCAGCAGTGATAGGATTGGAGAGATTCGGTGAGCAAATGAAGACCCTTTGAAGTCATATTGCATGGTACCCATTCCACTGGTCTCAACTCTCCAGGTTTAAGGTATTCTTTCTTCAGCTAAAACATGCATGTGGAACCCAGAGTATGATCAACCGTGTGATCGGGAGACGTGTTCAAATATGTCTCAGTTTTCGTCCCCTGGTACTTCGGTGCAACATTCCAGACGCTTTACTAACACTCTCCCCACTTGGAGAGTCAGTGCCTTTAACCTCCTGTTTGGCCCAGTTTGCAATTTCTGCGGAAGATGTACAGGAATAGGGAGAACCAATGAGAGACTAGCTGGAGGTGTCTGAACGGGCAAATTTAACTCTCATTTCCCACTAGGAAGAGGAATTAACCAAAGGCTCAGCATGCCGTGCCGGAACCAGATTAGGGCCTGAAGCCATCCTGCGAGGTTGCGGCCAGCTCACAAGAAAGTGAGTTGAAGAAAGGAGCTCAGTGGCTCTGTAATTCACAAACCTGCAGAGTTATAAATGACAGCTATCGTCCAAAAATAGACTGAAGTAAGGCTGCCAAGAGGACTTGAAAGCGGGGCAGAATTGCAGGAAACCGATTTCAGGAGGTAGACTGGAATTACATTGAAAGCATAGGAAAAGAGGCAGAACGTCCACAATGATGCACTTTGCCAAAAGGGCGTATCCGTTTTTTCCTGAATATATTCAGGAAAAAACGCATACGCCCTTTTTGGCCAACCAAGTAAGCTTGCAAAGGAAATCTGCACTACAATGAAGTCTCACTTCCCCCCGGTCAAAAGGGCCATCAGAATAAAGTGTAAAATCCAGAAAGGCAGGACAGGCCATGGAGAACTGGGAGCCTTGTTATGCTGATGGGCGGGATGTAAATTGCCAACAGACACTGGGGACAAGTGTATGGTGTTTCCTGAAACATCTAAAAAACAAAGCAACAGAGCCTAGGGCACTTCCACTTATGGTTCTATAGCTTAGGGAAATTAATATCAAAAAGACACAGCAACCCCAAAATTTGGGATGGCTCTTTTTACAGGAATCTCTTCTACGGCACAAGTTAAATATCCCAGAGAGCAAATAATGGATAAAGAAGTTGCGGTACTTATGTACAACAGAATACCACTCAGCAATGAAATCTATGTCACCAGGCCCGTACCAGCATAATGAGTGGATTGAGGCACGATGATTCTAAGTGAAATAAGTCACACAGAAAAAGAAACATCATAAGGTATCACTAATACACGGAATGTGAACTTGGCTACACATGAACTGAATTACAAAACAGAACAGGGTCTCAAGTTTGGAAAACCAACTTATGCCTGCTTAAGGGGGAAGGTGAGTTGGGGTGCTGCATAAAAGCAGAGTTTGAAATTAGCACAGATACCGTTCCATAAGCCAAATATGTTATAGACAAGAGCTACCCCTTGCTCAACGAAATGGATTCAACAATGAGGTATCACCTCACACCTGGTAGAATAGGCATCATTGAAAATCTACAAACAAAAAATGCTGGAAAGGGTGTGGAGAAAAGGAACCCTCTCCCACTATTGTTGGGAATATAAATTGATACAGTCATTATGGAGAACAATATGGAATTTCTTAAGAAACTAACAATAGAATTACCATATGATACAGCAATCCCAGTACTGGACATATACCCAGACAAAACCATAAATCAAAAAGAGTCATTCACTGCAATGTTCATTGCATCACTATTTACAATATCGAGGTAATGGAAGCAACCTAAATGCCCACAGACAGACGAATGCATAAAGCTGTGGTACATATATAAAATGGAATATTACTAAGCCATGAAAAGGAATGAAATTGGGTCATTTGTAGAGACGTCGATGGATCTAGAGACTGTCATACAGAGTGAAGTAAGTCAGAAAGAGAAAAACAAATCTTGTATATTCATGCATATATGTGGAACCTAGAAAAACTGTACAGATTAACCATTTTGCAAGGCATAAATAGAGCAACAGATGTAGACAACAAACGTATGGACAACAAGGGGGGAAAGCTGTTGGGGGGTGGTGGTGGGAGGAGTTGAGAGACTGGGATTGGCATGTATACATTTATATGTATAAAATAGATAACCAATAAGAACCTGCTGTATAAAAATATAAAATAAAATTCAAAATTAAAAAGAAATAAAATTTAAAAAATAAAACAGAAAAAACAATTATTCCCTGCACATACATGTATTTATATGAATAAATTATTTCCATGCTTATATCTGTAAATACAAAAAAGAGGAATAAAATCTACCTTGAACCAAAAACGAAAAAGAGAAAAAAAACACAGAACCCACCAGTTACACAGAGGAAAACCGTATCAGGGCACTTGCTCCAGTTGTAAACAATTCTGAAGTTGGTCAGTGGTGGGGAATCGTCTCCCATTCAGCCAGCAGCCCCCACGCAACAAGCGTCCTCATTGCAAAGCTGGGGCACCGTGCCGAGGCATCTGTGAGTAAACGTGAGCTGAGCCCCAGGCCAGTTGCTGCTGAACTATTCCCACCCGTCCCAGGTAAAACACCTGAATATATACAAGGACTTGAAAGCCTAGAGGAAGGGCCATAGAGCCACACGAGTGACAGCATGCCGGCCGACTTGGTGCCTGCAGGCCAGCCAGGATGGTCCTGGCCCTGGGTGCTCTTCTGGAAGATTTCCATTTCCCTGCCTGAGATACCCGTCCTGTCCCTGCCCCCACTGCTTTTTTCCTTCCTCACCTCTGCCCAGGGAGAAATTCCAGCAGCAGGTATGGGTGACACATCCTCTTCTTTAGCAGGTGGCAGCCTGGCAACTGCTGCAGAAAGTCCAGCAGAGCCCCACTCACACTGGGCCACCCACAAAGCCGTGGCCTCTCACTCCCTCCCACCAGCCCAGCCCCGAGACTGCTGACAGGGCAGAGAAAATGGCGTCAGGCACGGCTGCAGGGGCTCTTGCTGCCTGGAGTGGTATTTATATTGATCTCAACCCAGGCACACCTGGGGAGGGCTGGCCGGCACGGTAAGGCTGCCCAGGTCAGCCAATCATCACCCCTCAGGGGCTCACAGTTGCAGAAAATGGAACTTGCTGAACCGGCCAGGTCCAAGGAACAGGTGTGGGCTCCTGAGAGTCAGGATAGACAAGGGGCTGCAGCTTTGGCTTGTTTTCTAATCATTTTATCTGGCCCATGAGTGGGAGACAACTTCAAGAAAACCCTCTCCTAATGAGAGGAACCCAGGAGTCAGGGAGAGGAGGGGTGGGTGGTGGTTGGAGACAGAGGCCTGGTGCCCCGGGTGCAGTGGAAGTCTCTGGAAGACCAGGTGGAGGGAGGCCTCACGGAGTGATGCCCAGGGTCACAGACCTGTCGCAGCTGCTGTTTGTTAGTTCAAGTCCTGCTCTGAGGTGCTCTGTGTCAGCTCTGAGCGACAGGTGAGCTGGGGGTGCTCTGCAATGAGGGCTATGTGCACGGTTCCTGTGTGCCCAGCCCTGCCACGGTACCTGCAAGGGTAGCTCTGTATCCTGGAGGGGCCTGACCACGAGAGCCCCGTGGGCTGGGGTGGGGGTGGGGTACCTGCCCAGGTGAGCTCCATATTCTGGGATTGGTCTGACCACGAGAACCCCATGGGCTGCTGGGGACCTGGTAAATGATGTCAGGACAGTCAGTGAAGCCACCGAGGATATACCTCTAGTTGCTCCTAATTCCTACACCCTGCTGGTCATTCTACCAACCACCAGGACATGGTATTCTGTATTAGTCTTCAATGATGCCTTCTTTTGTATTCCATTAGTCCCAGAGTCACAAGAAATTTTGGCTTGTGAGTGGCAGGACTCAACATACAACTAAAACAATACTTCCGGGCCGTCTGGCCCCAAGGGTGCAAAAATTCCCACACCATCTTTGGGGAAAGCTTAGCTAAAGACCTAAAAGTTCTACCTCTGGAAAAGGAAACCCTCCTTCAATATGCAGACGACATTCTGATCACCAGCCCTACTAAGGAGGCCTCTGAACTACCAAGCCAATAAAGGATAGAAGTTGTCCAAGAAAAAGCTCAAATATCACAGACTGCGGTGACCTGCCTGGGCTTCATTCTCACAGAAGGTCAGAGAAGCCCATCCCAGGAAAGGGAAGAAACCATTTTCAGCCTTACCCCTTTCTAAAACTAGAAGACAGCTTAGGGGTTCCTGGGGAGGCCAGGGTTTGCTGCTTCTGGATCCCTAACTACAGTCTACTAGCTGGGCCTCTATATGAAACACTGAAAGGAAAAGATGATGATCCTTTTGAATAGAATCCAGAAGTGGCCTTTCAAGAATGGAAAGAGCAGTCAATTCAGACCCTTGCCCTGGAACTCCCTAATTTAGCTAAACCCTTTGACCTTTACATTCCCGGTGAAAGGTGAATCGCCATTGGAGAATTAGTGCAAAAACTGGGACCACTTGAAATGGAACAATGCAAGAATGCCATCCAGGTAGGATAAACTACGGTCACTAAGGGGCTTGGCCCACTGCCACATCTGGCCAAGATACTGGCGGTATCTAAAAACCTGGAAATCAGCAGCCCAAAAGGCCACCTCCCTCCTAAGGGAAAAGGACCCCACGTGGTGATCCTAACCACCAACCATGCCCTGAAGTTGCAGGGTTCGCTCCGTGGGCACACTGACCTCGAGTGAGGAGGCCCTCCAACTCCAACATCCAGAGAGATAACCGGGGGCAACAGGGCACCATGACGACTCGTGTGAACATCACTTGACCTGGAGTTTCTCTCATAAAACAACAAGAGTGTGTCCCAAAAGAGTAGACTACTGCTTGCAGGACTTACTGCACCCAGAGGGGAGCTAATAATCTTGGTGGGGGAACAGTATACCACACTGTCACCATAGAAAAGCCTACAGACACCGTGATGATGGTGGCCAATAAGACCGGCTGGACTCCTGTTTACTTCAAAAGGCTGTTGACTCAGTAGCCATCATGGTCCTTGATCACCACTGACCTTGGACTGTCTGGGAGTTGAGCGGGCAGGGCTCTGACACCTGGTGCTGTTTGTACGTTAATTCAGGGGCCTAACTGAAGAAAGCGCAGACTACTGGTCAGAGCATCTAGGCTGGCAGAGACGGTCAGCCTAAGGTGGCCGAACAAATGTGGGGCGGGGTGAAACCGGCCCCCACAGCGTCTCTGCACATCTCTTTCCTGGACCCTTAAAGGTCATTAGAATCTATAACACTTCCAATGCTGGTGCTCAGGTGGACGAGCAGGGAGGCAGGGGTCCTGGGGACAATCAATGTCACCGGGAGGCTGCTGGGGAGAAGCTCTGACCCTCGCCCCAGGGTATGAGGGCTCCCAACTCAGCACTCAGCAGTTACAGAAGAAGGGTCTGCACCCTCAGCACTCCAAGAATGAGGAACGGGACAAAAGGCAGAGGAGGGGTTTGTCCCCAGCAAAGCCCATTAAAAATCCCTGGGAGATAAAAATAGAATCTGGGCAATAAAGTCAAGTCTAACCTTTTTTATCCTTTGTGCTTTGTCTAATTTCACGTGCTCCTAGGGTCCCGCATGCAGAGGTTCCACACCCGGCACTTCAGACCAGATTTTCTAGTGCAGAATGGCTGGGTCGACACCTCAGCTCCTGGGGCCCAGTGCACACTCCACGATATAGAGCCTGAGCTACAGCCAACCCGGCCCTCGAGAGCTCCGCCACCTCCCTCCCTCCCACTGACTCTGACAGGATCTCTACACAGCAGCCCAGCCCACAGCCCACGGGGTAGTGCATGCTCTCACCTCTCCATTCTCTGATCAAAATATAAAGTTTCCTTTGCTTGTGAACCAAACTCAGTCTCGATCTGTTGGCCCCAATGACACTGGGCAGGGGGACACTTGTTGGGGTCCACTCTGGAGGATCAGTAACAGAAATTGAGACTATTGTAACCTCAATGAACAGATGTGTGAGCCAAACTGTAGTTAACATAGAACAGTGTATAAGGCTCGGGTAAAATAAGATGTTTTTAACACTTCCATTTGATATTTCCATCACTTTTTATAAGCAAGTTCAGTGAAAAGGTTTGTCTTATTTGTCAGGTCAATATTAGAGAAACGAAGTGATTTCTTTCCAAGGATGTACATTTAATAATCTTGGTTAAACCTTCAATCTTGTTTTAAATGCTTTTCCATTGAAAATGATACCTCTCTTTCAGCTCCCCCATTTCTGAGAAGTATAAAATCTTATAATTTATTATTACCAAAGAGGAAAGGTGGGAGGAGGGATAAATTAACAGTTTGGAATGAACACATACACACTGCTATGTATAAAATAGATCATCAACAAGGAACTACTGTATAGCACAGGGAACTACACTCAACATTTTGCAATAACCTATAAGGGGAAATAATCTGAAAAAGAATAGATATTTTTATTGACATCATCTATCAATGACAGTTAAAGTGTAGCCTAAGGGAAGCTGGTGGTGAGTGCTTCTGACCCTGAAGACTTCAATCATCTAAAGTTTGGACTCTGCCTACTTCCCAAGGCCCTTAATGAACATATGTGTAGCTGTAGCTTAAAAATTTCCCCAGTTTGGGTTTCGGGGAGACACTGATTTTGAAAAAGCCCTGGTGTTCTCCTTACATGAATGGGACTCTTCCTACTGCTAAAACATGTCTGTCACACCCAGAGGATGGTATACCGTCTGATCGGGAAGAGTTTGGAAAAGGCATCTCATCTCCTCATCTCCTGGTGCTCGGGTTCACCCCTCCAGCGTCTTTACTAACAGTCTCCCCACTTGGAGATGTCAGCACTGTCAACATCCTGTTGCGTACAGTTTGGAATTTGTCCAGAGGATGAAGCGGAAGGATGAGGAACAATGAGAGACAAGTCCTACGTGTTCAGACAGGCACATGTCACTCTAATTTCCAATCAGGAAGATGAATTGACCAAAAGCTAGGGTTGCCCATGGAAACAGTATAGGGCTTGAGGAAATCCCGCTGCTTTGTGGCCAGTTCCCATAAACACGAGTTGAACAATGGAACTCAGGGGCAGTAAAATTCACAAAACTGCAGAGTTGAAAATATCCATCACTGAAAAATGTCTTGAGGAAAGTCAGAGAAAAGGACTTGTAAGCAAGGGAGAATGGCAGGAAAGGGATTTGAGGAGGTAGAAAGGACTCGCCATTAAGCACAAGAAAAGGAGCTGAACATTGCCAACATTGCAGTTGGCCAAAAAGGGTGTATGCGTTCTTTTCTGTATATATTCAAGAAAAGGGCATACACTTTTTTAGCCAACCAAACAGGTGGGCACTGGAAGTCAATACTACAAAAGATATCACTTCGCATCAGTCAGAAGAGCCATCCTCATAAAGCGTAAACAACAGAAATGCAGGACAGGGCAACGAGAAGAGGGAGCCCTGTGAGACTTATAGTGGAAATGTATATTGCCAACGGCCATTCTGGAGAAGTGTATTGTGTTTACTAAAGCATCTAAAAAATGAGCTACAGAGCATAGGGCACTTGCACTCATGGGCGTATATCTTGGGAAAAACAAAAATCGAGAGGACACAGGCACCCCAATGTTTACCCCCTCTCTGTTTAAAAGATCCTCGACTAGGATATAACTTAAATGTCTCTGGAGGGAAAAAATGGATAGAGATGTGGTACTTAGGTAGAGTGGAATATTATTCAGCCTGGAAATCAATGAAATATGGCCAGTTGTAACAAATCTGGAGGAGTTACGTATGATCATTCTAAGTGACAGAATTCAAAAAGAAAAAGACACATATCATAAGATATCACTTAAAGGTGGAATCCAAAATGGCTACACATGAAATAAATTACAAAACAAAAACATAGTCAAATATGTAGAAAACACGCATAAGGCTGCTAAACGGGAAAGGTGGGGAGGGGTGAGGCATCATCCAGGAGGTTGAAATTAGCAAAGATACCATTCCAAATACCAAACTGATAATCAACAAGGCCTACACGGTAGCTAAAAGAACTGCACTCAGCACACTCAAGTCACCGGAAAAGAATATATACGACTGGTAAGAATCTGAAAAAGAATTTATTGATGTCTCTCTGTACGTGAATCAAGTGGATGTACAGCAGCAAGAAACAGAGCTTTGAAAATCAGCTGTAACCAATATAGTAATAAATTGAAAAAAATAAATGACAGAGAGACAGAGAAAACCTCTTACAACTTTTCCTCAGGGACGGTGATGCAACATGGATTGAACACATCTAGACCCACAGCAGGATGAGACATAAGGCTGGAAACTGTTTGCGCTAAGAGAAATGTGAGGTTGGGTGAGGAAATGCACACCCTTTAAAGTAATACTACCTGGTACCCATTCAATGGGTCCCAAATCTGCAGGTTCAAGGGATCTTCCTACAGCTAAAACATGCATGGAAAACCCAGAGGACTGTACACCATGTGATCGGGAGATGTGTCTAAAATGCACCTCATTTATCCTCTCCTGGTGCTCCTGTTCACCATTCCAGCCACGCTACTTAGAATCTCCCCACTTGGAGAATCAGCACATTTAAACTTCTGTTTCACACATTTTGCAAATTGTGAGGAGGATGAACGGGAAGAGGGGGAACCAATGAGAGAAGAGTTGTAGGGGTTTGGACGGGCACATATCACTCTAATTTCCCATTAAGAATAAGAATTAAAGAAAGGCTCAGCCTGCCTCGCCGGAGCCAAAATAGGGCCTGAAGCAATCCTGCGGGTTTGAGGCCAGCTCACAAAAGAGCAACTTAAAAAATGGAGCTCAGGGTCACTGCAATTCACAAACCTGCAGAGTTATAAATGAAAACTAACGTCCAAAAATATGTTGAGGTAAGGCAAAGAAGAGGATCTGAATGCAAGACAGAATTGCAAGAAACAGATTTCAAGAGATAGATTGGACTCGTCTTTAATGCACATGAAAAGCGGCAGAATTTCGACAATGATGCAGTTGGCCCAAAAGGGCGTATGCGTTTTTTCCTGATTATATCCAGGAAAAAACGCATACGCACTTTATGGGCAACGAAGCAAGCAAGAAATGCAAATGTGCACAACAAAGAAGTCTCACTTCCCACCGGTCAAAAGGGCCATCCTAAAAAATTGTAAAAACCAGAAATGCAGGACAGGCCATGGAGAACAGGGAGCCTTTATACGCTGATGGGCAGTGTGTGAACTGCCGAGAGCCACTCTGGAGAAGTGTATGGTGGTTCCTAAATCATCTAAAAAACAGAGCTACAGAGCATAGGACACTTCCAATCATGGGAGTATATCTAGGGAAGTCTAAAAATCAACAAGACACAAGCACACCACAGTTTAGGGCTACTCTGTTTACAAGAACCTCAACTTCAGTACACCTTAAATATCCCAGGAAAGAGAACAATGGATAAAGAAGATGTGGTACTTATGTACAATGGAATATCTCTTCACCATGAAATCAATGTAATAAGGCTAGTAGAAGGATAAAGAGTGGATTTAGGTCCGATAATACTACTTGAAATAAGTCAAACAGAAAAAGAAACATATCATAAGATATCACTTATAGAGGGAGGGTAAATATGGCTGCACAAGAAATGAATTACAGAACAGAACAGTGTCTCACATTTAGAAAACACACTTATGTCAGCTTAAGGGGAAAGGAGAGGTGGGGTGATGCATAAAACCAGAGTTTGAAATTAGCACAGATACCGTTCAATAAACCAAATAGGTATTAGACAAGATCTACACCTTGCTCAATGAACTGGCCTCAACACACCCTATACACCGCAGAGAAATATATCTGAGTAATAAGAATCTTAAAACCCATGTATTGATATATCTCCATAAGGGAATCAAGTGTGTGCAGAGCGGCACAAACACAGCAGTGAAAAGGAGCTAAACCCCATTATAGAAATAAATTTTAAAAACAAAACGCTGAAACAATGAAAGAGAGAAAAATTCTTACAAAATTCGCTCAGGGGCTGTGATGCAACCTGGATTGACCACATATAAACCCACAGCTGGATAAGACATAAGGCTGGACACTTGGGGCTGACAGGATTGGTGAGCTTTGGTGAGCAACTGCCGAAAGTTTAATGCAATACTTCATGCTACTCAGTCCAAGGGTCCCAACACTCCAGGTTGAAGGGAATCTTCCTACAGCTAAACCATGCTTGGGAAACCCAGCGACTGGTATACCATATGATCGGGAAAGGTTTCTAAAACGCACCTCATTTTTCCTCTCCTGGGGCTCCGGATCGACATTCCAGCCGCTTTACTAACAACATCCCCACATGGAGTCAATGCCTTTAAGTTCTGGTATCGCACAGTCTGCAGTTAGTGCAGAGGATGAATGGGAATAGGGGGAACCAGTGAGAAACTAGCTGTAGCGGTTTCAATGGGCACATGTCACTCTAATATCACATCAGTAAGAAAAATTAACCAAAGGCACAGCAAGGTGCCCCAGAAGAAAAATAGGGCTTCCAGGGATCCTGTGGTTACGGGGCAAGACCACAAAAATAAGAGCTAAAAAATGGAGCTAAGGGCCACTGCAATTCAAAAACCTGCAGAGTTATAAAGGCCAACTATTTTTAAAAAATATATTGAGGTAAGGCTATGAAGAGGCATTGAAAGCAAGGCAGAATTGCAGGAAACCGATTTCAGGAGGTAGACTGGAATTGCACTGAAAACATATGAAGAGAGTCAGAAACTCGACAATGATGCACTTGCACAAAAAGGGCGTATGTGTTTTTTCCTGAATATATTCAGGAAAAAACGCATACACACTTTTTGGCCAACCAAGCAAGCTTGCAAAGGAAATTTGCACTACAATGAAGTCTCACTTCCACCTGGTCAAAAGGGCCATCTGAAAAAAGTGTAAAATCCATAAAGGCACGACAGGCCATGGAGAACTGGGAGCCTTCTTATGCTGATGGGCGGGATGTAAATTGCCAACAGCCACTCTGGAGAAGAGTATGGTGTTTCCTGAAACATCTAAAAAACAAAGCAACAGAGCCTAGGGCACTTCCACTTATGGTCCTATAGCTTAGGGAAATTAAAATCAAAAAGACACAGCCACCCCAAAGTTTGGGACGGCTCTGTTTACAAGAACCTCGTTTACGGTACAAGTTCAATATTGCAGAAAGTGAAAAATGGATAAAGAACTTGTGGTACTTACGTACAATGCAACATCACTCAGCAATGAAATCTATGTCATCAGGCCCGTAGCAGCATAATGAGTGGATTCAGGTATGATGATTCGAACTGAAATAAGTCACACAGAAAAGAAACATCATAAGGTATCACTAATACACAGAATGTGAACTTGGCTACACATGAACAGAATTACAAAACAGAACAGTGTCTCAAGTTTAGAAAACCAACTTACGCTTGCTTAACGGGGAAGGTGAGTTGGGGTGCTGCATAAAACCAGAGATTGAAATGAGCACAGATAAAGTTCCTTAAGCCAAATATGGAATAGACAAGAGCTACTCCTTGCTCAACGAAATAGACTCAACACCCCATATTAAACGCCTAAGAATGTACCTGACTAGTAAGTATCTTAAAACCTATGGATTGCTATGTCTCCAAAAGAGAATCAAGCGTGTGTACAGGGGCATAAACGCAGCAGTGATAGGATTGGAGAGGTTCGGTGAGCAAATGAAGACCCTTTGAAGTCATATTGCATGGTACCCATTACACAGGTCTCAACTCTCCAGGTTTAAGGTATTCTTTCTTCAGCTAAAATATGCATGTGGAACCCAGAGTATGATCAACGATGTGAAAGGGAGACGTGTTCAAATATGTCTCAGTTTTCCTCCCCTGGTACTCGGGTGCAACATTCCAGATGCTTTACTAACACTCTCGCCACTTGGAGAGTGAGCGCCTTTAACCTCCTGTTTGGCCCAGTTTGCAATTTCTGTGGAAGATGAACAGGAATAGCGAGAACCAATGAGAGGCTAGCTGGAGGTGTCTGGACGGGCAAATTTAACTCTCATTTCCCACCAGGAAGAGGAATTAACCAAAGGCTCAGCGTGCCATGCCGGAACCACATTAGGGCCTGAAGACATCCTGCGGTGTTGCGGCCAGCTCACAAGAAAGGGAGTTGAAGAAAGGAGCTCAGGGGCACTGTAATTCACAAACCTGCAGAGTTATAAATGACAGCTATCGTCCAAAAATATACTGAAGTAAGGCTGCCAAGAGGACTTGAAAGCGGGTCAGAATTGCAGGAAACCGATTTCAGGAGGTAGACAGGAATTGCATTTCAAGCATAGGAAAAGAGGCAGAACGTCCACAATGATGCACTTGGCCAAAAAGGGCGTATGCGTTTTTTCCTGAATATATTCAGGAAAACACGCATATGCACTTTTTGGCCAACCAAGCAAGCTTGCAAAGGAAATCTGCACTACAATGAAGTCTCACTACCCCCCAGTCAAAAGGGGCATCTGAAAAAAGTGTAAAATCCAGAAAGGCAGGACAGGCCATGGAGAACTGGGAGCCTTGTTATGCTGAAGGGTGGGATGTAAATTGCCAACAACCACTCGGGAGAAGTGTATGGTGTTTCCTGAAACATCTAAAAAACAAAGCAACAGAGCCTAGGGCACTTCCACTTATGGTCCTCTAGCTTAGGGAATTTAAAATCAAAAAGACACAGACACCCCAAAGTTTCGAACAGCTCTGTTTACAAGAACCTCGTTTACAGTACAAGTTCAACATCGCAGAAAGTGAAAAATGGATAAAGATGTTGTGGTATTTACTTACAAAGCAATATCACTCAGCAATGAAATCTGTGTCATCAGGCCCTTAGCAGCACAATGAGTGGATTCAGGTACGATGATTCTAACTGAAATAAGTCACACAGAAAAAGAAACATCATAAGATATCAGTAATACGCGGAATGTAAACTTGGCTACACAGGAACTGAATTACAGAACAGAACAGGGTCTCAAATTTAGAAAACCAACTTATGCTTGCTTAAGGGTAAAGGTGAGTTGGGGTGCTGCATAAAACCAGAGATTGAAATGAGCACAGATAAAGTTCCTTAAGTCAAATATGGAATAGACAAGAGCTACTCCTTGCTCAACGAAATGGACTCAACACCGCATATTAAACGCCTAAGAATGTACCTGACTAGTAAGTATCTTAAAACCTATGGATTGCTATGTCTCCGAAAGAGAATCAAGCATGTGTACAGGGGCATAAACGCAGCAGTGATAGGATTGGAGAGGTTCGGTGAGCAAATGAAGACCCTTTGAAGTCATATTGCATGGTACCCATTCCACGGGTCTCAACTCTCCAGGTTTAAGGTATTCTTCCTTCAGCTAAAACATGCATGTGGAACCCAAGTATGATCAACCATGTGAACGGGAGACGTGTTCAAATATGTCTCAGTTTTCCTCCCCTGGTACTCGGGTGCAACATTCCAGACGCTTTACTAACACTCTCCCCACTTGGAGAGTCAGCGCCTTTAACCTCCTGTTTGGCCCAGTTTGCAATTTCTGCGGAAGATGAACAGGAATAGCGAGAACCAATGAGAGACTATCTGGAGGTGTCTGGACGGGCAAATTTAACTCTCATTTCCCACCAGGAAGAGGAAATAACCAAAGGCTCAGCGTGCCGTGCCGGAACCAGATTAGGGCCTGAAGCCATCCTGCGGTGTTGCGGCCAGGTCACAAAAAAGCAAGTTGAAGAAAGGAGCTCAGGGGCACTGTAATTCACAAACCTGCAGAGTTATAAATGACAGCTATCGTCCAAAAATAGACTGAAGTAAGGCTGCCAAGAGGACTTGAAAGCGGGGCAGAATTGCAGGAAACCGATTTCAGGAGGTAGACTGGAATTGCATTGAAAGCATAGGAAAAGAGGCAGAACGTCCACAATGATGCACTTGGCCAAAAAGGGCGTATGCGTTTTTTCCTGAATATATTCAGGAAAAAACGCATACGCCCTTTTTGGCCAACCAAGCAAGCTTGCAAAGGAAATCTGCACTACAATGAAGTCTCACTTCCCCCCGGTCAAAAGGGCCATCTGAAAAAAGTGTAAAATCCAGAAAGGCAGGACAGGCCATGGAGAACTGGGAGCCTTGTTATGCTGATGGGCGGGATGTAAATTGCCAACAACCACTCGGGAGAAGTGTATGGTGTTTCCTGAAACATCTAAAAAACAAAGCAACAGAACCTAGGGCACTTCCACTTATGGTCCTATAGCTTAGGGAAATTAAAATCAAAAAGACACAGCCACCCCAAAGTTTGGAACGGCTCTGTTTACAAGAACCTCGTTTACAGTACAAGTTCAACATCGCAGAAAGTGAAAAATGGATAAAGAAGTTGTGGTATTTACTTACAAAGCAATATCACTCAGCAATGAAATCTGTGTCATCAGGCCCTTAGCAGCACAATGAGGGGATTCAGGTATGATGATTCTAACTGAAGTAAGTCACACAGAAAAAGAAACATCATAAGATATCAGTAATACACGGAATGTAAACTTGGCTACACAGGAACTGAATTACAGAACAGAACAGGGTCTCAAATTTAGAAAACCAACTTATGCTTGCTTAAGGGTAAAGGTGAGTTGGGGTGCTGCATAAAACCAGAGATTGAAATGAGCACAGATAAAGTTCCTTAAGTCAAATATGGAATAGACAAGAGCTACTCCTTGCTCAACGAAATGGACTCAACACCGCATATTAAACGCCTAAGAATGTACCTGACTAGTAAGTATCGTAAAACCTATGGATTGCTATGTCTCCGAAAGAGAATCAAGCATGTGTACAGGGGCATAAACGCAGCAGTGATAGGATTGGAGAGGTTCGGTGAGCAAATGAAGACCCTTTGAAGTCATATTGCATGGTACCCATTCCACGGGTTTCAACTACCCAGGTTTAAGGTATTCTTCCTTCAGCTAAAACATGCATGTGGAACCTAGAGTATGATCAACCATGTGATCGGGAGACGTGTTCAAATATGTCTCAGTTTTCCTCCCCTGGTACTCGGGTACAACATTCCAGACGCTTTACTAACACTCTCCCCACTTGGAGAGTCAGTCCCTTTAACCTCCTGTTTGGCCCAGTTTGCAATTTCTGCGGAAGATGAACAGGAATAGCGAGAACCAATGAGAGGCTAGCTGGAGGTGTCTGGACGGGCAAATTTAACTCTCATTTCCCACCAGGAAGAGGAATTAAGCAAAGGCTCAGCGTGCCGGGCCGGAACCAGATTAGGGCCTGAAGCCATCCTGCAGTGTTGCGGCCAGGTCACAAGAAAGCGAGTTGAAGAAAGGAGCTCAGGGGCACTGTAATTCACAAACCTGCAGAGTTATAAATGACAGCTATCGTCCAAAAATAGACTGAAGTAAGGCTGCCAAGAGGACTTGAAAGCGGGGCAGAATTGCGGGAAACCGATTTCAGGAGGTAGACTGGAATTGCATTGAAAGCATAGGAAAAGAGGCAGAACGTCCACAATGATGCACTTGGCCAAAAAGGGCGTATGCGTTTTTTCCTGAATATATTCAGGAAAAAACGCATACGCCCTTTTTGGCCAACCAAGCAAGCTTGCAAAGGAAATCTGCACTACAATGAAGTCTCACTTCCCCTAGGTCAAAAGGGCCATCTGAAAAAAGTGTAAAATCCAGAAAGGCAGGACAGGCCATGGAGAACTGGGAGCCTTGTTATGCTGATGGGCGGGATGTAAATTGCCAACAACCAATCGGGAGAAGTGTATGGTGTTTCCTGAAACATCTAAAAAACAAAGCAACAGAGCCTAGGGCACTTCCACTTATGGTCCTATAGCTTAGGGAAATTAAAATCAAAAAGACACAGCCACCCCAAAGTTTGGAACAGCTCTGTTTACAAGAACCTCGTTTACAGTACAAGTTCAACATCGCAGAAAGTGAAAAATGGATAAAGAAGTTGTGGTATTCACTTACAAAGCAATATCACTCAGCAATGAAATCTATGTCATCAGGCCCTTAGCAGCACAAGGAGTGGATTCAGATATGATGATTCTAACTGAAATAAGTCACACAGAAAAAGAAACATCATAAGATATCAGTAATACACGGAATGTAAACTTGGCTACACAGGAACTGAATTACAGAACAGAACAGGGTCTCAAATTTACAAAACCAACTTATGCTTGCTTAAGGGTAAAGGTGAGTTGGGGTGCTGCATAAAACCAGAGATTGAAATGAACACAGATAAAGTTCCTTAAGTCTAATATGGAATAGACAAGAGCTACTCCTTGCTCAACGAAATGGACTCAACACCGCATATTAAACGCCTAAGAATGTACCTGACTAGTAAGTATCGTAAAACCTATGGATTGCTATGTCTCCAAAAGAGAATCAAGCATGTGTACAGGGGCATAAACGCAGCAGCGATAGGATTGGAGATGTTCGGTGAGCAAATGAAGACCCTTTGAAGTCATATTGCATGGTACCCATTACACGGGTCTCAACTCTCCAGGTTTAAGGTATTCTTCGTTCAGCTAAAACATGCATGTGGAACCCAAGTATGATCAACCATGTGAACGGGAGACGTGTTCAAATATGTCTCAGTTTTCCTCCCCTGGTACTCGGGTGCAACATTCCAGACGCTTTACTAACACTCTCCCCACTTGGAGAGTCAGTGCTATAACCTCCTGTTTGGCCCAGTTTGCAATTTCTGCGGAAGATGAACAGGAATAGCGAGAACCAATGAGAGGCTAGCTGGAGGTGTCTGGACGGGCAAATTTAACTCTCATTTCCCACCAGGAAGAGGAAATAACCAAAGGCTCAGCGTGCCGTACCGGAACCAGATTAGGGCCTGAAGCCATCCTGCGGTGTTGCGGCCAGCTCAAAAGAAAGCGAGTTGAAGAAAGGAGCTCAGGGGCACTGTAATTCACAAACCTGCAGAGTTATAAATGACAGCTATCGTCCAAAAATAGACTGAAGTAAGGCTGCCAAGAGGACATGAAAGCGGGGAAGAATTGCAGGAAACCGATTTCAGGAGGTAGACTGGAATTGCATTGAAAGCATAGGAAAAGAGGCAGAACGTCCACAATGATGCACTTGGCCAAAAAGGGCGTATGCGTTTTTTCCTGAATATATTCAGGAAAAAACGCATACGCACTTTTTGGCCAACCAAGCAAGCTTGCAAAGGAAATCTGCACTACAATGAAGTCTCACTTCCCCCCGGTCAAAAGGGCCATCTGAAAAAAATGTAAAATCCAGAAAGGCAGGACAGGCCATGGAGAACTGGGAGCCTTGTTATGCTGATGGGCGGGATGTAAATTGCCAACAACCACTCGGGAGAAGTGTATGGTGTTTCCTAAAACATCTAAAAAACAAAGCAACAGAACATAGGGCACTTCCACTTATGGTCCTATAGCTTAGGGAAATTAAAATCAAAAAGACACAGCCACCCCAGAGTTTGGAACGGCTCTGTTTACAAGAACCTCGTTTACAGTACAAGTTCAACATCGCAGAAAGTGAAAAATGGATAAAGAAGTTGTGGTATTTACTTACAAAGCAATATCACTCAGCAATGAAATCTGTGTCATCAGACCCTTAGCAGCACAATGAGTGGATTCAGGTATGATGATTCTAACTGAAATAAGTCACACAGAAAAAGAAACATCATAAGATATCAGTAATACACGGAATGTAAACTTGGCTACACAGGAACTGAATTACAGAACAGAACAGGGTCTCAAATTTAGAAAACCAACTTATGCTTGCTTAAGGGTAAAGGTGAGTTGGGGTGCTGCATAAAACCAGAGATTGAAATGAGCACAGATAAAGTTCCTTAAGTCAAATATGGAATAGACAAGAGCTACTCCTTGCTCAAAGAAATGGACTCAACACCGCATATTAAACGCCTAAGAATGTACCTCACTAGTAAGTATCTTAAAACCTATGGATTGCTATGTCTCCGAAAGAGAATCAAGCATGTGTACAGGGGCATAAACGCAGCAGTGATAGGATTGGAGAGGTTCGGTGAGCAAATGAAGACCGTTTGAAGTCATATTGCATGGTACCCATTCCACGGGTTTCAACTACCCAGGTTTAAGGTATTCTTCCTTCAGCTAAAACATGAATGTGGAACCTAGAGTATGATCAACCATGTGATCGGGAGACGTGTTCAAATATGTCTCAGTTTTCCTCCCCTGGTACTCGGGTACAACATTCCAGACGCTTTACTAACACTCTCCCCACTTGGAGAGTCAGCGCCTTTAACCTCCTGTTTGGCCCAGTTTGCAATTTCTGCGGAAGATGAACAGGAATAGCGAGAACCAATGAGAGGCTAGCTGGAGGTGTCTGGACGGGCAAATTTAACTCTCATTTCCCACCAGGAAGAGGAATTAACCAAACGCTCAGCATGCCGGGCCGGAACCAGATTAGGGCCTGAAGCCATCCTGCGGTGTTGCGGCCAGGTCACAAGAAAGCGAGTTGAAGAAAGGAGCTCAGGGTCACTGTAATTCACAAACCTGCAGAGTTATAAATGACAGCTATCGTCCAAAAATAGACTGAAGTAAGGCTGCCAAGAGGACTTGAAAGCAGGGCAGAATTGCAGGAAACCGATTTCAGGAGGTAGACTGGAATTGCATTGAAAGCATAGGAAAAGAGGCAGAACGTCCACAATGATGCCCTTGGCCAAAAAGGGCGCATGCGATTTTTCCTGAATATATTCAGGAAAAAACGCATACGCCCTTTTTGGCCAACCAAGCAAGCTTGCAAAGGAAATCTGCACTACAATGAAGTCTCACTTCCCCCCGGTCAAAAGGGCCATCTGAAAAAAGTGTAAAATCCAGAAAGGCAGGACAGGCCATGGAGAACTGGGAGCCTTGTTATGCTGATGGGCGGGATGTAAATTGCCAACAGACACTCGGGAGAAGTGTATGGTGTTTCCTGAAACATCTAAAAAACAAAGCAACAGAACCTAGGGCACTTCCACTTATGGTCCTATAGCTTAGGGAAATTAAAATCAAAAAGACACAGCCACCCCAAAGTTTGGAACGCTCTGTTTACAAGAACCTCGTTTACAGTACAAGTTCAAAATCACAGAAAGTTAAAAATGGATAAAGAAGTTGTGGTATTTACTTACAAAGCAATATCACTCAGCAATGAAATCTGTGTCATCAGGCCCTTAGCAGCACAATGAGTGGATTCAGGTATGATGATTCTAACTGAAGTAAGTCACACAGAAAAAGAAACATCATAAGATATCAGTAATACACGGAATGTAAACTTGGCTACACAGGAACTGAATTACAGAACAGAACAGGGTCTCAAATTTAGAAAACCAACTTATGCTTGCTTAAGGGTAAAGGTGAGTTGGGGTGCTGCATAAAACCAGAGATTGAAATGAGCACAGATAAAGTTCCTTAAGCCAAATATGGAGTAGACAAGAGCTACTCCTTGTTCAACGAAATGGACTCAACACCGCATATTAAACGCCTAAGAATGTACCTGACTAGTAAGTATCTTAAAACCTATGGATTGCTATGTCTCCGAAAGAGAATCAAGCATGTGTACAGGGTCATAAACGCAGCAGTGATAGGATTGGAGAGGTTCGGTGAGCAAATGAAGACCCTTTGAAGTCATATTGCATGGTACCCATTCCACGGGTTTCAACTACCCAGGTTTAAGGTATTCTTCCTTCAGCTAAAACATGCATGTGGAACCTAGAGTATGATCAACAATGTGATCGGGAGACGTGTTCAAATATGTCTCAGTTTTCCTCCCCTGGTACTCGGGTGCAACATTCCAGACGCTTTACTAACACTCTCCCCACTTGGAGAGTCAGTCCCTTTAACCTCCTGTTTGGCCCAGTTTGCAATTTCTGCGGAAGATGAACAGGAATAGCGAGAACCAATGAGAGGCTAGCTGGAGGTGTCTGGACGGGCAAATTTAACTCTCATTTCCCACCAGGAAGAGGAATTAACCAAAGGCTCAGCATGCCAGGCCAGAACCAGATTAGGGCCTGAAGCCATCCTGCGGTGTTGCGGCCAGGTCACAAGAAAGTGAGTTGAAGAAAGGAGCTAAGGGTCACTGTAATTCACACACCTGCAGAGTTATAAATGACAGCTATCGTCCAAAAATAGACTGAGGTAAGGCTGCCAAGAGGACTTGAAAGCAGGGCAGAATTGCAGGAAACCGATTTCAGGAGGTAGACTGGAATTGCATTGAAAGCATAGGAAAAGAGGCAGAACGTCCACAATGATGCACTTGGCCAAAAAGGGCGTATGCGATTTTTCCTGAATATATTCAGGAAAAAACGCATACGCCCTTTTTGGCCAACCAAGCAAGCTTGCAAAGGAAATCTGCACTACAATGAAGTCTCACTTCCCCCCGGTCAAAAGGGCCATCTGAAAAAAGTGTAAAATCCAGAAAGGCAGGACAGGCCATGGAGAACTGGGAGCCTTGTTATGCTGATGGGCGGGATGTAAATTGCCAACAGACACTCGGGAGAAGTGTATGGTGTTTCCTGAAACATCTAAAAAACAAAGCAACAGAGCCTAGGGCACTGCCACTTATGGTCCTATAGCTTAGGGAAATTAAAATGAAAAAGACACAGCCACCCCAAAGTTTGGGACGCCTCTGTTTACAAGAACCTCGTTTACAGTACAAGTTCAACATCGCAGAAAGTGAAAAATGGATAAAGAAGTTGTGGTATTTACTTACAAAGCAATATCACTCAGCAATGAAATCTATGTCATCAGTCCCTTAGGATCACAATGAGTGGATTCAGGTATGATGATTCTAACTGAAATAAGTCACACAGAAAAAGAAACATCATAAGATATCAGTAATACACGGAATGTAAACTTGGCTACACAGGAACTGAATTACAGAACAGAACAGGGTCTCAAATTTACAAAACCAACTTATGCTTGCTTAAGGGTAAAGGTGAGTTGGGGTGCTGCATAAAACCAGAGATTGAAATGAGCACAGATAAAGTTCCTTAAGTCAAATATGGAATAGACAAGAGCTACTCCTTGCTCAACGAAATGGACTCAACACCCCATATTAAACGCCTAAGAATATACCTGACTAGTAAGTATCTTAAAACCTATGGATTGCTATGTCTCCAAAAGAGAATCAAGCGTGTGTACAAGGGTCATAAACGCAGCAGTGATAGGATTGGAGAGATTCGGTGAGCAAATGAAGACCCTTTGAAGTCATATTGCATGGTACCCATTCCACTGGTCTCAACTCTCCAGGTTTAAGGTATTCTTTCTTCAGCTAAAACATGCATGTGGAACCCAGAGTATGATCAACCGTGTGATCGGGAGACGTGTTCAAATATGTCTCAGTTTTCGTCCCCTGGTACTTCGGTGCAACATTCCAGACGCTTTACTAACACTCTCCCCACTTGGAGAGTCAGTGCCTTTAACCTCCTGTTTGGCCCAGTTTGCAATTTCTGCGGAAGATGTACAGGAATAGGGAGAACCAATGAGAGACTAGCTGGAGGTGTCTGAACGGGCAAATTTAACTCTCATTTCCCACTAGGAAGAGGAATTAACCAAAGGCTCAGCATGCCGTGCCGGAACCAGATTAGGGCCTGAAGCCATCCTGCGAGGTTGCGGCCAGCTCACAAGAAAGTGAGTTGAAGAAAGGAGCTCAGTGGCTCTGTAATTCACAAACCTGCAGAGTTATAAATGACAGCTATCGTCCAAAAATAGACTGAAGTAAGGCTGCCAAGAGGACTTGAAAGCGGGGCAGAATTGCAGGAAACCGATTTCAGGAGGTAGACTGGAATTACATTGAAAGCATAGGAAAAGAGGCAGAACGTCCACAATGATGCACTTTGCCAAAAGGGCGTATCCGTTTTTTCCTGAATATATTCAGGAAAAAACGCATACGCCCTTTTTGGCCAACCAAGTAAGCTTGCAAAGGAAATCTGCACTACAATGAAGTCTCACTTCCCCCCGGTCAAAAGGGCCATCAGAATAAAGTGTAAAATCCAGAAAGGCAGGACAGGCCATGGAGAACTGGGAGCCTTGTTATGCTGATGGGCGGGATGTAAATTGCCAACAGACACTGGGGACAAGTGTATGGTGTTTCCTGAAACATCTAAAAAACAAAGCAACAGAGCCTAGGGCACTTCCACTTATGGTTCTATAGCTTAGGGAAATTAATATCAAAAAGACACAGCAACCCCAAAATTTGGGATGGCTCTTTTTACAGGAATCTCTTCTACGGCACAAGTTAAATATCCCAGAGAGCAAATAATGGATAAAGAAGTTGCGGTACTTATGTACAACAGAATACCACTCAGCAATGAAATCTATGTCACCAGGCCCGTACCAGCATAATGAGTGGATTGAGGCACGATGATTCTAAGTGAAATAAGTCACACAGAAAAAGAAACATCATAAGGTATCACTAATACACGGAATGTGAACTTGGCTACACATGAACTGAATTACAAAACAGAACAGGGTCTCAAGTTTGGAAAACCAACTTATGCCTGCTTAAGGGGGAAGGTGAGTTGGGGTGCTGCATAAAAGCAGAGTTTGAAATTAGCACAGATACCGTTCCATAAGCCAAATATGTTATAGACAAGAGCTACCCCTTGCTCAACGAAATGGATTCAACAATGAGGTATCACCTCACACCTGGTAGAATAGGCATCATTGAAAATCTACAAACAAAAAATGCTGGAAAGGGTGTGGAGAAAAGGAACCCTCTCCCACTATTGTTGGGAATATAAATTGATACAGTCATTATGGAGAACAATATGGAATTTCTTAAGAAACTAACAATAGAATTACCATATGATACAGCAATCCCAGTACTGGACATATACCCAGACAAAACCATAAATCAAAAAGAGTCATTCACTGCAATGTTCATTGCATCACTATTTACAATATCGAGGTAATGGAAGCAACCTAAATGCCCACAGACAGACGAATGCATAAAGCTGTGGTACATATATAAAATGGAATATTACTAAGCCATGAAAAGGAATGAAATTGGGTCATTTGTAGAGACGTCGATGGATCTAGAGACTGTCATACAGAGTGAAGTAAGTCAGAAAGAGAAAAACAAATCTTGTATATTCATGCATATATGTGGAACCTAGAAAAACTGTACAGATTAACCATTTTGCAAGGCATAAATAGAGCAACAGATGTAGACAACAAACGTATGGACAACAAGGGGGGAAAGCTGTTGGGGGGTGGTGGTGGGAGGAGTTGAGAGACTGGGATTGGCATGTATACATTTATATGTATAAAATAGATAACCAATAAGAACCTGCTGTATAAAAATATAAAATAAAATTCAAAATTAAAAAGAAATAAAATTTAAAAAATAAAACAGAAAAAACAATTATTCCCTGCACATACATGTATTTATATGAATAAATTATTTCCATGCTTATATCTGTAAATACAAAAAAGAGGAATAAAATCTACCTTGAACCAAAAACGAAAAAGAGAAAAAAAACACAGAACCCACCAGTTACACAGAGGAAAACCGTATCAGGGCACTTGCTCCAGTTGTAAACAATTCTGAAGTTGGTCAGTGGTGGGGAATCGTCTCCCATTCAGCCAGCAGCCCCCACGCAACAAGCGTCCTCATTGCAAAGCTGGGGCACCGTGCCGAGGCATCTGTGAGTAAACGTGAGCTGAGCCCCAGGCCAGTTGCTGCTGAACTATTCCCACCCGTCCCAGGTAAAACACCTGAATATATACAAGGACTTGAAAGCCTAGAGGAAGGGCCATAGAGCCACACGAGTGACAGCATGCCGGCCGACTTGGTGCCTGCAGGCCAGCCAGGATGGTCCTGGCCCTGGGTGCTCTTCTGGAAGATTTCCATTTCCCTGCCTGAGATACCCGTCCTGTCCCTGCCCCCACTGCTTTTTTCCTTCCTCACCTCTGCCCAGGGAGAAATTCCAGCAGCAGGTATGGGTGACACATCCTCTTCTTTAGCAGGTGGCAGCCTGGCAACTGCTGCAGAAAGTCCAGCAGAGCCCCACTCACACTGGGCCACCCACAAAGCCGTGGCCTCTCACTCCCTCCCACCAGCCCAGCCCCGAGACTGCTGACAGGGCAGAGAAAATGGCGTCAGGCACGGCTGCAGGGGCTCTTGCTGCCTGGAGTGGTATTTATATTGATCTCAACCCAGGCACACCTGGGGAGGGCTGGCCGGCACGGTAAGGCTGCCCAGGTCAGCCAATCATCACCCCTCAGGGGCTCACAGTTGCAGAAAATGGAACTTGCTGAACCGGCCAGGTCCAAGGAACAGGTGTGGGCTCCTGAGAGTCAGGATAGACAAGGGGCTGCAGCTTTGGCTTGTTTTCTAATCATTTTATCTGGCCCATGAGTGGGAGACAACTTCAAGAAAACCCTCTCCTAATGAGAGGAACCCAGGAGTCAGGGAGAGGAGGGGTGGGTGGTGGTTGGAGACAGAGGCCTGGTGCCCCGGGTGCAGTGGAAGTCTCTGGAAGACCAGGTGGAGGGAGGCCTCACGGAGTGATGCCCAGGGTCACAGACCTGTCGCAGCTGCTGTTTGTTAGTTCAAGTCCTGCTCTGAGGTGCTCTGTGTCAGCTCTGAGCGACAGGTGAGCTGGGGGTGCTCTGCAATGAGGGCTATGTGCACGGTTCCTGTGTGCCCAGCCCTGCCACGGTACCTGCAAGGGTAGCTCTGTATCCTGGAGGGGCCTGACCACGAGAGCCCCGTGGGCTGGGGTGGGGGTGGGGTACCTGCCCAGGTGAGCTCCATATTCTGGGATTGGTCTGACCACGAGAACCCCATGGGCTGCTGGGGACCTGGTAAATGATGTCAGGACAGTCAGTGAAGCCACCGAGGATATACCTCTAGTTGCTCCTAATTCCTACACCCTGCTGGTCATTCTACCAACCACCAGGACATGGTATTCTGTATTAGTCTTCAATGATGCCTTCTTTTGTATTCCATTAGTCCCAGAGTCACAAGAAATTTTGGCTTGTGAGTGGCAGGACTCAACATACAACTAAAACAATACTTCCGGGCCGTCTGGCCCCAAGGGTGCAAAAATTCCCACACCATCTTTGGGGAAAGCTTAGCTAAAGACCTAAAAGTTCTACCTCTGGAAAAGGAAACCCTCCTTCAATATGCAGACGACATTCTGATCACCAGCCCTACTAAGGAGGCCTCTGAACTACCAAGCCAATAAAGGATAGAAGTTGTCCAAGAAAAAGCTCAAATATCACAGACTGCGGTGACCTGCCTGGGCTTCATTCTCACAGAAGGTCAGAGAAGCCCATCCCAGGAAAGGGAAGAAACCATTTTCAGCCTTACCCCTTTCTAAAACTAGAAGACAGCTTAGGGGTTCCTGGGGAGGCCAGGGTTTGCTGCTTCTGGATCCCTAACTACAGTCTACTAGCTGGGCCTCTATATGAAACACTGAAAGGAAAAGATGATGATCCTTTTGAATAGAATCCAGAAGTGGCCTTTCAAGAATGGAAAGAGCAGTCAATTCAGACCCTTGCCCTGGAACTCCCTAATTTAGCTAAACCCTTTGACCTTTACATTCCCGGTGAAAGGTGAATCGCCATTGGAGAATTAGTGCAAAAACTGGGACCACTTGAAATGGAACAATGCAAGAATGCCATCCAGGTAGGATAAACTACGGTCACTAAGGGGCTTGGCCCACTGCCACATCTGGCCAAGATACTGGCGGTATCTAAAAACCTGGAAATCAGCAGCCCAAAAGGCCACCTCCCTCCTAAGGGAAAAGGACCCCACGTGGTGATCCTAACCACCAACCATGCCCTGAAGTTGCAGGGTTCGCTCCGTGGGCACACTGACCTCGAGTGAGGAGGCCCTCCAACTCCAACATCCAGAGAGATAACCGGGGGCAACAGGGCACCATGACGACTCGTGTGAACATCACTTGACCTGGAGTTTCTCTCATAAAACAACAAGAGTGTGTCCCAAAAGAGTAGACTACTGCTTGCAGGACTTACTGCACCCAGAGGGGAGCTAATAATCTTGGTGGGGGAACAGTATACCACACTGTCACCATAGAAAAGCCTACAGACACCGTGATGATGGTGGCCAATAAGACCGGCTGGACTCCTGTTTACTTCAAAAGGCTGTTGACTCAGTAGCCATCATGGTCCTTGATCACCACTGACCTTGGACTGTCTGGGAGTTGAGCGGGCAGGGCTCTGACACCTGGTGCTGTTTGTACGTTAATTCAGGGGCCTAACTGAAGAAAGCGCAGACTACTGGTCAGAGCATCTAGGCTGGCAGAGACGGTCAGCCTAAGGTGGCCGAACAAATGTGGGGCGGGGTGAAACCGGCCCCCACAGCGTCTCTGCACATCTCTTTCCTGGACCCTTAAAGGTCATTAGAATCTATAACACTTCCAATGCTGGTGCTCAGGTGGACGAGCAGGGAGGCAGGGGTCCTGGGGACAATCAATGTCACCGGGAGGCTGCTGGGGAGAAGCTCTGACCCTCGCCCCAGGGTATGAGGGCTCCCAACTCAGCACTCAGCAGTTACAGAAGAAGGGTCTGCACCCTCAGCACTCCAAGAATGAGGAACGGGACAAAAGGCAGAGGAGGGGTTTGTCCCCAGCAAAGCCCATTAAAAATCCCTGGGAGATAAAAATAGAATCTGGGCAATAAAGTCAAGTCTAACCTTTTTTATCCTTTGTGCTTTGTCTAATTTCACGTGCTCCTAGGGTCCCGCATGCAGAGGTTCCACACCCGGCACTTCAGACCAGATTTTCTAGTGCAGAATGGCTGGGTCGACACCTCAGCTCCTGGGGCCCAGTGCACACTCCACGATATAGAGCCTGAGCTACAGCCAACCCGGCCCTCGAGAGCTCCGCCACCTCCCTCCCTCCCACTGACTCTGACAGGATCTCTACACAGCAGCCCAGCCCACAGCCCACGGGGTAGTGCATGCTCTCACCTCTCCATTCTCTGATCAAAATATAAAGTTTCCTTTGCTTGTGAACCAAACTCAGTCTCGATCTGTTGGCCCCAATGACACTGGGCAGGGGGACACTTGTTGGGGTCCACTCTGGAGGATCAGTAACAGAAATTGAGACTATTGTAACCTCAATGAACAGATGTGTGAGCCAAACTGTAGTTAACATAGAACAGTGTATAAGGCTCGGGTAAAATAAGATGTTTTTAACACTTCCATTTGATATTTCCATCACTTTTTATAAGCAAGTTCAGTGAAAAGGTTTGTCTTATTTGTCAGGTCAATATTAGAGAAACGAAGTGATTTCTTTCCAAGGATGTACATTTAATAATCTTGGTTAAACCTTCAATCTTGTTTTAAATGCTTTTCCATTGAAAATGATACCTCTCTTTCAGCTCCCCCATTTCTGAGAAGTATAAAATCTTATAATTTATTATTACCAAAGAGGAAAGGTGGGAGGAGGGATAAATTAACAGTTTGGAATGAACACATACACACTGCTATGTATAAAATAGATCATCAACAAGGAACTACTGTATAGCACAGGGAACTACACTCAACATTTTGCAATAACCTATAAGGGGAAATAATCTGAAAAAGAATAGATATTTTTATTGACATCATCTATCAATGACAGTTAAAGTGTAGCCTAAGGGAAGCTGGTGGTGAGTGCTTCTGACCCTGAAGACTTCAATCATCTAAAGTTTGGACTCTGCCTACTTCCCAAGGCCCTTAATGAACATATGTGTAGCTGTAGCTTAAAAATTTCCCCAGTTTGGGTTTCGGGGAGACACTGATTTTGAAAAAGCCCTGGTGTTCTCCTTACATGAATGGGACTCTTCCTACTGCTAAAACATGTCTGTCACACCCAGAGGATGGTATACCGTCTGATCGGGAAGAGTTTGGAAAAGGCATCTCATCTCCTCATCTCCTGGTGCTCGGGTTCACCCCTCCAGCGTCTTTACTAACAGTCTCCCCACTTGGAGATGTCAGCACTGTCAACATCCTGTTGCGTACAGTTTGGAATTTGTCCAGAGGATGAAGCGGAAGGATGAGGAACAATGAGAGACAAGTCCTACGTGTTCAGACAGGCACATGTCACTCTAATTTCCAATCAGGAAGATGAATTGACCAAAAGCTAGGGTTGCCCATGGAAACAGTATAGGGCTTGAGGAAATCCCGCTGCTTTGTGGCCAGTTCCCATAAACACGAGTTGAACAATGGAACTCAGGGGCAGTAAAATTCACAAAACTGCAGAGTTGAAAATATCCATCACTGAAAAATGTCTTGAGGAAAGTCAGAGAAAAGGACTTGTAAGCAAGGGAGAATGGCAGGAAAGGGATTTGAGGAGGTAGAAAGGACTCACCATTAAGCACAAGAAAAGGAGCTGAACATTGCCAACATTGCAGTTGGCCAAAAAGGGTGTATGCGTTCTTTTCTGTATATATTCAAGAAAAGGGCATACACTTTTTTAGCCAACCAAACAGGTGGGCACTGGAAGTCAATACTACAAAAGATATCACTTCGCATCAGTCAGAAGAGCCATCCTCATAAAGCGTAAACAACAGAAATGCAGGACAGGGCAACGAGAAGAGGGAGCCCTGTGAGACTTATAGTGGAAATGTATATTGCCAACGGCCATTCTGGAGAAGTGTATTGTGTTTACTAAAGCATCTAAAAAATGAGCTACAGAGCATAGGGCACTTGCACTCATGGGCGTATATCTTGGGAAAAACAAAAATCGAGAGGACACAGGCACCCCAATGTTTACCCCCTCTCTGTTTAAAAGATCCTCGACTAGGATATAACTTAAATGTCTCTGGAGGGAAAAAATGGATAGAGATGTGGTACTTAGGTAGAGTGGAATATTATTCAGCCTGGAAATCAATGAAATATGGCCAGTTGTAACAAATCTGGAGGAGTTACGTATGATCATTCTAAGTGACAGAATTCAAAAAGAAAAAGACACATATCATAAGATATCACTTAAAGGTGGAATCCAAAATGGCTACACATGAAATAAATTACAAAACAAAAACATAGTCAAATATGTAGAAAACACGCATAAGGCTGCTAAACGGGAAAGGTGGGGAGGGGTGAGGCATCATCCAGGAGGTTGAAATTAGCAAAGATACCATTCCAAATACCAAACTGATAATCAACAAGGCCTACACGGTAGCTAAAAGAACTGCACTCAGCACACTCAAGTCACCGGAAAAGAATATATACGACTGGTAAGAATCTGAAAAAGAATTTATTGATGTCTCTCTGTACGTGAATCAAGTGGATGTACAGCAGCAAGAAACAGAGCTTTGAAAATCAGCTGTAACCAATATAGTAATAAATTGAAAAAAATAAATGACAGAGAGACAGAGAAAACCTCTTACAACTTTTCCTCAGGGACGGTGATGCAACATGGATTGAACACATCTAGACCCACAGCAGGATGAGACATAAGGCTGGAAACTGTTTGCGCTAAGAGAAATGTGAGGTTGGGTGAGGAAATGCACACCCTTTAAAGTAATACTACCTGGTACCCATTCAATGGGTCCCAAATCTGCAGGTTCAAGGGATCTTCCTACAGCTAAAACATGCATGGAAAACCCAGAGGACTGTACACCATGTGATCGGGAGATGTGTCTAAAATGCACCTCATTTATCCTCTCCTGGTGCTCCTGTTCACCATTCCAGCCACGCTACTTAGAATCTCCCCACTTGGAGAATCAGCACATTTAAACTTCTGTTTCACACATTTTGCAAATTGTGAGGAGGATGAACGGGAAGAGGGGGAACCAATGAGAGAAGAGTTGTAGGGGTTTGGACGGGCACATATCACTCTAATTTCCCATTAAGAATAAGAATTAAAGAAAGGCTCAGCCTGCCTCGCCGGAGCCAAAATAGGGCCTGAAGCAATCCTGCGGGTTTGAGGCCAGCTCACAAAAGAGCAACTTAAAAAATGGAGCTCAGGGTCACTGCAATTCACAAACCTGCAGAGTTATAAATGAAAACTAACGTCCAAAAATATGTTGAGGTAAGGCAAAGAAGAGGATCTGAATGCAAGACAGAATTGCAAGAAACAGATTTCAAGAGATAGATTGGACTCGTCTTTAATGCACATGAAAAGCGGCAGAATTTCGACAATGATGCAGTTGGCCCAAAAGGGCGTATGCGTTTTTTCCTGATTATATCCAGGAAAAAACGCATACGCACTTTATGGGCAACGAAGCAAGCAAGAAATGCAAATGTGCACAACAAAGAAGTCTCACTTCCCACCGGTCAAAAGGGCCATCCTAAAAAATTGTAAAAACCAGAAATGCAGGACAGGCCATGGAGAACAGGGAGCCTTTATACGCTGATGGGCAGTGTGTGAACTGCCGAGAGCCACTCTGGAGAAGTGTATGGTGGTTCCTAAATCATCTAAAAAACAGAGCTACAGAGCATAGGACACTTCCAATCATGGGAGTATATCTAGGGAAGTCTAAAAATCAACAAGACACAAGCACACCACAGTTTAGGGCTACTCTGTTTACAAGAACCTCAACTTCAGTACACCTTAAATATCCCAGGAAAGAGAACAATGGATAAAGAAGATGTGGTACTTATGTACAATGGAATATCTCTTCACCATGAAATCAATGTAATAAGGCTAGTAGAAGGATAAAGAGTGGATTTAGGTCCGATAATACTACTTGAAATAAGTCAAACAGAAAAAGAAACATATCATAAGATATCACTTATAGAGGGAGGGTAAATATGGCTGCACAAGAAATGAATTACAGAACAGAACAGTGTCTCACATTTAGAAAACACACTTATGTCAGCTTAAGGGGAAAGGAGAGGTGGGGTGATGCATAAAACCAGAGTTTGAAATTAGCACAGATACCGTTCAATAAACCAAATAGGTATTAGACAAGATCTACACCTTGCTCAATGAACTGGCCTCAACACACCCTATACACCGCAGAGAAATATATCTGAGTAATAAGAATCTTAAAACCCATGTATTGATATATCTCCATAAGGGAATCAAGTGTGTGCAGAGCGGCACAAACACAGCAGTGAAAAGGAGCTAAACCCCATTATAGAAATAAATTTTAAAAACAAAACGCTGAAACAATGAAAGAGAGAAAAATTCTTACAAAATTCGCTCAGGGGCTGTGATGCAACCTGGATTGACCACATATAAACCCACAGCTGGATAAGACATAAGGCTGGACACTTGGGGCTGACAGGATTGGTGAGCTTTGGTGAGCAACTGCCGAAAGTTTAATGCAATACTTCATGCTACTCAGTCCAAGGGTCCCAACACTCCAGGTTGAAGGGAATCTTCCTACAGCTAAACCATGCTTGGGAAACCCAGCGACTGGTATACCATATGATCGGGAAAGGTTTCTAAAACGCACCTCATTTTTCCTCTCCTGGGGCTCCGGATCGACATTCCAGCCGCTTTACTAACAACATCCCCACATGGAGTCAATGCCTTTAAGTTCTGGTATCGCACAGTCTGCAGTTAGTGCAGAGGATGAATGGGAATAGGGGGAACCAGTGAGAAACTAGCTGTAGCGGTTTCAATGGGCACATGTCACTCTAATATCACATCAGTAAGAAAAATTAACCAAAGGCACAGCAAGGTGCCCCAGAAGAAAAATAGGGCTTCCAGGGATCCTGTGGTTACGGGGCAAGACCACAAAAATAAGAGCTAAAAAATGGAGCTAAGGGCCACTGCAATTCAAAAACCTGCAGAGTTATAAAGGCCAACTATTTTTAAAAAATATATTGAGGTAAGGCTATGAAGAGGCATTGAAAGCAAGGCAGAATTGCAGGAAACCGATTTCAGGAGGTAGACTGGAATTGCACTGAAAACATATGAAGAGAGTCAGAAACTCGACAATGATGCACTTGCACAAAAAGGGCGTATGTGTTTTTTCCTGAATATATTCAGGAAAAAACGCATACACACTTTTTGGCCAACCAAGCAAGCTTGCAAAGGAAATTTGCACTACAATGAAGTCTCACTTCCACCTGGTCAAAAGGGCCATCTGAAAAAAGTGTAAAATCCATAAAGGCACAACAGGCCATGGAGAACTGGGAGCCTTCTTATGCTGATGGGCGGGATGTAAATTGCCAACAGCCACTCTGGAGAAGAGTATGGTGTTTCCTGAAACATCTAAAAAACAAAGCAACAGAGCCTAGGGCACTTCCACTTATGGTCCTATAGCTTAGGGAAATTAAAATCAAAAAGACACAGCCACCCCAAAGTTTGGGACGGCTCTGTTTACAAGAACCTCGTTTACGGTACAAGTTCAATATTGCAGAAAGTGAAAAATGGATAAAGAACTTGTGGTACTTACGTACAATGCAACATCACTCAGCAATGAAATCTATGTCATCAGGCCCGTAGCAGCATAATGAGTGGATTCAGGTATGATGATTCGAACTGAAATAAGTCACACAGAAAAGAAACATCATAAGGTATCACTAATACACAGAATGTGAACTTGGCTACACATGAACAGAATTACAAAACAGAACAGTGTCTCAAGTTTAGAAAACCAACTTACGCTTGCTTAACGGGGAAGGTGAGTTGGGGTGCTGCATAAAACCAGAGATTGAAATGAGCACAGATAAAGTTCCTTAAGCCAAATATGGAATAGACAAG